>NC_077227.1:347967706-348307206 GCF_027887165.1 Monodelphis domestica
ACTGATATTGCTCTTCCTTTAATATGAGATTCAGTTAAACTAGCTTTCTCCATTTCCTGTCTCCCTGCCTTTGCACTGACCACCCTCCATGCCTCAAAAGCACTTTCCCCTTGCTTCCTCTTCTCATAGAAGCAAGAAATCATCTTTCAAGATGGAAATCAAGAGCTTCCTTCTGTGTAAAGCTTTTCCTGGTTCCCCCAACTGGTAGTACCCACCCCCAACTTCCTTATATTTATTCTTCATACATTTATATAGGGACTTCATATCTGCCCCGTTATAATACTAATTCTTTTGTGTGTGCAATTCCCAGGACCTAGCACCATGCTCAACACACATGTACTTAATATGTATTTGTGGAGAAGTTGATTGTCATTTGACATGGCTTATTTTACCAGTGAACAATGTGTCTTCTTACTCTCACTACAATGCTCATGTTCATGCAAAGCTTTTTGTGGTTATTTCCCCCACAAAAGAGAGTAACAGGATGTAAAGGAGAAAACACTGAGCTAGGAAGTGGAAGATTTGAGTTCTAATCACTTACTAACCATGAGACCTTAGTCAGCCAGCCTCTTCATCTCAGTTTCCTCATCTGTATAATGAGGGAAATTGGGGTTCTATGAAGGTTTGGGGGGGAATGATGAGCAGAGTAACTACTCAGAGGCTTGAATACTCAGTGTCTTCATTTGTTCATTTGCATTTCTGCCTTAGTCATATCTGCCACTACCAAAGCTGGGTTCAACAATCCAGAATCCATTACTTGGAGAGCCCAAACAAGGCAGTGACTCCTGAGTGTCCTGAGCATCAAGGAATCTGATCTAATCACTTTTGCTTCTCCTCCTGGATCTTTTATCTAGATATAGAGCAAAAAGTGCCTCCCGTGTCAATTAAGTGTCGTGGAATATCTATAGTGTCTATTCAGAGTTCTAGAGAGGAGAGGAATGAGCAGTTTTATTAGTTTGGCAGCCAAATGCAAAATGCTGCATTTCTTTCTCTGTCATACTTAATCTCCATCACTCAAAAACTCACACAGAGGGTCCCTATAGAAGCTGCTTGGCTTTTTGTTCTATCATTTTTTACACCCACTCTTAGCAAAGAAGCCAATGCCCTAGTGTCAACCCCATCCTGAAACAACCATGCAATTCACTCATGTCAGCTAAAATTCTCTATTTGGTGTCCTTGGCATCAGGCCCCTTGTCTTATAAATCTTGCTATCCACAGAACCTGACACAAAGCCTGTGCACTGTGGATACTTAATAAATGTTTGGGGATTCTCAAAGGCCTAGTATTGAAAGAGATCTTAGTCAGTCTCTAGAAAAGGGATTCGCAAATTATAGCCCAAGCCTGCCTCCCACTTTTTTGTATGGCCTGGGGGCTAAAAATGCATAATGAAACTTATTTTAAAATGCAAAAAAGGATTCTTAGTTCAATGTTCAAACAAAAACAGGCAGTGAGCCACATTTGGTCTGCTGGCCAGTTTGCCAACTCCTGAGCTACAACTCCTGGACATTTTACAGATGAAGATAATGATGTCTGGATGGCCAATAATCTGATTTTAACATATTTCATCCATAAGCTTGGATATCAGGCTGGTAGAGCCTATGCTTTCTCAGGCAGCTAGGTAGTACAACAGATAGAGTATTGAACTTGGAGTTTAAAAGACCCAAGTTGAAATCTTGCTTCAGATTATTCCAAGTTGGGAGACCCTGGGCAAGTCACTTAGGATCTCTCTGTCTCAAGTTTCCTTATATAGGGTAATAACAATAGGGTAATAACACCACCGCCTCCCAATGTTGCTGAAAAAAAAAACCAAACAAACAAACCATATAGATATGGTACTTTGCAAAGCTTAATGTGCTCTATAAATTCCAGCTATTATGATTAGTCTTGGGATAGAATAGCTCTACACAACCTGGCCCCATTCTGCCTCCTCAGCCTTAACATAACTCTTCAGTCCAGGAAAACTAGCCTTCTTGCTGTGTCTCACATGGGACTCATTCTCTCTCTCATCTCTATGCCTTTGCCCTGGCTAATTCCCCTATCTTGAAAATTCCCTTCTCCTCATTCTTCTCTCTTAGAATCTCTGGTTTCCTTTATAACTCACTCACTCAAAGGTCACCATCTCCATGATTTTCCTAGTTCCCCCGCTGCTTAGTGCCTTCTCTCTCAGAGATATCTTATGTCTGTTTTGAATGTGATTAATATACCCCCTATAGGGGGCAGCTGGGTGGCTCAGTGGATAGAGAGCCAGTCCTAGGGACTGGGAGGTCTTGGGTTCAAATCTGACCTCAGATACTTCTTAGCTGTGTGACCCTGGGCAAGTCACTTAACCCCCATTGCCTAGCCCTTACCACTCTTCTGCCTTGGAACCAATACACAGTATTGATTCTAAGACAGAAGGTAAGAGTTCCAAAAATTCTATATGTACTACCTATATAGATGTGCATGTTGTCTCCCATTGGCGTGGAGATTACTTGAGGGTAGGGAAGATTTCCCACTTGTCTTTACAGTGATTCCAGACACCCCCTTGATGGGTGAAAACCCCCAAAGTAGCAGGAGAGCAAATAGACTGATGCTACAGTCACTGAGCCAATCAGCGCCCAGAATACAGAACACAGCACTGGTGAGGAGCATCCATGGGTCCTCAGCTGTTGGTTAGGAGTTAGTTTAACCCCCCCACCCCACCTCACCATACCCCAGGAACATCATCTCTGTGTCAAGTCAGCTCAAGTTTTCCTGAGGGAGACAGAAGAGGTGGTGTGAAGCCAAAGGAATGGAGCTAGCCAGCTGGCTAGCATGAAAGTGGCAGTCAGGGTGGTCAAGCCCCTCTGGCTCCTGGCTAGCTGGGCACCATAGGGAAGGGCCCTCCTGTCCCTGGGCCCCACTTCTAAGTGTCCTACCCAGCATCCCCCATGTCCTCAGAAGTGTCCTGTCGATGTTGTGTGCATGTCTTCAAGAACTCATTGGCTTCTGCTCCCACCACTCTGCTCTGGCCTGTTCTCTCCTCTACATTCACTGTAACTCCCCTGTGAGCCAGGCCTTGCCCCCTCCAGCTTCTCTGCTCCGGACACTCCTGCCCACCCACATTCTGGCCTTGTCCTGCCTCCCCTAGGCTCCCACCCCAGCACCTGTTCCCTCCCCCTCTTCTCCCTCTGTGGGAAGCCTCCCAGATCCCGTGAGCCCCTGTTAGGATCCCTCCACCCTTAGTTCTCATTCCTCCTCATGGTGAACCCACATCTGAGCCCCAGCTCCGCCCTCTCCCACCCCAAAGATGCAGGGGATTGAACTCCAGGTGCCAGGGCTACAGGCTTCGTTTGGTCCTCCAGTCAGTGTTCTGTCCACTGAGACCCCCTTCCTCCTCATCCCACATCCCCTTGGACAGAAGGCATTCTTTCTCCCTTCTTAGCCCCCCTGTGCCCTCTGGTCCTGTTACGCAGTCCTCCTGTCCAAAGCACCTTGCCTGGGCTCAGCTGCTCTCTTGGTAGGGCAGTGAGGAGGGGTGGAAGGTGGGGAGTTGCTGTTGGATTTTTCATTCAATAAACTGGTGGTTTTTTCCAAAAAAGAAAAAAAATTCCATGATATAGCAAAAACTCCACCATACAGAATCAGATATAGTTTTTATAAAAAACCCCTATGCAGTGGAGCCATGATAAGTGAACCGTAATACAGAGAGGGATGGCTATACATCCCCAGTGTCTCGCACATAGTATATACTTAATAAATGCTTGTTGATTGAATTGATTAATTGAAATAATTAGTTCTTAGATGATAGGATTTCTCTCAAAAGAGCTATTCTTCACTATTCCATCATTTTAATAGCATCTGACTCTTTGTGATTCCATTTGGGGTTTTCTTGGCAAAGATACTAGAGTGATTTGTCATTTTCTTTTCCAGCTCCAACCCTAAGGTCAAAAGGGTTAAATGATTTTCCCAGGGTCACCCAGTTACTAGAGCCATTGACTGCAATTTAATCAACTATCTTTGGATCAAAGGAGGAAAGGGTGGTTGAAACAGGTTAAGTGATTTATCCAAAGTCACTCAAGTTGTAACAAAAACTGAAAATCAAACTTGGCTTCCAGATTCAATGTTCTTCTCTTTATTCCACTTTACTTCTTTTCAAATACTGCATGATTTTAACCTATATGTAAATGCTCTCAAAACAAGAGAGTCAAAAAAGGTGAAACACTGGTTTAGCTTAAAAATATTTGATGTCATGAAACAAGAGTTTTGGTCAACATATGCTATTGATTGTATTTTTAATGCTCAAGAGATTTTTTAAAAAAAAAATCACTTCAGTTCATGATTCCATGAAAAAATAGGACTCTGTTAAATTCAAGATTAATTCCCTGTCTTCCAGTTTTGGATTCATCATTTGATACTAGTTGCATTTGAAAACAGTTTTTGAATCAAACAAAGCACTTTTAGAAAGTAATAAATGACTTTCCTAGCAAATAAGACTTCCCCTCATTCTCGTATGCACCTTCAGAAAAATGCCTTCTATGTGAATCAAAGCCTTGAAAAGAATTCAGATGTAAATTCCAAAGTATATTCCTCTGTCGGTAAGCCTTGGATAATTACCATCCATTTTCTCGGGAAAATAGACATTTAATACCTATCCTTGGAAATTATCGGTACTGGAATCTCATTTGTATAGATCTGTCAGCTTTGAAACTACTCATTCTACTTGCTTCATAGAAAAGGCTGAAAAGTAAGTATAGCCTGAGAAATGATTTTTTTGCCAGAAGTTGGGAAAGGTTTGCATTAAGTCACATTCAGAAGAATCATGCCTGAAGCTATTAGAAAAGTTGGGGGAGGGAGTAACAAAAATTATAGACCTGCCATCTCTTGTAAAAAAAGGAAAATAAAAAGATGCTAATAAAAGTCAGAGAAATGATAAAATGAAAGCATCTTGTCACTTTCAACAGCCACCAAATTTAACTAGCCTCCACAATGACTTTTGGAATTACTTTCTGGATCCTGAGTCAAAAATGGTTATATTTCTAGAGCACTCCTTTCTTCTGGATGAACAGTATTACAAAACAACAGAACTGCAGAATTAGAAGGATCCTACAGACCATCTGGTATACTCTGCACCTAAAGGATCCTTACTATAACATACAGGGAATATATACGAGAACTTGACCAACCTTTGCTTGAAAATCTCCAATGAGAAGGAAATCTCTATCTCTCAAGGCAGTTCATTTCACTTTTGGATAATGGTTAGCAAGACAAGTGCCTTGAAGAGTTCTTGGTTGCCCTTCATTTCCAAAGAGGACCAATGACCTCCTGAAGGCAATGTCTTTACTTGAGCACGAGTTGGGTTTAAGTAAGGCAGAGTAGCACAAAGTTGTCAGCTGCACTCTCTTGCAGAGTTATCAATGTCTAGTGGCAAGCAAAAGTCAAGATGAATGACAATAGCTGAGGATGCAGTAGATAACTTTGGCCTCTTTGATGTCTCACCAAGCTTTAAGAGCTCCATTGCATCTGTTACAGCCATCTTCATGGCCACTGGAATGAACTGTTCTCCCAATCATTCTGCCTGGGCAGGGGGAAGTCTTTACATGCCTGGGGTGGTCATCCTCCCAATTCACTGACAGATTTGAGGCCTGTCATTTATATTTAACAGTAAAGTCATTGAAAGCAATTTAATCATCTCCCTGTGGATCAGAGGAGGAAACTGCTGAAACAGGTTAAGAGATTTACCCAAAGTCACTCAAGTTGTAAAAACAAGAACTGAAATTAAAACTTGGCTTCTCGGACTCTAGATAGAATGCTCTTCCCTTTATTCCATACTGCTTCTTCTCAAATGTCACCCAGTTCTTGATTCTCACCTATATGTCAATGCTCTCAAAACCAGAGATTTAAAAAAGTAAAATACTGGCTTAGTTTAATAAAATTTTGCTGTCTTGAAACAGGAATTTTAGTCTATATATGTGATACATTTTTAATACTTAAGAAGTATTTTTTAAAAATCACTTCATGCTGCCAGCAACAGATCTGGAGGGTGTTAATGGTGTATTTGAGCTGAGTGACCTCACTCCTAATCTATATTATTGGCTATACATTCTCATGTGTTCTCTTTCTTTGGTTTCTATTTTGCTATCAACTTGGGTAAGTGGGTTTCTTTGCTAAAAAATAAAACCACTTCAGTTGATGATTCCATGAAAAAAATGGAACTTTGTTAAATTCAAGGTTAGTGCTCCTTGTTCCAGTTTTGGGCTCATCATTTGATCTAGTGTAGCCCATCTGCTCAGTCAGTGTTACCCCATGGGGTTTGACCACTGCTCATACCTTGAAGAGTATTTCCAGGTCACACCAAGGTAACATTGGAGTGATGGTTTCAGCAAGTCATTATTGGTTGGATTGACATTTTAAAAGTTCATAAGATCCTAGATTTAGATCTAGAAAGAACCTCAAAGGCCATCTTGCCAAATCTCATTTTTCAGATGAGCAACTTAAGGTCCACAGACGTCAAGTGACTTGCTAAAAATCATGGAGGTACTGCACATGTAATTGGAAAAGTAAAATATCTGTGGGTTTAAAAATTAAGATTACGTTTTTTTTTTATTTCATGTAGGTGACAGAGGTTGGATTCAAACCTGGTGCCCAGCCTTTGTTACCATGGTTCCATACTTGATTGGGTCCAAGGGTCCTGAGTTCCCTTTTAGAACATGCTGCTAAAAGATCTTACATGGCAGTTGTAATCTCAAACAAACAAAAACTTGCTCAGTAAAATTGGGCATGTAGGCTTAAAGTTATTCATTCTACTTTTCAAAAGTTTTAAGTAGGAATTAAAAATTGCACATTAGAGTTTGATGAGAAGCAGGAGGGGGAAAAGGGACCTTTTTTGAAACTTCAAACACAAAACCACTACTGTTCAGGTGTTTAATTATTTATTCCCAGCTTTCAAAACCCATTAAAGTATAGTACAGGCAATAAACGGGATGCAGAGACTGTTTAATTAGCAAAATAAAAACATAACAAGAAGTGATAAGTGAATCTCCTGTCTCAGACACTTAGTGGGTCCAGCTGAGAGGTAGTGAGCCTTGAATCGGAAGGTCTGGGTTCAAGCACCCATTCTAATATGTAAGTGTTGTGCTGTGTCACATTACATTGCTTATGTATTGTGTTATGTCATGTTACATTAATCTGCTCAATAACAATCTAAGCTGAAGTTTTCTCATAGGTAAACTAGAAATATTAATGTGTCTCACCTTGTTGATGGGGCTATTGTGAAAATCAAATGAGTTAACATCAACCAACCAGTTTTCTTAAAAACCTACTAAGCAGTAGGCACTAGAGATACACAGATGAATATGAATTAATTAGTCAGTTAGCCCCACTCTCAAAAAACTTAACATTTCATCAGGAGAGACAACATGTCGGTGTTTAAATAGGTACCAAATAAATACAAATAATCATGAGCTGATTAAATAAAAAAGACATTAAGGAAGGAGGACACTAACAGCTGGAGGGTAGAGATCAGGTAAACATTCATGGGGTACTTGAGCTGAGTCTTGAAGGAAGAGAAGAATTCTTTGTTAAGATATTTCAAACTACAGAGTACAATGCAAACAGTGGTAATAATGATAACAATAATAAACTGAAGACAATATGTAAATAAAATGACATTTGTAATCACTTAAGTAGTCATCAATATATGTTGGTTTAATGGTCCAATATTCTCAAAATCTCAGGGCAAGAGGAGGCCATTTGGTGCAAACTATTGCCCCAGCCCCTTTTTAACCCCCTGCCTTCTAAGACAAAAAAAGTAATGGGGGCTAGGCAACTGGAATTGTGACTTGTCTAGGATCACACAGCTAGCAAGTGTCTGAGGCCAGATTTGAACCTTGGTCCTTTTGACTCCAGGCCTGGCATTTTATTCACCATCCTACCTAGTTGTCCCTCCAAATTCTATCCTAACTGGGGGCACACTCTATAAGATCCCTGACAAACCTGACAAACAGAGCTGTAATGGGCAACAGTTGGATGTGCACTTCCTCACCATGGCAACCTGTATCCCTGAACACTGGCTTACTGTCTTCCATAGCTATCACACACAATTGTTCCTGCACTTCTCTCTGGGGACTGAGTTCCCTCTTCTTGGCACACCTGTAGCTGTGGTGGAACTGTACTCTGTGCTTCCATCTCTTCCTCACTGGACTGTCCTCTGTGACAACTACTGCTCACCCACTCCTTACCAAAAACTCAATTTGCCCCAGGTGCAGTTGGGGCTAGTTACAATTCTGTTGACAAATATTCATCTTTTCTGAAGACCTCCTTGGGTGATTTATTCTACTTTTGAACAATTCTAATTGTCAGGAAATGACAGCAAATTGAAAGCTGCCTGTCTACAATTTCCACCTCTGGGTCTTCTGACTCCAACTAAATACCCATGTCCATGGATCAATAATATTTAGGAATATATGTATCAATATTACCTTAATAAGACCCCCCTTAACAAAAAGTGATGAGATACATAAAAGTATATAGGGAGAAAACACTATTCCCTTTCAGTCAATGTTATTGGCCAAGAATGGTCAAGTGAATTGGCCACAATGACACAGAAAGTGAATAGCCTTCTGGGGCCAAACAGAACAATTCTAATCTGTCTCCCATGATGGTCCTTTCAATACTTGGAGGTAACAATTATGAGCCCTCCAATTCTTCAATCAATCCTCACAGAGCTTAAACTTAAGGCATTGCACCATCCCATTCATCCTTCCCTAGATGTTGCCTAGGTTATCAATACTCTTCCTCAGATGGCATGCCTAGAACATGACACTTTAGATGTGGCCTAAATTCTGGAAGACCATTACCTCCCTTGTGACATAATGCAGCCTAATATCTCAGCTTTCTGGGTTAACATATCACCTATTGAATCATAGGGAGCTTGTAATCCTTATGTGTTGAGCTACAACCTCCATGCTTCCTCTGTCTTTTACTTATGAAGTTACAAACTGGAAAATCATATCTTTAACATTCTTTTGATTTGTCAGTCTAATAACTATGTTAAAAAAAGGAAATGAGATTAGTCTGGTATGATCTATACTTTATGACCATTGTTTCCCTCTCTAGATTTTCATTAAGCATTTCTTTAATAATGAATTTTAGAATTTTTCTAGGAGTCAAAGTAAAGCTCATTGGCTTGTGGTCTGTTCCCTTCCTTATTTTGGAAATCTATATAGTATTTGCCTTTCTCTTTTCCTGTGACACATACTCTATTTTTTATGCTCTTTCAAA
The DNA here is from genome assembly GCF_027887165.1 of Monodelphis domestica. Taxonomy (NCBI): domain Eukaryota; kingdom Metazoa; phylum Chordata; class Mammalia; order Didelphimorphia; family Didelphidae; genus Monodelphis; species Monodelphis domestica. Next base: position 347,976,947 of record NC_077227.1, read on the forward strand.
GATGGCTTAGTATTTATAGCCGCCAATTCTTTCAGCCCTAGGGTATAGCTCATTTGGGTTTGCTCACTTGAATTAATCAAGGGCAACTAAACATTTTCTTACTAACTCCCTATTTATCTTAGGTTTAACTTCATATGAGATTTTTTTTCTTTCTTTTCATATCTAAAGATCATTTTTCTAGGGCAGAGAAAACAGAAGGAAAGTATGAGTACGGTAATTGTAGTGTCTTCCTATCATCTATTATCATCCCATCAGTTTGTCATTTTAGAAAATATATTGGATTTGGAGTAGAGTATCTGAGCTAGAATCTTGGATTTACTACTCACCCTCTGTGTCATTGTGGTTAAGTCATTTTACCATTCTTGACCAATGAGATTGGTTGAAAGAGGGGAAAGGAATGGGTCTCTTCCCTGTATACTTTTATGTGCTTCATCACTATTTCAGGGGCCCTATTAATATAAAATCCTTATATCTCATCCTAAATATTACTGACTCATGGGCATAGTTTTTTCCCCAGTAATGGCAGGCTCTCCTGTATTCTCCTTCATAGCCAAACACCTTCAAAAGCATTGACCAGTAAACTTTGGGTAATCTTGGCCTTCTAAGAAAAATGTCCTGAATTGGCACAGTAGAGAGAGAGAGTGCTGGACCTGAAATCAGGAACACTTATCTTCATGAGTTCAAATCTGGCCATAGACAATTACTATCTGTGTGACCTAAGCCACTTAACTCAGTTTGACTCAGTTTCCTTATCTGCAAAATGAGCTGGATAAAGAAATGACAACTCCAATACTTTTGCCAAGAAAGCCCTAAATGAGGTTACAAAGAGTCAGAAATGACTGAGATGACTAAAAAGTAACAACCTCCCTTATTTCCCTGGAGATTTGAAGGGACGATGAGTGGAGAATATTGTACACATGGACCTCGTGCCACTTGGTTTCATTTGTTTCTTTTTGGAAGTTATAGGGCATGTCTAAAAATTCCTGTGATATAAAAATAAAATGTACAAATACCATTTTTTGGGGTGGGGCAAACACTAGCAAGGGCTAGAGGTTATTGACAGTCTGTGAGGTGGAATTTTTCCATGCCAATCCAGAGTATTGTATAGCTTTGTTTTTTAAGTCACTGGAAAAATAAGAGATTTTTATTTTGGTCTTTTACACTGTGTGACCTTGCATAAATACTTCATCTCTCTGTGCTTCAAAATCCTCTTCAGTTAAAAAGAGTTGTAATATCTCCCTTATAGATGACACATGGTTATTAGGCTCAAAGACACAGGGCAAAGTAGAATGGATTTGGAGTCAGAAGATCTGGTTTTGAGACCTGACTCAGCTGGTCACTTTCTGGGGGCCTTGGGTAAATCATTTGACCTCCACAGGCCTTAGTTTTTCTTTTATTTAAATGTGAGAATTGGACTACAGGATTTTTTTTAAAACCCTTACCTTCTGTCTTAGAGTCAATACTGTGTATTTGTTCCAAGGCAGAAGAGTGGTAAGAGCTAGGCAATGGGGGTTAAGTGACTTGCCCAGGGTCACACAGCTGGGAAGTGTCCAAGGCCAGATTTGAACTTAGGACCTCCTGTCTCTAGGCCTGGCTCTCAATCCACTGAGTCACCCAGCTTCCCCCTGGACTACATGATTTTTAAGGTCCTTTCATCTCTAAATTCTATGATAATATACGTGTGAGCTCTATGAAAAGCATAATTGCATGGCATCATTATGAATGAAATATTCCTTTCCAGAGGCTAGAAAGGACAGAATTGGTGGGACAGCAGTGCTATGATCTAGCTTTTTGTTTCTCCATTTTGTTTTTGCTTTGGTTTGGGCTTCATGTCAAAAGCCACACATCTGACTCACCAAACTAGCTGCGAGATTTCTTTTTTTTTAAACCTGTTTAACTGAACTTTATTTTCAAAACCAGTATACCATTCCTGATGAGGTTTTGGAAAAAAATTTTTTTATCAGGAACCAAGCATCCAAGACTGAAAAGATTTGACAGATGCAAGAGTGAACAAAGAACCTTCATATCTAAGAAATGGAAAACTATGGCAAGCTACTTACTTCCATCCCCCACCAGGCCACCTACAGAGCCAAGAGGAAGGATGGGAGAGCCTGGGGGGGGTGCAGTGTAGTGATGTCCACTTTATAAAGGAGGATTGAGAGGATTATTAGACAAACAATGGCAAGATTCACAGGGCTTTATGTCCACAGCAACAATGTGGGGCTGTTGGGCAAATGCTGCTTGGCACTGACCAGACAATCAGACAAGGTAACCCAGGCAGCCTTTTCTAAATTGAGTCCAGGAACATAAAATCCATATGATCCTCCCTCCAGAGTCAGAAAGGTACAAATACTACAGGACACCAGACATCCCCTGCCCTCCCACCAGAAACTTTCTGAGTGTCAGTATCTCAAAAGGAAAACTCTAGGGTCTTCATTTCTAAAAGCTAAGAGACCTTTCTTCCTTTTTTAAAAATAGAATACACCCCCCCCCCCCAAACTTCCTTAATCAACCATCACTACTCAAAGAAGACCCTCCAAATGGTAGATCATTATTAGCCCAGTTTTTCTATAAGCATATTGGAGGCTAAGAGAAGCTCAGAGACCATATCTAGGGGATTGTGTTCAGATCTGTTATCACATTTTAGGAAAGCCAGAAATTCATCTTGAGGAGGGAGATCAGGATGGTAATATGCCTTGAGATGTGGCCAAATTAGGAACGGTGGAGGAACTGGATATTTTTATCCCCATTTCCAGAGAAGATGCCCCCATCATTCTACTCCAATCACCCAACTGCCTGGGTTGCCTCATTTGACTGTCTGGTAAGTGCCAAGCAGCTCTTAGGGTAGCCCCACGTCATTGCTGTGGCCATAGAACCCTGTGAACCTTGCCACTGTTTGTCTAATAATCCTCTCAATCCTCCTTTATACAGTGGACATCCTCAGAATGTCTCTCAGCCCACCTATTCAATCACTTGCCAAGTTGTATTGTTTCTACCTTCATACCCTTTCTCACAAATGTCTCCTTTTCTTCAACACCCACACAGCCACTACTCCAGTTTGTGCTCTTCTTACCTTTCATTTAGACTATTGCAATAGCTTCCTAATTGGTCTCCTTGCTTTAAGTTTTTCCTTATTCCATTCTATCCTCCATGAAGCTGCCAAAGTAATTTTCCTAACCCCCTTTTTTAACCCTTTACCTTTTGCCTTAGAATCAATACCATGCATTGGCTCCAAAGCAAAAGAATGGTAAAGACTAAGCATTGGGGGTTAAGTGATTGGCCCAGGATCACACAGCTAGGAAGTGTCTAAGGCCAGGTTGGAAGCCAGGACCTCCTATCCCCTCAATCCATTGAGCCACCTAGCTAACTCAGTTGTTCTGACTTCTTAGTCCACACATCACTCTTCTGGACCAATGGTTAAGTGTCAATGTGGTAAAAGCCACATAACCATTTTGGACCAAAGAGACTGTTTGAAACAGAAAAGGAACAGCGTCCTCTCCCTTTATACTTTTGGCCACAATGACAAAGATGATGAGGAGCACAATTTTGGTGAGTGATGGCCATTTTACTCAATAAACTTGAGTGTTACCTCTAGGATAAAATATTAACTCTTCTGCTTGACATGTAAGAGCCTTCCTAACCTGGTCCCCTTCTTGTACCCTACGGTCTAGTCAAACTGAACTTCTCATTGTTCCTCACAATCCATCTCCTGCCTTTTTGTCTTTGTAGAGGCTGTCCCTCATGCCTGGAACGCAATCCATCTTCACGGCTATCTCTTAAAATTCCCATCACCTTCAAGGCTCAGCAAAAACCCAATATTCTACATGAAGCATTCCTACTTCCTCCCCTTCCTAACTGTTAGTGCCTTCCTTCCCAGCTGATCTCTTATCTATTTTACATCTATTTTGTAGCTGTCAGTAAGTGTACTGTTTTACCTGCCCAGAGTCTACCAACTCCTCGAGGGAAGGGAGTGGTGCCACTTTTCCCTCTGCTTCCCCAGCACCATGTCTACTACATAGTGGGTATGTTTATTTATTAAATAAAGCAGGGGTTCTTACCCTTGGGTCCAAGAACGTGTTCTGAATGTATCTCAAAACAATTGGTTTCCCTTGTAATTCTATGTATCTTATTTTGTGCATTTAAAAGCATTTTTCTGAAAAGGGCTTCGCAGGCTTCACCAGCCTGGCAAAGACCATAATATACATGCAAAAAATTAAGAACCCTTAGAGTACAGAAAAGGCTTAGAGCAGAAATGAAATTTGTCTTCAAGCATTTAAAGGGCTAATGTTGTTTGCTAGGAGCAATGAGTAGAAGTTGCAAAGAGGCAAATTTGGGCTTGATGTCATGAAAATCTTTCTAATGATCAGAGCTACCCTGAACAGAATGCCCTATTTCTGGAGGTAGAAGCATCCCCCTCTCCAGATGTTGCCAAGCAAGGCTGGATGTACGGTTATAAGGCAATATTGTACAGGAGATTCATGCAGATATGGATTGACCTTTTGCCTCTGAGGTTTGCTCCAACCCTGAGATTCAGCGGTTTTATATCAGAGAAACCTGGCTCAGTAAGGCTAAGTGGCAGTTTGGTGGCAGAGTGGATAAAGCATCAGGCCTAGAGTCAGGAAGCCTCATCTTCCTGAGTTAAAAATCTGCCTTCAGTCCTTTACTAGACCCTGAACAAATCATTTAACCCTGTTTACCTCAGTTTCCTTATCTATAAAATGAGCTGGAGAAGGAAATGGCAGACCATTCCATTTATCTTTGCCCCCCAAACCCCAAAGGGGGTCCCACAGAGTCAGACACAACTGAAATGGCTGAACAACAAGGTTAAGGGGCTTGCTGATGGCTCCATAGCTAGACAGTGATAGGATTCACATCTGGATTCCAGGTCCACAGCTTTATCTACTATACCACACTGCTCTCAGAAGCAAAGAAAACATTAGGAGTGATTGAATAGGGCCGTGAATGAGCTGTAGTATGTATCAGAATAATATACACATTATCATTGGGAAACAAAGACCTCTTCAAGGCCAGGCCCCAAGTCCACACGAATTTCAGCATTTGGTCTCTGAGGCAAAAAGCGTGCCTGTTGACTGCCTCCCTCATATGACATCAAAATTAGTTTTCATCCTATGCAATTTCTCACCCTGTCCCCCCAGCTTCTAAGGCAACCACACTTGCAATAATACCACTTTCAAGCAATCTATAGCACTCTGCCAGAGCATCTAAATCTTGATTTGCAACCCCCAGTGGTGCTATTCAAGTTCCCTCCAACTGCTTATCATTTGGCATTAAATGCAGACCTTGGGGAGAATCGAGGAGATCTCTAAGCTCAGGCTTATGAGGGAAGAAAATGAGAAGAATTAAGGCCAGCTCTCCAGAGGAGGACATTAGCCCAGGTAAAGGGGGCTTAGAAAGAGAGCCCCTGCTGGGAATCCTGAAGACTAGTAAAAGAGCTAACACTGATACCTGGAATCTCTTATGCCACCCACAGAAGCCTCATAACTAGAATTCTAACTTGATTCTGGGTAGCTTCATAGCAAAGACACTCATAATTACAACAAAATCACCAAAAAATAACTTCCGACAGTCCTTGAATGCTTGCCCTCTAAATTCTGCAGAGCAGAGACACTAGCCTGGACAAAAGAACGATCCAGAAGTCCAACCTCACTCAGGGAAGGGCAGGATGCCCCACTGAGGAAGCCAAATGAGCTCCAGATGAAAAAGAAGAGGAAAGAAATTCTCAGATTCATTTCTAGTTTGGAGCAAACTCAGGAGTGTGTGGGAGCTTCTTCGCTGATCCCCTCTCAATGCAGAAATAAATGCTTTCCACTGGCAGACCAGGCATAGACTCCTGGGGGACAAGGGTTGGAATAAAGAGGGGAGGGAGGAAAAGGGGAGGGAGAGGGGGAAGAAGAAGCCTACCTTCAGTGATTCCAATGTCGAAGGTGCCTTTCAGTTGACTGAAGCACCACAGGGTGTCCTGGGTGAAGTTCCCAATTCCTGCCAGGGTCACAAGGCAAAAGTACAGATTAGAATACGTACGCCCATCTGTCTTTAAAGGAAAAACAAGGCAGGACAGAAAGAGTGTGAGTTTTCTTAAAAGCAGAATTTGTGCTAACCAGGTATCATCCTGTCTGGAGAAGGAAGGGAGATCCCCGCTAATCCTGAGAAAGTGGGCAATCTGCAGACATTATGTGCTCCTTGTGAATTGCGCCTCTGTCTCTTGCCAGACCACGTTAGGGCTATTTTGAAGTCGAGCAATTGGAGTCAGTCCCCTTCACATCCACTGGCAGCATCCAAGAGGAGTTAAGGAGGGCCTGCAGTCACACCCTTTGTAGCTGCCTCTGTTCATCGGAATACTAATGCTGCCAATTGTTTCTTTGCTGTAGGGAAGGGAATAATAGGCAGCCAGTGGGGTGGGGGTAGGGGGGGGGGAGAGGAATTATTCTTTTCCCACTCAACCAATGCTGAGGTTTACAGGAATTGCAACAGTTGAATAGTACTCCTCAATCCCCTGTACTTAGACAAGCCACTTTTCTTCCCTGAGCCTCAGTTTCCCATCTACAAAATAAGGACCCTGGACCAGATAGCCTCTGAGGTCCCCTTCTGCTCGAGATCTGTGAAACTTTGAAGAGGATAACATTCGTGAGAACTTCTGTTGACCCGTTCAGTCCTTGACTATTCCCCAAAACCAGAACTTCTAGGACAATGAGCAGAAAGCTGGGCAGCTGGGAGAGAAGGTTAACAGTTTGGGTTGGGATGCAGAGAAAGGGCTGATCTTTCTGTCCAGTTTAAGCCTGCTTAGCCAGAGTGGGCATTTCAGTTTTAAATCTAACTTGAACACTAGTCAGGGGACTGGGTGGGGAGGCTTTGATTCACTGTGACTTGTGGCACTGGATAATCTCTCCATCAAAATGGATCTAATCCAGCAGCATCTTGGATATGCAAGGTGGCAGCTTCCTGCTGAATAATATGTTGATGATGAGTAAAGTGAGTCAGATACCAGGTTCCAATTTTTCTTCACTACTTGTGGGTTTAAAAATTAAGAGGGAAGTTGCCAGGCAAATGTAGAGAGAAGGAGTTCAGTTGAAAATAACCACATTAATCTTTAAAATTGATCTTTTAAAACATGTGAGGTCATTTTTTAAAAGATCAATGATGTTCGGTCATCATTTCATAATTGACTTTTATATGTTTTACCTACATTATCCCATTTGATCCCAGGATCATAGATTTAGAGCTGGAAGGGTCCTTGGAGGTCATCCTTTCTGACCCACTAAGGGATGCAGGGAACAGAGACCCATAAAGATTAAGGGGCTGGCCAATGTTTGTTTGGGTAGGAAGTTGTATAAAATGGGGGTTTGAGTCAAGGTCCTCAAATTCCAAAGTTAGTACTCTTTCTACTCTACAGTCTAAAGAAAGCATGGTATTTGTACCCGGGTGGCTTCAGCAAATGTTTTAGAGTAATACGATTTCCAGAATTATAGATTTAGAGCTGGAAGGAAGACTTTAGAGCTCATCTGATTATAACATGTAGCTATGTCTCCCCCTGCAAAGTACTTTTGTCTCTCATGGCCTGAGTTCTGCCTCTGGGACTAATACCCAAGAGGATGAGTTTCTCATTTTTATTGACTCTTTGCTCCTTCTTTCACCGGGAGTTATTACAGCAAAACCTCCAAACAATCAGTAAGCATTTATTAAATGCCTCCTATGTGTCAGGTACTGCTAAGTACGGAGGCTATATAAATAAAAATGAAAACAGTTCTTGCCCTCAGGGAGCTTACAGTCTAGCCAGAGGAGATGACATGCATACAGACACACATGGAAACATACACACCTATGTGTGTGTATGTTTATACCAAATACATATAAAGCAGATACAATGCATCCTTTAAGGATGCTCACTAGGAGAAACAGGAAAAGCTCATGCTTCAGAAGGTGGTGCTGAGCTCTTTCACAAAGGATTCTGCCAAAAGGCAGAGATGAAGAGAGAATACATTCTATCCATAGGAACAGCCGGTAAAAAAACATGGGGAATAAGTGGAATGTGTTGTCACTTTGGCTGGACCTAAGATCATGGAGGGGAGTAATGTATAAAAGGACTGGAAAGGCAGGCTGGAGTCAGTCAAAGAGCTTATATTTGATCTCAAAGGCTAAGGAGTCATTTAAAATGGAATTTACTTTTTTTATTTACTTTATTTGAATTTGAATTTTTTGAGCTAGAGAGCAACATGTTCAAACCTTTTATTTAGGAAAATCACATTGGCAGCTTTTGGTAGAATAGAGATAGACCTGAGCCAGGGATACTCATTAGAAGACGAATATTTAAGTAAGAGATTAAGAAGTCCTAGACAAGGAAAGTCACTGTTAGTGGCAAGAAAGAGAGATCTGTGAAATATGCTATGAAGGTAAAGATATTAAGAGTTGGCAACTGATTGGCTATAGAGGGCAAATGAGAGTGAGGAACTGAGGCTTTCTCTATGTCTGTGCCCTACTGTCATATGCTTTTGCTAGAAGTTACCATTACTGCTTGGGCATGGGCATTTGGAAGAATTGTAGTATCCTTGATAGAAAGTTTAACTGTAGCTTGTGTCCAGCTTTCCCAAATGTGGGAAATGGGGCACCCAACTCCTATGCAAGCACATAATAATACTAATATCCAATATGGAGATTGAGTATGGGGCAGCCTTTGTCATACTCAAGAGAAAGACTTATGAGATACACAAGACTAACAATAAGCAAATATGGAAACATAAAGCACTCCAATAGGCCAGCATCACTCCCTTGAAGAGAATTGAACTTGTAGTTGCTATCAGAACAGGTGAGTCTCTGTTTAATGGTTTCCTTGAGACTCTGCTTTAGATGCCCTGCTGCCACCAGAAGATGAACATACTTGGAGCTTTCTGAATAGACAAACCCCTTTTAATTGGGCCTGCAAAAATGTCTAGGTAACTCACTGGCTTTATTCTTCAAATAGGACACTATACAGGAATCATGTGGACTTTCCTCTTTTTTCACCTATGAGAATGTTGCCTCAGGAACTCTTTTAGAAAGTATGGTGTCCCCTGGAACCCTTTAAAAAAATTAATTACATTTTTAAATTTTAATTTAATTAATTAATTTATTTAGACCCCACCCCCCAAACCTTTTAAAAGGTATGATGTCCTAATTCAAACTTGGAGTTATACACAAGGAAATGCCCGAAGATGGAGATACCCAGGAAATCTTTCTCCTTGACAAAAGGATTTCAGCATCACATTGATTAATAATTTCAAAATATTCCTCTCTGGTAAAGAGTTCAGTAACATTGTCCCTCCCCAATCTACATGAAAGTCTATTCCTGTGATATATTTCTTTTTTATTAAAAAAAATTTTTTTAACCCTTACCTTCCATCTTGGAGTCAATACTGTGTATTGGCTCCAAGGAAGAAGAGTGGTAAGGGCTAGGCAATGGGGGTTAAGTGACTTGCCCAGGGTCACACAGCTGGGAAGTGTCTGAGGCCAGATTTGAACCTAGCCTGTCTCTAGGCCTGGCTCTCAATCCACTGACCTTCCCAGCTGCCTCCATGATATATTTCTGTTAGAAATTTCCATTAATACTCAGAAATGTTAAGGGAAGACATTTTTTCCCTTGCTTTTCTTACTACATAGATATTCTTAATGTGGTGAGAGGGGGGACTCATTGTAGGTATGATGGATCCTTTGGGCAATCTAGTGAAACCAATAGGCTCCCTTCTAAGAATATCATTTTGAAATAATTGAAGAAAATGGTAAGTCCTGATTTGAGATCGGTAAAAATAAAAATGTAACTTTTTCCACATCCAAGTTCTCAGGCCCCACTCTTTCACCAATCTATTTAGAGAACTAATCTCAAGAGCCATTGCTGTAAAAGGAGATAAAGGGAAAGGGTAAAAAGAAAGTCTAGAAGAGAATAAAAATACAATTGTCTTTCTTTTATAAGTTGTGAGAAGAAACTAATCACCTAATCATTACAATTCTCTGTGCTTTTCAGTTGATTTCAAATAAGACCCCCCCATGAAGGAATTCATTATACTAACTGGAAACTCCTTAATCTGATCAAAAGTTCATGATCAGGACAAGTAGGTGGCTCCGTAGATAGAATTCCAGACCTGCAGTTGGGAGGACCTGGGTTCAAATTGGCCTCAGATTCTTCCCAAGTATGTGAACCTGCATAAGTCATTTAATACTGTTTACCTAGTCCTTGCCCTTCTGTCTTAGAATTGTTATTAGGACAGAAAATAAGGATTATTTTTTAAAAATAGTTCATGATTCACCTTTCCCCATAAACCCTGCCCTTAGTTAAACAAAATAAGGTGTTCTGGGGACATATTGATCCACATCCCTAATTCTAGATGGTTCTTGGGAAACCTGATGCTCCCTTGGTATTGTTCTTGACTGCCTCCTCCAGTATTTAACACCAAATTCTTATAATGTCCAGTATTCATAGTACTTGGACATTCCCAACTTTAACACAAATTTTAACCATTTTTGTACCACTACCACTCCTCTAATAGGTGTATTATTCTATAGCTAATACTAAACTTCATATATAGCTATACAAAATCAGCAAGCAAAGTGATACAAGGACTCAAATCTTACTTGGTGCTTGTAAAAGCCTGTCTTAACCCCATTCAGTTAGGAAATAATTATATGCAATGGTGGGAGTTGATCAGGAAAAGTTCTGATCAATCCCCTCCCTTTCCTAAAAAAACTCAAACTGTCAAGATTTCTGGCCACAGAATTACATATGAGCTCTATTAGAGCGACACATGAACCTTAGCCCTTGATTAGAAGACACAAGAAACTCACTTGTTTCTATGATTGGGGTGATCTCCTAAGATTCAGGGGAAATGGAGTCTTATTGCATGAAGACCCTCTTCTATGCTGAGCCAGGATTGATTGCTATCTAATGATTTGCCCATGATCATATAGATAAAAGTATCAGACCCAGGAATTGATCCTAGTTTTCTCCTAACTCTTAAGCTGAACACAATTGCACTTACTTTGCCATAGTACTTTAGTATTTTCCTTATAATATTTTGTATTAATAGAAGCAACAACAATAATGATCATTACCACCAACAACCAACAGCCAACAATGACAGCGTGTAGTCATAACAACCAAGGAACATCTGCTCAAATTCAGGTACTGATCCAATTCAGCAAAATCAGATGAGACACATATGCAATTAATGGAATGGGAATGAAAGATCTAATCCATTTTGTCAATAATAGTCTTATTCAAAAAGTTCCACAAATATTAACTATGAATCCAAGTTCTGCCCAGCTTATGATCCCCATTTGAAAAATGAAACAACTGAGGCCTAGAGAGGTTACTATCTGTCCATGTTGTCATCTCAAATTTAAGTCTTAGAAGACTGAGCTGGAATCAACCTAAATTCTAGTAACAATTTCAAGTGTATCTTATTTTAGTTTGTGGAAACAAGTCTAGTTTATTTATTTTTAGCCTTTATAAAACCAGTTCTTTATCTTATGTTTCCCAACATTGATCCTACTTCTCCCACTACCACCAACTAATAGCATCTCTATTACTGTTGATGTTTTACTGTTTTGCAGATTTCACTGCATCATCTAGGATATCCATCATTTATTCTTCACTTTCAGTAGGTGACTGGCACACCTTCTTTGATGATATATATCCTTGATTTCTTCCATGCTATTTTTTTATTTTTAAAAATTAATTTATTTAGTCAATTTAGAACATTATTCTTTGGTTACTAGAATCATATTATTTCCCTCCCTCCCCTCCCCCACCATTCCCATAGCTGGCATGCAATTTCACTGGGTATTACATCTGTCCTTGATCAAAACCTATTTCCATGTTGTTGTGTTTGCATTAGGATGTTCATTTAGAGTCTCCTTCCCCAGTCATATCCCCCTCAACCCATGTATTGAAGCAGTTGTTTTTCTTCTGTGTTTTTACTCCCACAGCTTTTCCTCTGAATGTGGATAGTGTTCTTTCTCGTAGATCCCTCCAAGTTGTTCAGGATCACTGCATTGCCACTAATGGAGAAGTCCATTACATTCGATTGTACCACATTGTATTAGTCTCTGTGTATAATGTTTTCCTGGTTCTGCTCCTTTCGCTCTGCAGCTCTACATCACTTCCTGGAGGTTGTTCCAGTTCACATGGAATTCCTCCACTTTATTATTCCTTTTTGCACAATAGTATTCCATCACCAACATATACCACAATTTGTTCAGCCATTCCCCAATTGAAGGGCATCCCCTCATTTTCCAATTTTTGGCCACCACAAAGAGCACAGCTATGAATATTCTTGTACAAGTCTTTTTCCTTATTATCTCCTTGGGGTACAAACCCAGCAGTGCTATATAGGGCTGGAATTCCATGCTATTTCTTGCCTGAAAGTCATTTTTGGTCACATGTTAAAGCTGGCTTACTCTTACTATCTCTTTTACAGTTTTGATTCTTTATAAGTCATGGTTTTCCATGATTTACAATATATTGCAATACCAGGACATTAGTGACATTAAAAAGGTATGGGTTTTTTGTTTGTTTGTTTGTTTTTGTGTCAGCATCTTGGGGTCTTTGAAAGTCCTGTTTATTTTCCCAAATACAATCCAGTCTTCTAATCTCTTCTTATTTATCTCTAGGTTACCTAATTGCCCAACTGCAGTGTCTGCTCAAGATATATAGACATATAGATAGACTGAAAGATGAACTCAGTGGGCTAACCATCTAACTGTATGTCTCCAGTGTGGATGGATACATCCAGGTGGACATATTCTCTATGGAAGATTTATGTAAAGGCCTGGATAAGAATCACAGAAGGTGGGGGCACCTGGGTGGCTCAATGGTTTGGGAGTCAGGCATAGAGACAGGAGATCTTAGGTTCAAATCTGGCCTCAGACACTTCCTTGTTGTGTGATCCTGGGCAAGTCACTTTACTCCCATTGCTTAGCCCTTGCCACTCTTCTGCCTTGGAACCAATACACAGTATTCTCTCAGACAGAAGGTAAGAGTTTAAAAAAAAGAATCACAGAAGATGATCAGAATTTATTGATAGGTTGCAATCTATACCAGTGGAAGAAATATTCCCACTGAAGAGGTCATAGGTTCTTCAAAGTATTATAGTACATTTAACATTATTTTTAAGAGTCTTAAACTAAAGGAAGCAATTATACCCCAGTAAAACTTCACGTGCCTAGAAATCTCTGAATCAGTAGTCAGACCCTGTACATTCAGAGTCAAATAAATGCATGCCATCTAGTCCTCAGGTGGATGGGTGAGTGGTTCAGCCCATGCCCATCAAGTATCTCTGTAACAAAACATCATTGTCCTTTTCATGTTGGTGATTTGCCCAGATTCTACTTTAATCTTATCAGTATACTTTGGCAAAGGGGTACAGATGGTCCCTAATGTGGATAATTGGGAAATTAAGCCAACATATTGAGAAAAGAAAATTTAGTGCTAATAAATTCAAAACTTTGACAGTTTCCCTAAACCCTCCAGCCAAATGATGCTGCAGTTGCTATGACCACAGTGTTTCTAGTCTGGCACTTGATAAGAGCCTTGGTGCTGGCTCTTGGGGTCCTATTATCAGGAAGATACTCTTTCCTTCTCCCTTATTTATCTCTCCAAAACTAGAAGCAACTATTCTCTCATATGATTTCATAGGATATGTATTTGACTTAGACACTTTCTATATTCTAATGTATATTATATTTATCTATGTACCTGTGCTATCACTCTTACATGACTTTAAGCTGGGCTATTAGGTCAGCTCAGCTCTGCTGATTGTCTTGAGGCTGTGTCTCACCCTGCCATGGAACAAGTCCTTAGTTCTCATTCTTCCTTATATCTTCCTCGGGGCTTCAAATGCTGAGGTACTTGATGTGTATCTAGATAATGAATTCCTTTTCCCTTCCTAACTTCTATTGCCAAGAGCACCTTACTCCTAAATAATAAGTTGAAATGAGACTTTGTTTTCAGTTCTAGAATAACCAGGAGTATCTCTTAGTCAATGGCTAATTCTTTTCTTTTGTTTGACCTATTCTTGAAATTCAGTTAGACTAATAAAATAGAAAAAAAACCTTCTAGGTTCATTTCTCCACAATGCTTTCCTTGAATTTTTTTTTCCATTGGTTTCCAGTCAGAAGTAGTCCTTCCACTGAATCGTTATATCTCGATATTTTCACCTTTCCAAATTTTCACATTACATCCTATCTTCCATCTCCATGTTTTAACACTAGTCTTATTTCCTCTGTGGGATGTACTCCTCACTTTCTTTACCTTAAACCAGTTACCTTCTCACCCTGAAAGATCACTCCATCCTTGAAGCCCTTTCCTCTGAATTGTCAGTTCCTCCCAGACTTTAATTTTAATTTTAATTTTGACATTTTCATTTCATTTTAAGAAAAGTACTGGGTGCCACTGGGTGGCTCAGTGGATTGAGAGCCAGGTCTAGAGATGGGAGGTTCTAGGTTCAAATCTGGCCTCAGACACTTCCCAGCTGTGTGACCCTGGGCAAGTCACTTAACTCTCATTGCCTAGCCCTTACTGCACTTCTGCCCTGGAACCAAGACAGAAGGTAAGGTTTTTTTGTTTTTTGTTTTTTAAAGAAAAGTACCCAGACCATCTTCACCCCTTCATGGGTTCCATCAATGGTTTGCTGGGCTTCTTTCCCTTCTATGCCCCTCATTTTTCTATTTCCTCCCTGCTTTTTTAGTTTTTCTTTATGTGTAATCTTGGCTCTTTTAAAAAATAAGCTCCTTGAGGACAGGGATTATCTTTCTTTTTTTTTTTTACTAGTATTTGTATTCTTAGTTCAGTGACTTGCACATATTAAAAGCTTAATAAATGCTTGCTGAGACTTGACTTGGTCATTCTTAATTCCTGGAATATAGTCTCTCCTTACTTCTGCCTTCTAGAATGTATCCCTCCTTTCAAAGCCTAGGTCAAGCATTATTTTCTACCTGAAGCTTTTCCGGATCCTCCCACCTTCTGATGCCCTCCCTTCCCAAACTATCTGGAATTTCTTTTGCATTTATTCCATATGTACTTATACATATACATGTGTTCTTCTCACAGGGAATGTAAATTCCTTGTCAAGAAGAATCATTTCACTTTCTATACCTAGTGCCTGCAACAGAATAAGTATTTAAATAATTATAATTATTTTTATAATTTTTAAATTAATTAATTTTAAAATATTTATAATTAATTAGTTTGTTACATTAAAATTCCCAGATATCTCCTAACTTCTCTCCCCCCTCCCCACACTAGAGAAGGCATTACTTGGCAAAAAGATTTATGTATATAGAAAACTATGTCTTGGGGAAACTAGCTGGCTCAGTGGATAGAAAATTTGACCTGAAGATGGGAGGTACTGGGTTCAAATCTGAGGACTCAGAAACTTCTGAACTGTATGACCCTGGGCAAATCACTTAACCCCAATTGCCTAGTCCTTACAGCTTTTCTTTTTTCCTACCCCCTTTCTTATTTAGAAAAATTTTCCATGGTTACATGACTTATGATCCTCCCTTTCTTCTCACTCCCCAACCTGACAAGCAGTTCCACTGGGTTACACATGTATCATTGCTCAAAACCGATTTCTGTATTATTCATATGTGCAGTAGAGTGATCTTTTAACATCAAACCCCTCATCATATTCCCATCGAACTATGCTATCAATCGTATGTTTTTCTTCTGCATTTCTGTTTCCACAGTTCTTTCTCTGGATCCTTACAGCTCTTCTGCCTTGTAACTTAGTATCATTCTGACAGAAAGTAAGGGTTGGGGGGAAAAAGGAAACCCATGTCTTGCTTGTTTCTCTGGGAATTGACATACACAAGTTATTCTTCAAACAATATTTCTGTTGCTATATATATATAATGCTCTTTTGGTTTTGTTCAATTTCATGTAGGTCTTTCCATATTTTTTAAATTAGCCTGCTCATCACTCAACAAATACTTTTTGATATGATCAATGAATTAATTTCTCTCTTGTATTATATTTATTTGGGTGTATGCCTTGCCCTTTGTTAGACTGTAAATCCTTTGAGAGCAAGAACAGGATCTTATTTATCTAATCTTCTCTGATAATATTTATCATAGGACTTTGCCTACAGTGGGTGTTCAATAAATGGCTGCTGCAAAAATGACTACCTGAACAGAAGGTGCACACTCAGCAAATGATTTTTTTTCTCATTGACTGAGAAGCCATTCTGAAGGATATTTTCATTTGCTCCTCATCAGTGGTATATTCCTCACTGTGCACACTAAGATTAGATTTCTGCCTATATGGATTATCTCTAAAATCAATCAATCTAGGATGAGCATCTATGGATTTTGTCATGCATGGGGTGCTTTATTCAGTTACATGCAGAGATCACGTACCAAATCAGTCCTTTTCAAAAGTTTTATTTTTAGGGAAGAGAGAACAATTGTTTGGGCTAAAAGTGAGGGATCTGACTCCAACTCTGGGCTAATGAGTTCTTCAGGGCTCACAATTGGCTCTACTCTTATTCCCAACCAATCCATCCATTTCAACCCAAACCTAGAATCCAAGGTAATAACCAATGAAACAACTTTAAAGCTGATTCCATACCTAAGCAAAAGGGGAAATGAGAGAAAGAGTGGCTTGTAGAAGGCACACTGGACTAGAAATTAAAAAAAAAAAGAAAAAAATAACTGCTATTCAAGTCTGTGCCTGTCATTGTACCAAGAAGAAATTCATTGAGGGGGAAAAGGGAGACTTCTTCTCCATCCATTGAGATTAAATGTTGCGTATTGTTCAAAGGGTTTTAGAAATAGCTGGTCAAAGGGCCTGATGCTCTTTGCCTTCATGCTGCTTAGAGTCCTAGTTAACTAAGACTTGTTCTCAGGACAGATTACCCACTTTCAGGCTGGCCTTTCCTGCTACCTATTTTGCTGAATGGTTTGAGACTGTGTTGCCAGTGTCTGACCCTGTCTCATCATGCCCTTTGGTAGCTATGCACACAGCCAGTTCAGTGGAGTTTGACCACCATGTTAAACTGTAAAATAAATGTAATGGGGGGGGGGTGATGTGTGCACAGAATATCAAGGATGGCATCTCTTCATGTTGAGAGGCTAGAGAGATTGCTTCTGGGAGAATTGTGATATGTGCACCACATAGAGACTGTAGAGTATATCTAAACTCCTATTATACAAGATTATTTTCTTTTACTTAGGATGGCCTCACGTCAGTGTAATAAAGGTGAGCCCACGTCTAATCAACTACAAGAAAAGAAGTCTTACCATATTACGCAGCCTCCTCAGTTCATTATGCTACAAGAAAAAGTTAATTCTTTGTACATCAGAATTGGGATCCAAAACAATTTTTTTCAATAGGCTAGAATGATGGACTGAATCTAATGAGATAGAATTTAATAGCAAATAAATGCAAAGTCTTTCACTAAGGTTCAAAAAATCAACTGGACAAATTCAAGAGGAATTAGTGCATAGATAAGCAGAGGAAGGGAATATATATATATTCTATAAAAATATTCTAAATTAATTATATATATATATAATTAATTTAGAATATTTATATATATATATATAATTAATTTAGAATATTTTCCCATGGTTCCATGATTCATATTCTTTCCCTCACCTCCACCATTCCCCTTCCACCCTCCCATAGCCAATGAGCAATTCAACTGGTTTGGAATATGTGTTTATCAGACACTTACTATGAGCTAGGCTCTGTGCTAAGTGCTTTATGAATATCTCATTTGATCCTAATGACAACCTTATGAGCTATGTGCTGTTATTGTTTCCATTTTATAGTTTGAGGCAGGCAGAGATTAAGTGAATGAGGCTGAATTTGAATTCAGACCCTAGCATAATGTTTATACAGCAACCAGTTCCAGTTAAAAACAATATTTAGGTGTATGTTGTTATTGTTGGGTAAGTTTCAGTAGTGTCTGACTCTTCATGACATCATTTAGGGTTTTTTGGAATGGTTTGCCATTTCCTTTTCCAGATCTTTTTTTAACAGATGTGGAAACTAAGACCAAAGTGACTTGCCCTGAGTCACACAGCTAGATAGTGTATGAAGCTGGAATTGAACTCAGGTCTTCCTGACTTCAGGCCTGGTGCCACTAGCTGCCCACAAAGCAGCTCATGTTTATAAATAGAGTATTTATTAAATACTTACTATATGCTAGGCACTGTGCCAAGCACTAGGGGCATAAAAATGGTCAAAGAAAATAGTCTCTGCCCTCAAGAAGCTTACATTTCAACGTGGGAAGATGTCAAAAGGGATCAAGTTGGAGGGGACTTATGTTCTAGCAGAAGAGTGGAAGGTTCCAGGAAGGAGATGGAGATGGTGGGCAGAGTGCAGGTAATATGGTTCTAGAGTGGGCAGAAAGTTTTTTATGCCATGACATAGGACTGAGATAAGAAGGGACCAGCCTCATTTCTGATGGGCTAAGACAAGGAAAAATTTGGTATAAATGTGGCTTTCCCACTTGGTTCGTGGATTTCTTTGATTACAAGCTGTATCTACACACATAATTAGATTAATCATTATAATGACCAATCAGTCAAATGGTCATTAAGATTAGAAATTAATATCTGCATTAATTCAGTTATTAAGCAGTTAAACTGGCTGCCTGATTGAATTGGCCTCATGCCTGTGAATCTGATGGGATATGTAGACACAGCCTCAATCTTTGTTTGTCTCATGATCACACAGGAAAGTTTTTGTTTGCTAAACATTATAAGCAAGGACTTCTTGTTCTCCTTGGAGGGATCATAATGTCTCAGTGTTTGGCACAAAAGCCTCAATAATATTCACAAATTCCCAGTGCCAGATTCCTAGTGTCCCCCAAAACTAAAGTAGAATTATTTTTGCTTTTTGGGTGCTGGTGGTGGTGGCAGTGGTGATGTGTATATATGTGTATATTTGTGTATGTGTAAATGTTTGTGTGTGTGTAGGCAAGTACAAACCCATTATGTATAGCTGGAAGAAATCTCAAAAGTTATCTAATCTACTCTCATTCATCCATCCACCATTTTACAGATAAGAAAACTGAGGTCTACCTAGGAATGTTAAATGACTTGTTCAATATCACATATATATCTTGCTTATATATAGCTGTTGGTAGGTTGTTCCCCCCCCCCCCATAACATGTTGGCCACTGTATACCCTACCACATGGGCAGGGGCAGGTGATCTCTTTTGTCTGACTAACTCTGGCTTTAAAACTGGTGAGACCAAGCTGCTGTCTCTTCATTTTCTGCAGCTCTTTAGAGTTGCTCTTTCCTGTATGCCCCTTCCTGGTGGGAGGACACCATGAACTGAACCAGTGAGAGGGGAAGGACCTACTTCCCATGCCTCTACTTTCACCTGGGCTCTGAGAAATAGGTTTGGGGGTATTTATTTCTATTCTATGCCATTTGCCCTCCTTAGTTTCAAATGCCCAAGAAGAATTGTCATGGAAGCCAGGAATCCTTGGAGCCAGGATTTCAGATGGGATAATGCAACCAACCAGCCTGGCATGAAAGCCCTGAGAAGTCAAAGAGCTCAGGTCTCAAGACCCAAGGGAGTTTGGGATTTGAAATTGAGACTGTGTTTAAAAGAGGAGAGCCAAGCTAAGAACCTGATCTGTCTCCCTTCCCCAGAGACCAATGTGGTACAAAGGTGAGGGGAAAGAGGCTGGATTATGCTTCTTGTGTGTTAGGGATATAAATATGCATATTGTGATTATACCTTCTGAAAAAAAGATTTCTGTGTAAAAAAATTTGTTAGTAGCTAAACGGAAGTGAAGTGCAAGGAACCACTCAGTTTTATACTTTGGGGAATACATATATCTGCAAAGATTAGAAATAGTGGCAGAGAATCTAGACCCCTTCCCATCCCCATTTCTGATACCAGAGAACTTTGGAGGAAGAATAAAATGTAACCTAACTGATGTTCAGGTGCTAGGAACCAGGTAGGCTGTGTTGCATATATTTATTCTGTAAATATTTATAGAGGTACTTTTTTTCCTCCTCCCATTGGAATATAAAGGATTGTTTCATTCTTTGTCTTTTCCTCTCCAGAGCCTACCACAGTGCCTGGCACATAGTACATATTTAATCAATGTTCATTAATTGGCTTAATAAGTCTCATGAATAAACTTTTGAGGCCAGATCTTCCTTCGTGTGTCAGTTTGTCTTGTTTATGAGTCATATTGTATATTTGTGTGTATATATGGACATGGGTTTTATTATCAATTCTTTTCTTGGAATTTGTCTTTTATGAATTTCATGGTGGCTTTCCCACTGTATTCCCTTTAATATAGATTTCTCCATAGTATCTCTATGGATATAGGTAGGAAATTTTCTCCCTCTTACTCCATTTTCAGTTTAAATCCTTTTGTATTAGATTTGTAAGACTTCAGACAAATTCATTCTTACCAGCCTTTGTTGAAGCACACTTCTGTCCTGTTGATGAGCTTGTCATTTTGTGTATTTTGATTTTTATCTTTTATTCTTTTTTGCCAAGTTTTTCTACCAACAAAACTTAAACTGGAAGGCCCCTTAGAGATGATTTTCTCTTAGGATTCTCATTTCTGGATGAATCAAAGAGGAGAAAATGACTTGCCTAAGGCCATAGCACTAGTTTGTAGCAGAGCAGAACTCCATTCTCCTGATTCCTAATGCACAATACCACTATGCCAAAAATGATCTGTGTTGGATTCTTTAATATGTAGAGAAGGATCATCAGCTTTTAGAACTGATCTTAGAGGAGGGGTTTATCTTTGTGGTATGATTTTAAAAGAGCTGAAAGATATCCTTAGTCCATGAGTATGTAGAGGAGAGTAAGGTATTATTGCTGATGTTTTTTCTTCATTTTCAAAGAGGACCAGTGACAACAAATGACATCATGGGATGATGTCTTGACTTGTGAGTGAATTGGATTTAAGTGAGACAATTACACAAAGTCATCAACCTCACCCTCTCTTCCAAGGTTATCCAAGCCCAGTTGCAAGACAAAGTCAGAGTGACTTGCAATGGCCCAGGATGCAGTGGATGATCTTAGTGTACCCCATATCTAATCAAGCTCTAAGTGCTCCACAGCGCCTGCTTCTGCAACCTTCATGGCCATTGGAAAAAAATTGTTTTCATATACCAATTCTGCTGCGGCAAGTCTTCACATGCTTGGGATACATATCCCCCTAACTTCCTGATGGATTTCTGGTTCATCAGTCACCCTCTACCTGGTTTAACCCATCTGCCAAGATGATATTACTGGAGTGTGGCTGCTGTGCATGCTACAGCTTCTTGGAGCCACAGGTGAGAATTGGGTAAAAGGACATGAAAGGTGGATAAGTAGCCCTGTAAAGATCTAGGCAAGCCGTCACACTAGAGGTATTGGTTCTCCCTGAACACCCCATAGACCACAGAGTAAGGTATAAGAAGCCTAAAAAGGCAGAAAGGGATTAGTTTAGGAGTTTTAAAAGCCAAAAAGATTTCAGGTTTGAAACTGGAGATAATAGGGAGTTAATATAATTTATTGAATAGATAATTGTGATGGTCAGATCTGAGCTTTAAACTTTAATCCCATAATATGGACAATGAACGATCATGGACAGAAACAGAGACAGACTAGAATGAAGAAACAAGGTTGATGATGGGGAAATGGCATGACAGTGAGAAAGGTATTATGTACAATCTAAAAGAGGACTAAATGTTCTTCATGCAAATGGAATTTTAGAGCTGAGATTACGAGTATCTCATCTTAGTTCCATGTCTCATTTTGTCTACTGAATTTACATAGGTAGTGGAGACCCAAGGAAGTTAAATAATTCAGGAAGAAGTGTAGAATAGTAGCTATATAGCTCTTTTCATGGTGACAAAGAATTGGAAATTGAGGGGATGCCCATCAATGGGGAATGACTGAACAAATTGTGGTACATGTTGGTGATGGAATACCATTGTGTTATAAGGAATGATGAATAAGATGATTTCAGAAAGAGCTGCAAAGATCTGCATGAACTGATTCAGAGTGAAATAAACAGAACTGGGATATTGTATACAGTAACAGCAATATTATACAATGATCATCTGTTAAAGATTTAGCTACTCTCAGCAGTACAATGATCTCTGACAATTCTTAAGAACTTCCAACAAGGAATATTATTCACCTCACTATTGGAGTTAGATGCAGACCAAAGCATACTATCTTTCACATAAATTTATTTATGGTTTTATTTGAGGGTTTTGGTTTTTTATGAGTATTCTCTTACACCATGGTGTAGCCAATATGGAAATGTTTTGCATGATCATATGTGTATAAGCCAGATCAAATTGTTTACCATCTCCAAGAGGGTGCAGGGAAGGGAAGAAGAAAGACAATTTGAATCTTATTTTAGAAAATGTATGTTAAAATTGTTATTACACATAATTGGGAAAATAAAATATCTTTGAATAAAAAATGAACAGTAGCTATAATGTTGGATTTGGAATCCAACACTATTACAACTTGATTAAAATCCTGCCTCAGATTCTTGGGTGATGCTGTACCAGTCACTTAAACATTCTGAACCTCATTTTTCTCATCTCTAAAATGAAGATGAAGACAAAACAAATAGCCTCTAAATCTTTGAGCCTATGAATTTATTTTTACTAGACAAAACATGATATGATATAGGCAAGAGTGCTAGATTTTCTACTTAGTGCAAGGCTTTGGACAAATCATTTAACTTCTCTGCATTTGTTTCTTCATCTGTAAAATGGAGTTACCTGTATCTTTGTGTTGGCCACTTCACAGTGTTATTGAGAGGATCATTTGAGATAACTATGACCATATATAGATGATGTAGTATCTCTCTACAAGTCTCAGGTTTCTCTGAAATTGTCTCTTTTGTCATTTGTTAAAACACCATAGTATTCCATTACATTCATATACCATAATTTGTTCAACCATTCAAC
Organism: Monodelphis domestica; assembly: GCF_027887165.1. Taxonomy (NCBI): domain Eukaryota; kingdom Metazoa; phylum Chordata; class Mammalia; order Didelphimorphia; family Didelphidae; genus Monodelphis; species Monodelphis domestica. The sequence goes on from NC_077227.1 coordinate 347,999,896, forward strand.
AATCCAGGAGGATTCCTTTAGTTTCAAGTTCTTTACCACCACAAAATGAGTTGCTATAATTATTTTATACAAATGAATCCTTTTTCTCTTTGATTTTCTGAGGATATGAGCCTAATAGCAGTATAGTTAGGTCAAAGGGTATATGCACACTTTAGTAGAATTTTGGACATGACTCCAAATTGCTTTCTGGAATGGCTGGATCAATTCACACCTCTACTAACAATGCATGAATGTGTCTGTTTTCCCATAGTCCCTCCAACATTTTTCATTTTCCATTTTTGTCACCATTGCCAATCTAATGGCTATATATAGACCCTTGAAGTTGCTTTAATTTGCATTTCTCTAATTATAAATGATTTGGAGCAATTTTTCATATGGCTCTTGATAGCTTGGATTTCTTCCCTCGAGAACTTCCAATTTGCATCCTTTTACCATTTACCTATTGGGAAATATCTCCTATTCTTACAGAGTTGAATTAGTTCCTATATAACTTGGAAATGAGACCTTTATCCGAGAAACTTTATGGGGAAATTTTTTTCTCCAATTAACTATTTCCCTTCTAATCTTAGCAGTATTGGTTTTGGTTATACAAAAAATTAATTTTATATAATCAAAATCCAAATCTGATGCTCATTTCTCAATTCTCATCCTTAATCCATTTGCCATATTTCATGACATTTACCTAAATCTTAGCCAGCTGAGACCTTTTCCTCAATCATCCAGAAACTTGGGAAGAAGCCCAATTCATTCTTTCCAAACACAAATGAAGAAGGTAACTGTCTTTCTCAGCTATTCATATTGCAAAGGCAAAACTAGAAACATTTTTTTTAAATGAATGCTGCCCCAATTCTACCCTTATCTGGCATAAATGTGAATGTAATCAAGAAAGATTAAGAGATACTAGTCAAAAAAGCTGTAAGAATTAATAGAAAATTCTCCTCTCCTTCTGAATACTTTCTCCTCTGGGTTTTCTCTTTCTTTCTCTTTTTTTAAACATTAATTACTCTCTTCTCGTTTTCCTCCTAGATGTCTAATCTCTCATTCACAGTCTGCTTTTCTGACAAAACCGCACACCAGATTCCCTAATGTAGGTGTGCCTAAAGGCTGTGTCTTGGGACCACCTCTCTCTGCACTTTTTCTTCATGACCTCATCAAAACATACATAGTTTTAATTATCATCTCTACACAGATGACTCACAGATTTACATAGTCAGCCCCAATGTCTCCCTTGAGCTTTAGTCTCACATCACCTGGACATTTCAGACTAGATAGCCTAGAAATATCTTAGACTCAACATGGCCAAAATAGAATTAGTTATCCTTCCTCCCAAACTCACTCCTCTTCCAAACTTCCCTATTCCTGTAGAAAGTGCCATTGTTCTTCCAATTCTAGGTTTATTCCCTTAGCATTATTTTTAGTGGGATAAGACACTAAATTGGAATATATCTCTGGAAAGGTATGTCCTATTTGAAAGGAGCAAGAAAAGTCAAAGTTAGAGGGGAGCTGGGGAGCTCAGTGGATTGAGAGCCAGGCCTAGAGATGGGAGGTCCTGGGTTCGAATCTGACCTCAGATACTTCCTAACTCTGTGACCCTGGGCAAGTCACTTAATTCCTATTGTCTAGCCCTTACCATTTTTCTGCCTTGGAACCAATACATAGTATTGATTCTAAGATGGAAGATAAGGGTTTACAAAAATTCAAAGTGGGGAAGGGAGAGTTGCATCATATATTAAGAAAAATGTTATATTCATGAGCACAATTTTAGGACACAGTGGGGAAGTATAGTATGGAACATTTGGGCAAAGATCAGTAGAGAGAGAAATAAAAAATGAGATTGTCTTTGGAGTGTGCTATTGATCATCTGATCAGAAAGGGAATATAGATAAGGGAACTTGGAAAACAAATTAAAACCCTGACCTATAGGCATGATATGTTAGTAATTGGGGGGGGGGCTCCAATTATTTGAATATCTGATGGGTCTCTCTCAAAAAAAAAGTTTAACTTGCCTTAATGATGAATTTCCTCCTTTGAAAGATGGATGGAGCAACCTGAGAAACATTCTTGAACTGACACCAACAAAGAAGAGCTGGTGTTGGGGTAAAAATGATGGTAAATTTGGCCAGAAGTAATGAATTCGTAATAGAAAAGGGGCAATCTGTGAACAATATAACAGATGAACTATATTTTAAAACGGAAGATGTCAAATAATTCAGTTAGGTTCCTATCTCCTAGAATTCTACAGAGGATCAGGAAGTATGGGGAGCTCTTGAGAAAAATTCTGAAGACATGATAAGAAAAAATTCCAATTAAAAGAGGGAAAAAAGAATGGTTTAGAAAGACCAGTGTGGTTACACCAGGAACTTATCATCTAATTTAGAGGTTTGTTTTTAAAGATATGTATATTTAATATGGAAGGACAGATAAAAATAAATGAATACCAATGGTGCAGTTCTGTAAGAATAATACCAGGAGTTCTAAAACTTGGAATGATCTGCAAGGAAAATTAAGGACATCAGGGAAAATAAGAAGGATATGTCTTTTAGCTTGACTGGGGGAAAAAAGATCAAAGAAGGAATAATGGGTAACAGAGATGTGTTTAGCTCTTTTTTCTTCTCTTTTCTCTGCCAAGTGGAACTATCTTTAGACCAGAAAGGACAAAAATTGTGTTCAGGGAATTGATACCTAAGATTCAACTCAATAAATGTCTAATATCCTTCAGGTACTAGGGATATGGAGACTGAGCATATGAAGAAATAAAAATCCCTATTCTCCAGGAACCTATTCTCTCCTCTGTTAGTTGGGGAAACAAAAACTAGTAAGAGAGCATACTGTAGCCATGGCTGAGTTCATATTATCAGGTCCAGATAAACTTCATTCTAGAATACAAAAAGAACTAGAATGCAACATTGTTGAGACACTGGGTGATTTGGGGGAAGATTTTAGAGAATAGAAATAGAACCTTATAATGGGAGAACACATATTGTACAGATATTTTTAAAAAGGGAAATAATGTTTACAAACTATAAGCCAGTGAATTTGACTTTGATTCCTAGCAAAATTCTAGATTGAAGGGATGTCTAGTAAGCATCTAGAAAAGAAAATAGCTAACAAGAAATCCAACATCTTTTAGCAAAAACATGTCAAGCCAAACTAAACTTATTCCTTTTTTTGATTCCTAAACTAAAAGGCCAGATGAAGGCTATAAATATAAAGTACCTAGGCTCTGTCTAGATATTTGACAAATTGTTTCATGCTGTAACAAGATGGATAAAAGATAATACAATTAGATGGTTTCAGAACTGAAAATATATCTGAACTGAAAGAGTGGATGTTAAGATAGAAGATCCAAGAATCTGAGTCCCCCCCCCTGTGCTAATTAACATTTATATTAAACATTTGGATACATGGCACACATAAAATGTGAGGATAACACCAAATTGGAAGGGACAGTTAATGCACTGGACAACAGGCTTAGAATCCAAAGTGATTTTAGCATGTGAAAATGTTGAGAGAAATAGAATAAGATGAAAGCAATAAGAATGACTGTAAAACCATAGACTTCAGTTCAAAAAATTTGTAATTGAAAGATGATGGAGGTATGACTAGATGGAAGTTCATCTGAAAAAAGGCTATGATTTTAATAGACTTCAAGATGAATGAGAGTCACACACAAGATAGAGACAAGGACTGGACTCACTGATCTGGGGAGCTTTGACAAATACAGATGAATGATGTAATAATATAATTAATTTGTAGTCTTAAAGTCTATAATTTATAGTCTTAAAGAATTGCCTAAAGAACTAAGAGGTTAAGTGAGTTGCCCAGGAGCAGTCATTGTAAGATGTAGGACATACACCCAGGTCTTCCTAACTAAACAACCAGTTTTCTCTCCACTGTGTTTTTCAGCAATATTTCAACATGGTAGCCAAAAGAGCTAATATGATCTTAGGTAGCATAAGGAGAGCAATGATACCCCAAATTAAGGAAATGATAATCCCACTTTATTCTACTCTTGTCCTGGTCAAATTATAACTGATATGCCCTACTGGATTTTGGGCACCATATTTTAAGAAAAACCTTGATCAGCTAGAGATTGTCTAGAAGACTGCTTTGAGTTCAGATTATAAGGAAGATTTGATTGGAGAAGTAGGGGATTTAACATGAAGAAGTGAACACTTAAGAGGGACATTCTTTATTGTTTCAATTATTTGAATGACTGTCCTGTAGTTTCAGTCCCCACTTGGGAAGGCTTAAACTTGTTTAACTCGGTCCCTAGAGGGCAGAGCTAGGAACAATGAATGAAAATTCCATAGAGGTATATTTCAGATAAACATGAGGAGGGAGAGATTTTCTAAAAATTAGACCAGTCCCAAATTAAAATAGGTCATTTTGGGAGAAAGTAGTTTCCCTATTACAAGAGATATTCAAGTAGATATGGCCACCCTTGGTCTTAAAGTATGTACAAGTGCAGTGGGCTTCTTCAGTAGGTAAGGAGTACTCCTTCCCTGGGTGTCTTACAGTCAATCAATAAGCCTTTATTAAGCACTTACTATGTACTGTACACATAACTACATGCTGGAGATACAAAGAAAAGCAATACCATTGCCCCTGCCCTCAAGAAGCTTACATTGTGATGGTAGAGATAATATGTAAATAACTGTACACATACATGATATATTAAATATATGTGGGGAGGAAGTCTCAAAGAAAAGACCCTGGAGAATTGTGGGAATGCACAATTCTCTGTGGAAAAGGTATCTTAAAAAAGACAAGATTTGGGCTGAGTCTTGGAGGAAACTGGGAAGTCAGGAGGGAGGGTTAAGGATGGAGAATATTCCAGGTGTGAGAATATGGTCAGTGCAAATACCTGGAACAGACAGGATGTTGTGTATGAGGAACCATGGCAGGGAGTAAAGTGTAAGAAGACTAGAAAGGTAGGAGAAAGCCAGTTTATGAAAAGATTTACATATCAGTCAAAAAATGTTATAATTGATCCTAGAAGTCATAGGGAACCACTCTGGTTTTTTTAGTAGCAAACTGATCTGTACTTTAGAAAAAAAGACTTGCAAGAGAAAAAGATCCACGTGTGCATAAATATTTATAACAATTCTTTTCATGGTGGCAAAGAATTGGAAACCAAGGAGGGAGATCCCCATTAACTGGGGAAAGAATGAACAAGTTGAGGTATATGAATATGATGGATTATTTGTGAAAAGAAATGATGAAGAGGATGTTTAGAAGAACCTGGGAAGATCTATATGAACATGAAACAAAGTAAAGTGAAAAGAACCAGGAGAACATTGTACATAGTAATAGTGATATTATAAAGATAATTACTTTGAAAGACTAATAACTCTGATCAACACAGCAATCCACCACAATTCCAAAGGACTCATGATGAAATATACTATCCCCCTCCAGATAAAAAACTAATGGTTTTAGAAAACAGATTAAAGTATATTGTGTCTTTTTCTTTTAACATGGTTAATACAGAAATTTGTTTCACATGAATTATATATTTGTAATAAATTTTGTTTTTCTAAATTTCTCATTGAATGGGGGGAGTCATTTGGAATTCTGGTGGGCCATCAATGATAAAGTGTTCCTACGTCTTATAAGTGATTATCTGTATAATATTGCTATTACTGTGTAGATTGTTCTACTGCTTCTGCTTACTTCACTTCCTATCAGTTTAGATAGGTCTTTCCTTCTTTCCTGGATTTTTCTAAAATCATTCCTTTCTCATTTCTGACAACATAATAGTATTGCATCACATCCATATACCAAAACTAGCTAATCCACTATCTGTTTGAGGGGGGGAAGTGAGGGAGAGAATTTATTAGAGGGGGAAAAAAGAATTTAAAAAGCCTGTGTGTTGACTTCCGGTCAAGATGGCAGCTTAGAGAAAGCTAAAGTTCAGAGCTCCAGAAACTCTTCCTTACCGATCTCAAACTGAATGCTCCTAGGGCACCGGAATTAAAAACAAACAACAGAATAGACCCCGGGAACACTTCTCCTGGACCTGGATCAAAAGGTACGGTCCTCCAAAAGTCAAAACCCGAGATCACTCAGATCTAAGGGGTAGGCAAAAGGAAGGTCCCAGGACCCATCCCCCCCAACCCAGAGCGCTGAATCCGAGGCAGCAGCAGGAGCCTCAGGGCAGGCAAAAGGGCCATGGGAGCCAGCTGTTCTGAAGGCCACACCCTGAAAACAACCTGAACCAGTTATGGGGGCATCCAGACAACAGGGAAACAGAGAGAGACGAGGGGGTGGGGTGGGGGTGGGGGTGGAGCCTGTAGCCCCCTGACCAGATCTGAGTCTCACTGAAGGTTCCTGCCTCAGGGCATACTCTGCCTGAAGTGAATCCTATAACCAGCCCTCAGAGTTCCTGGCAGCCATGGGCCCTCCCCCTCAGAGCGCAGGGTCATCTGAAACAACAGTAACCCTCAGGGCTGGCAAAAGGGCCTCGGGAGCCAACTATTCTGAAGGCCGCATCCTGAAAACAACCTGACCCAGTCGAGGGGGCACCCAGACAGCAGGGAAACAGAGAGAAACTGGGGAACCTGTAGCCCCCTGACCAGATCCTTCCATCTGAGTCTCACCAAAGGTCCCTGCCTCAGGGCATACTCAGTCCGAGGTTAATCCTATCACCAGCCCTTGGAGCTCCCAGAAGCCACGGCTCCTCCCCCTCAGAGTGCAGGCTCCTCTGGCCAGCAAAGGCATTGAAATACATCTGAGAGTGTCAAGCCAGGCGCAGAGCATAGAAGTAAGGCAACAGAGAAGCATCTGGAGGGAACTGAGGAGGGTAGTAACACCAAAACACCGAAACACCAGCAATTCCAGGCTTCCTGGAGAAGATAGACAATTTTCCTGGGGCTAAAGCCACTGAACAACAGACAGATAACAGAAGAGCCAGCCCCTCTCACTCAGATAGAGATGGCAAACAGCACAGAAGCAAAAAAGCCTCAAAACAACAGGAAAAACAAGAAGGGGGCAACTTTGGACACATTTTATGGAGCAAAAATACAAAATACAGAGGAACTAGAATAGGAAACATAAGCAAATGCGCCAAAACCTTCCAAAGGAAATGGAAACTCTCCACAAACTTTTGAAGAATTTGAATCAAAAATGATCAAAAAGATGGAAGCCTTCTGGCAGGAAAAGTGGGAATTAATGCAAAAGAATTTCACGCAACTACAAAACCAGTTTGACCAAACTGAAAAGGAAAACCAGGCTTTAAAGGTCAGAATTAGGCAACTGGAAGACAACGAGCAGGTAAAAGAGCAAGAATCAATAAAGCAAAGCCAAAAGATCAAGAAATTAGAAGAGAACATAAAATATCTCACTGACAAGGTGACAGACTTGGAAAATAGAGGGAGAAGAGACAATTTAAGAATAATTGGACTACCAGAAAATCCAGAAATAAACAACAAACTCGACATCGTAATACAAGATATAATCAAAGAAAATTGCCCAGAGATTCTAAAACAAGGGGGCAATACAGCCACTGAAAGAGCTCACAGAATACCCTCTACACTAAATCCCCAAAAGACAACTCCCAGGAATGTAATTGCCAAATTCCAAAGCTTTCAAGCAAAAGAAAAAATCCTACAAGAAGCCAGAAAAAGACAATTTAGATATAAAAGGAATGCCAATCAGGGTCACACAAGACCTTGCAAGTTCCACTCTGAATGATCGTAAGGCATGGAACATGATTTTCAGAAAGGTAAGAGAGCTGGGTCTTCAACCAAGAACCAGCTATCCAGCAAAACTTACTATATACTTCCAAGGGAAAGAATGGGCATTCAACAAAATAGAAGATTTCCAAGTTTTTGCAAAGAAAAGACCAGAGATCTGTGGAAAGTTTGATATCGAAAAACAAAGAGCATGGAATACCTGAAAAGGCAAATATGATGGAAAGTGAAAAGGAGAAAATTGTTATCTTTTCATTTATTCAAACTCTCTTCTATAAGGACTACATTTATATCAATCGCTATATATTAATATATGGAAAATGTAATGTGTAAATAGGAGGAAAAGAAAAATCAAATAGAATAATCTTTCTCACACAAAGATTCACACGGGAAGGGGAGGGGAAGAAAACTCCTATAAGAAGGAGAGGAAGAGAGTTTTTACTTAAACCTTACTCTCAGGGAAATCAACTCTGAGAGAGGGAAGAACATCCAGATCCATTGGGATCTTGAATTCTATCTTACCCAACAAGGGTAGGGAGAAGGGAAAACTAAGGGGGGGAGGGGGGAGGGAAAACAAAAGGGGAGGGAAGGAGAGGGGGAGGGGGAGGGAACAAAAAGGGAGGGGCTAGAAAGGGAAACATATCAAGGGAGGGGACAAGGGGGACTGATTTAAAGTAAATCACTGGATTAAAAGGTTAGAGCTAAAGAAGAAAGGTTAGAATTAGGGAAGGATATCAAAATGCCAGAGAATTCACAAGTCACAATCATAACTTTGAACGTGAATGGGATGAACTCACCCATAAACCGTAGACGAATTGCAGAATGGGTTACAATCCAAAACCCTACCATATGTTGTCTTCAAGAAACACACATGAGGTGGGTAGACACCCACAAGGTCAGAATTAAAGGATGGAGTAAGACCTTCTGGGCCTCAACTGACAGAAAGAAGGCAGGAGTGGCAATCATGATATCTGATAAAGCCAAAGCAAAACTAGACCTGATTAAAAGGGATAGGGAAGGTAATTATATTTTGTTAAAAGGGACTTTAGATAATGAGGAAATGTCACTAATCAACATGTATGCACCAAATATTATAGCACCCAAATTTCTAATGGAGAAACTAGGAGAATTGAAGGAAGAAATAGACAGTAAAACAATATTAGTGGGAGATTTGAACCAACCATTATCAAATTTAGATAAATCAAATAAAAAAATAAATAAGAAAGAGGTAAAAGAAGTGAATGAAATTTTAGAAAAATTAGAGTTAATAGACATATGGAGAAAAATAAATAGGGACAAAAAGGAATACACCTTCTTCTCAGCACCACATGGCACATTCACAAAGATTGACCATACACTAGGTCACAGAAACATGGCATACAAATGCAGAAAAGCAGAAATAATAAATGCAGCCTTTTCAGATCACAAGGCAATAAAAATAATGATCAGTAATGGGACGTGGAAAACCAAATAAAAAATTAATTGGAAATTAAACAATATGATACTCCAAAATCATTTAGTTAGAGAAGAAATCACAGAAACAATTAAAAATTTCATCAAGGAAAATGACAACGGCGAGACATCCTTTCAAACCTTTTGGGATGCAGCCAAAGCAGTAATCAGAGGTAAATTCATATCCCTGAGTGCATATATTAACAAAATAGGGAGAGCAGAAATCAATCAATTGGAAATGCAAATAAAAAAACTCAAAAGCGATCAAATAAAAACCCCCCAGCAGAAAACCAAACTAGAAATCCTAAAAATTAAGGGAGAAATTAATAAAATCGAAAGTGATAGAACTATTGATTTAATAAATAAGACTAGAAGCTGGTACTTTGAAAAAACAAACAAAATAGACAAAGTACTGGTCAATCTAATTAAAAAAAGGAAAGAAGAAAAGCAAATTAACAGCATCAAAGATGAAAAGGGGGACATCACCTCCGATGAAGAGGAAATCAAGGCAATCATTAAAAATTACTTTGCCCAATTATATGGCAATAAATACAGCATGAATATATACAAAAATACAAACTGCCTAGACTAACAGAAGAAGAAATAGAATTTTTAAATAATCCCATATCAGAAAATGAAATCCAACAGGCCATCAAAGAACTTCCTAAGAAAATATCCCCAGGACCCGATGGATTCACAAGTGAATTCTATCAAACATTCAGAGAACAGTTAATCCCAATACTATACAAACTATTTGACATAATAAGCAAAGAGAGAATTCTACCAAACTCCTTTTATGACACAAACATGGTACTGATTCCAAAACCAGGCAGATCAAAAACAGAGAAAGAAAATTATAGATGAATATAGATGCAAAAATCTTAAATAGGATACTAGCAAAAAGACTCCAGCAAGTGATCAGAAGGGTCATTCTCCATGATCAAGTAGGATTTATACCAGGGATGCAGGGCTGGCTCAATATTAGTAGAACTATCCACATAATCGACCATATCAACAAGCAACCCAACAAAAATCACATGATTATTTCAATAGACGCAGAAAAAGCCTTTGATAAAATACAACATCCATTCCTATTGAAAACACTAGAAAGCATAGGAATAGGAGGGTCATTCCTAAAAATAATAAACAGTATATATCTAAAACCATGAGCCAATATCATCTGCAATGGTGATAAACTAAATGCATTCCCAATAAGATCAGGAGTGAAACAAGGATGCCCATTATCACCTCTACTATTTGACATTGTACTAGAAACACTAGCAGTAGCAATTAGAGAAGAAAAAGAAATTGAAGGCATCAAAATAGGCAAGGAGGAGACTAAGCTATCACTCTTTGCAAATGACATGATGGTCTACTTAAAGAATCCTAGAGATTCAACCAAAAAGCTAATTGAAATAATCAACAACTTTAGCAAAGTTGCAGGATACAAAATAAACCCACATAAATCATCAACTTTTCTATATATCTCCAACACAGCTCAGCAGCAAGAACTAGAAAGAGAAATCCCATTCAAAATCACTTAGACAAAATAAAATACCTAGGAATCTACCTCCCAAGACAAACACAGGAACTATATGAACACAACTACAAAACACTCACCACACAACTAAAACTAGACTTGAGCAAATGGAAAAACATTAACTGCTCATGGATAGGATGAGCCAATATAATAAAAATGACCATCCTACCCAAACTTATTTATCTATTTAGTGCCATACCCATTGAACTACCAAAATACTTCTTCACTGATTTAGAAAAAAACATAACAAAGTTCATTTGGAAGAACAAAGGATCAAGGATATCCAGGGAAATAATGAAAAAAAAAACACATATGATGGGGGCCTTGCAGTCCCTGACCTAAAACTATATTACAAAGCAGCAGTCATCAAAACAATTTGGTACTGGCTAAGAGACAGAAAGGAGGATCAGTGGAATAGACTTGGGGCAAGTGACCTCAGCAAGACAATATACGATAAACCCAAAGATCCCAGCTTTTGGGTCAAAAATCCACTATTCGATAAAAACTGCTGGGAAAACTGGAAGAGAGTGTGGGAGAGATTAGGATTAGATCAACACCTCACACCCTACACCAAGATAAATTCAAAATGGGTGAATGACTTGAACATAAAGAAGGATACTATAAGTAAATTAGGTAAACACAGAATAGTATACATGTCAGACCTTTGGGAAGGGAAAGACTTTAAAACCAAGCAAGACATAGAAAGAGTCACAAAATGTAAAATAAATAATTTCATCTACATTAAATTAAAAAGCTTTTGTACAAACAAAACCAATGAATCAGATGGGTAGCAACAAATTGGGAAGCAATCTTCATAAAAACCTCTGACAAAGGTTTAATTATTCAAATTTACAAAGAGCTAAATCAATTGTACAAAAAATCAAGCCATTCTCCAATTGATAAATGGGCAAGGGACATGAACAGGCAGTTCGCAGCCAACGAAATCAAAACTACTAATAAGCACATGAAAAAGTGCTCTACATCTCTTATAATCAGAGAAATGCAAATCAAAACAACTCTGAGGCATCACCTCACACCTAGCAGATTGGCTGACATGACAGCTATGGAAAGTAATGAATACTGGTGGGGATGCGGCAAAGTAGGGACATTAATTCATTGCTTATGGAGTTGTGAATTGATCCAACCATTCTGGAGGGCAATTTGGAACTATGCCCAAAGGGCGATGAAAGACTGTCTGCCCTTTGATCCAGCCATAGCACTGCTGGGTTTGTACCCCAAAGAGATAATAAGGAAAAAGACTTGTTCATAGCTGTGCTCTTTGTGGTGGCCAAAAATTGGAAAATGGGGGGATGCCCTCCAATTGTGGAATGGCTGAACAATTGTGGTATATGTTGGTGATGGAATACTATTGTGCTAAAAGGAATAATAAACTGGAGGAATTCCACAGAGACTGGAACAACCTCCAGGTAGTGATGCAGAGCGAAAGGAGCAGAACCAGGAAAACATTGTACACAGACACTGATACACTGTGGTACAATTGAAGGTAATGGACTCCTCCACTAGGGACAATGCAATGTCCCTGAACAATCTGCAGGGATCTAAAAAACACTATCCACAAGCAGAGGATAAACTGTGGGAGTAAAAACACCGATGAAAAGCAACTGCTTGACTACAGGGGCTGAGAGGAAATGACTGAGGAGAGATTAAATGAACACTCTAATGCAAATACCAACAACATGGAAATGGGTTCGAACCAAGAACACATGTGAAACCCAGTGGAATTGTGCGCCGGCTATGGGAGAAGTGGTGGGAGGTGGGGAGGAAAAGATAATGATCATTGTTTCCAATGAATAATGTTTGTAAATAACCAAATAAAATAATGTTTAAAAACTCAAAAAAAAAAAAGAATTGAACAACAACAAAAAATGCCTGTGTGTTGTAAAGAAAAGACAAAGGCTGGATAATCACTTTGGTGGTAAGTTTTTGAGGAATTCTGAGTATGGCTTTGATTAGATGGTCTCTGAGAGCTTTTACTATGCTGAGGTTCTGCAGTTCTGTGAAAATAAAGTCAAATTGCACTGTTCCGTGAAAATGGCAACAAAATATAAAACATTAGTGGTACTACAGATAATACATATACCTCCTCATGGCAGGGGCCTGCATCATCCTCATTCTCATGCTTTCTCCTTTGTTAATTAGTATTTCCAATTTCACAGAAGCTTTGATCCGTCAAGAGTTTTGTATTTTGCTGATTTGGTATGATGGCCCATGGGCTCTGAGACCATCGGGGAGCCAATGACTTCCCAGATTGGATTCCTCACTCTTGTACCGAAAGGTTGGTCAGGTTATTAGGGCATGACACCTCTGGGTTTTGCAAGGTTGAGAAGTGAAATTGCTAAAGTGGGGGAATCACCATTATGACCCATAGGAAACCAATTGTGTCCCCAGAGGGACCTGGCCTGGAACGGAAAGGACAGCTGAGATTGGAACAAGCAACATCGTACCATTTTGACATTTGAAACTAATTTGTATCTTGTGATTCTGCGAGTTGGAGGCCACACTCTTCAACACTGCAGGTCTATAATCCTAAGAAAGGTCACTCACAGTGTGGGTCCTAATGTATATTGAACAGAGGCTAAAGGATGAGCTCAGTCCCAGAGCACAGCTTTCCTGCCAGTCTGAAGGCAGAGATTTGTAGGGAGGACTTTCCAGTGAATCAAATTTGCAACCATCAATTTCACGAAGCAGGCCTTAGCCATCTGATAAATAATACATTTTTATTATGCTTGTGAAATATGCTAATGTGGCCCCATTTGCAACAAAATGCCTTAAAGAATTCCACCACCATCAGTGCTGGGTAATCCTCAGATTTGGAGTTCTCTTGTTCATGAAGTTTGTGTGACAGCTGTCATAAATGCAATTAAACGGCATGAAAAACAAGGCTGTTGTCTTTTTTTCTTCGGGAGCAAGAAATGGATCAAAAAATGGCAAGATGGAAAGCAATGGGCATATTTGCCAACAGGCAGGAGATTAAATAGAATTGCATCAAAACAAAGAAGGAGGAATTAAATAATCAAAACACAGACAAACTCTTCCCCCTTACAGCACAAGCTCCCTCATCCTCCTAGCACACTTGACATCATTCTCTCTTGCCACAGAAAAAGATGAGAAAATTCGCCTCTGTAGAGGAAGAATCTGAGCAAATAAAAAACATAATGTTCAAGAATTTTTTTTCAAGTGTACAGGCACAGAAAATGCTTTTGGGGGTTGACATTCTTTATCTCTGTGATTTCTTACATCTGTAGGGTTCTTTAATATGTTCATGTGTGTGATCTCATATGAACATACTGGAAAGAGTCAGAAGACCTAGGTCAAATCTTTGTTGTGATCTTGGGCAGGCACTTATATTCTCTATGCCTCAGTTTCCTCATCTATAAAATTAGGTTTCATCTAATAATACCTTGCAACTCTAGAACTATAAAAAGAATACTGTAAAATGGAAAGCCTGTTAGATTAGGCATCAGAGAAGCCAGGTTGGGTTCTTTGCTCTAGCATCTGTGGGGCCAAGGGCAAGTTACTTCAGTCCTCTTTGTCTCTACTTCTTAAGCTATAAAATGAAGGGATGATGTTAGGTGACCTTCCCCACTTTAAATCTCTGAATCTGGGGGTAGTTGGGTAGCTCAGTGGATTGAGAGCCAGACCTAGAGATGGGAGGTCCTGGGTTCAAATCTGGCCTCAGACACTTCCCAGCTGTGTGACCCTGGGCAAGTCACTTGACCCCCATTGCCTAGCCCTTACCACTCTTCTGCCTTGGAGCCAATACACAGTATTGACTCCAAGATGGAAGGTAAGAGTTTAAAAAAATAAATCTCTGAATCTGTGAGCCTAGCAGCAAACTTATGTTATAGTTAGGATAGGTATTATAAGCTCCATTTTACAGATGAGAAAACTGAGATGAGAACTGGTTCAAAAAGTGACAACATTAGGAAATCAGTCATTCAGCCATAATTAAATCCCAGAGCTTCCAAATTCTAGGCTGATTTGATTAGTAGCAGGACTGCATAGGTTGTTCTTGCTGCTGCTATTCAGTTGTTTCCATTGTGTGCAACTCTGTGAGTTTGGGAGTTTTCTGGGCAAAGATACTAGAGTGAACAACAATTTCCTTCTCATTTTATAGATGAGGAGGCAAGAAGGGTTAGGTGACTTGCCCAGGATCACACAGCTAGTAAGTGTCTGAGACCAGATTTGAATTCAGGAACAGGAATCTTCTTATGCCAGGCTCTTACCTCTATCTATTGTACCACTTAACTGGTCTAAGGGTGGGCTGGAGCCAACTCTAAACCATTACAAGAAAGTTGAATGTTAAATTTTCAGAGTGAGTATCATGTCTTGAAAAATCAACAAGCATCAAAAATGTATTGTTTTGTTGGTTGTCAATTTAATAAAGTGATGGATAAAAAGTTAATAATGTAGATTAGACAAGTATGTCACATTTTCAGAGAATTGGTTGGAAACAATTACCAGCTCACATATACTTAGTAGCCCCACAAATTAGTAAGAGATAGATGTTACACCATGGGAGAACACATTGAGGTTACAAAACATGAGCTATGCAAGTGGTGGTGGGGATTGAGTGAATCACACTGACTCAGTTTTAGAATTAGCTCAGTTTCAATTATGAATACAGTCCAAGTTCTTTCTTGTGAGAAAACTTAATTCAGTTGAAGGAATCAGGAGAAAATCTAAATAAATTGTTTGAACATAGCCTTGTGTCATTGGGAAGCTGGACCACCTCTCCCTGCTGTTTAGAGACCCTTAACTAAGGACCTGGGTTACACTGACCAGACACAGAGTAGGACGCAAAGATTGATGTAAGAAGTTTTCTCACAATTATGTGTCTCAAGCAACCATATGTCTTATGTGAACTGCTCAGTTATTGTTTCCACGCTCCTTTGATTGTTCACAGACACTTGGGAGGAATGGAGCACCTTTTTTTCTGAATTCAGGGAACTACACTTGTTTGTTCTCTTCCTTCCAACTTGAATGCCTCTCTAGATCTATTATAAATCAGATTTCCTGATGCTGCATTGTTTTCTTTCAAATAAATGGTCTTATTTGATTGTTTTTAAAGTATAAAAAGTTTATATCCCCTTGTATTTGTGGTCCAACTTTAAGCTGAGGAATTGGCATACATTGCTTCAAAAATTCAATACGCTCTGAAGATTGAGCTTTTGTTTTCTCAGGCATTTCACCTTTCACCTGTCACAGAGGGCAATGTGGATAAGACTGGTCTTGTGATTTCATTGATATAAGCAACTCCCTGGTGCCTATACCAGTGCACAGTTGAGCACCTTTTCTGCTCTACAACGTATCATCTTGGAGCATAGCCTGAGACCCTAATGGACTAATGAACTTGACAGTATGTGTCAGAGGTGGACCTTGAACTCACACCTTCCTGATTTTGCAAGTAGTACTCTTATCTGTCATGGCACATGTGCTGCCTTGCAGAAGAGCCTTAAGGGAAAGGAAGGAACTGCTGAAGAAAATGGTCCTCAGCAGAGAACACTCCCCTCTCTATCCTCTGCAGTTTCTTCCCTGCAACAAGTTGAGGTGAAACCAACAGTAGGAAAAGAAAAACCAGACTGCTAGGGAAATGAAGAAGACCTAATACCACTGGTAGGGTACCATTTCCCTCAGGGCAATGCTGTATCTCTGGCAATAGGCATAGAGCCATCAGCTCTACTTTGCATTCCATTAGAGAAAGGAGGTTTCTAGCAACTCTGAGCTCCCTACAAACAGATGCCATCATAATAGTTGGGTCCAAGCTGAGAGATTTGGATCCCATGGTCACATCGTGGAAGGAGCCTGGATATAGAGCTGGAAGGGCCTAAGTTTGAAGCATGGCTTTCCTCCCTACTATTAATCATGCATTCTTCACTTCTGCTTGGATTTCATCTAAGTGGAGAATCTCTTGCTTTGGGAACTCTCTACCCAATGCATACAAACATCCATAACTTAGTCTTGGGGAACTATTTGTACTTAGGGGTGCCCAGATGAACACAGAAGCATATGTTAGAAGTAGGATTTAAATAAATAAATAAATAAATAATTTGTTTCTTTGTGCCAAGCTTTGTGCTGCTTGGTACTGAGCATAGAACCATAAAGAATGAAGCATCCTTATCTCAGGGTCTTTCTGTTGCCAGAATCAGCTCTCTATCTCCTATAACCAAGCCAGATTTCAATATAATAATGACAGTTGTCACTTATATGAAACATTTCCTGAAACAAAATTTCTCCAACATAATTTCCTTCATTTATTTTGTATATAATTCATATCTACTTTTAGATGTACAAATTTTTCCCTTGATAGCATGATACAGTATATACAGCATGTCTCAAGGTTTTAGGGCTATTTTAAGTTCTTATAGTTTAATATGGTACTAAGATTTTTAGGACACCCTATATGATCTCTGAGGAAGAGCCTAATGAAGCTAATGTTACTAAACATGTAAGCTCCTTGAAGACAGGATTGGGACAGTTTCATTTTTATCATTGTTTCTCCAATACCTAATACTGTTTGGACTATAAGAGTAGGCACTTAATAAATGCTTGTTGCTTGATTATTTTTCTGCTGACAAAGGACTCATTTGAGCCTCCAAAATCTCTCTAAGATAAGAACTCCAGGTATGACTTTCATTTGTTTTATAAGAAAATGTTGCCTTACAGTGAACTCAATTGACTTATCTGTGTTCTATAAACAGCAATAGGATTTAAACATAGTACTTTCCTAATTCCATGCCTAACACTCTTCTTACTATACTATATTGCTTTTGTAACCTGAAATAAATAACTTTCCTTCTCTAGACCTGTTTCTTGAACTATAGACTGAAGATATCAAACAGCACAACCTCTCTGGTTCCTTCTAATGCTAGATATTATCATTGTACTCTACTTAATCACCTATGTGATCTGTAGACTCCTACAGCCTCCATACTTTAGTCATAATCAGAATATGCTGGGGGCTGTCAAACCATGATTTCCTGATGCTGTCACACATGGAGGCCAGGATGGAGACATCCACTCAGCCCCCTCTCTGTGTGACTTCTCTCATTAACATCCCTTATTAATGGAATTGCTATGAGTATTTTTCTCTCCCTAGCTTCAGGAAAATACTATGAGAGCAAAATACTTGCACATTATCTCATCTCCTTCCGCACCCCCCCAGAATACCACCAAAATATCATACTTACAAAACCAAACACAAAAGTCTATCATGGGTTAACTTCTGCTTATACATATAACTTTTAACAAAACTGTGTTCAGAAATCCCCTACTCCCATGCACAGAACAAATTCTCCTAAGCTAGTACATCAATCATCCTGGGGAGAGACTTGTACACCATGCCTTAGTACACCATACCTCAGTGACTTGATTTACCGACCAAAATTCCTCTTGGAAACTCCCCATGAAACACTGAGATAAGATTAGCTTAAATATTAAAACTGAGTTGTGTTTCTATTACCCCTTTGATACATCAACTTGGCCACAATGTTTGTTGATTATCTTCTAGAACTTCTGATTGATTATCTATTTTTATTAAAGGTAACAAATGATTTTCTTTGATTGTCCACAAGCTCAAGCACCTCACAGATTAATGAAAAAAACTGAACTCTAGCTACTCTGCCTATGACAAAATCATTTATCTTTTGCAAAAGCTTTGTGTATGCTGTCAGAATCAATAGTAACAATATAAGTATATATATATATATATAATGATCAGAGAATGTTAATCAAACAATTTGTTAAATGTTAACGTATCAATTATACAATTATATGCTTTGAACATATATGTTGAATAATGTAGCTGTGTGCCAAGAAAAATATGTATTCATTGGGGTATAAAAATAAAAGTCAACCCTGGACCTGGTGGAGCAGTTTCATGCAAAGCTTGGTCCCAGGATGACACACATAACTGTCTTCCCTCACTCATTTATGCCTTTGCAACCACACCTAACTGAGGACCCTTGAAGCCATGAGCAAAGTTGGCCCTGAACTTGTGGCAAGAATAGGGGGTTACTTTTCCAAAGTTTGATTTGAGCGGTGCTAGGCTAGCATCATTGCCCTAAAATATTTCTATTCTACAACCCCCACATGAATATACAATCCCTACAATCTGACCATTAAACAGTCATACCTCTAAATTAAACTTTTGCTCCTTAAATGCAAATACTCCATGGGAGGCTTAATGTATTAAGCTATTCTCAGCTCTTAATTCCTTAGAATGAACTCATTTTTCAAATCATTTAGTGAAGGGACTGGAGAGAGTACAGATGAGTGTTAATGGGGAAAGAATGTAGAGATGACCTTAGGAAAATACTTCATATTTCAAAGTCTCAGTAAAACCAGGGTAGACCTAAATCACCTCTATGGTTTCCTCCACCTCTCAATTCTACAATTTTGAAGCTAGAAAAAAAGTCTCACCAAAAATCCAAGATTGGGTATTGAAAGGAGAGAAGGCACTAAAGATACATAGCATGATTTTGCCAAGTGATAAGCCTGCCTATTATAGAGATTTACAGAAGGAAATGAAACATGTAAATTCTCTCTTTTCCCCACACCTTACATTTTAGCTGCCTGACTGGGACATTATATGACTTCTAACTCCCCTCTGGTTGTGATTTCTTAAATAAAATCAAATGGTCAGATAAAGCAATTATCTGAATAATTCTAGCCCAGGAGAAAAAAGAAAAGAAGAGAAAAATCCAATCGATCAATGCTAACCCCTATGGCATGACCTGAATTATGCCAATTGGCTACCTGCACTAATAGAATTCATTCAGTACTCCAAATAGTTTGCCTGTGTAGACAAAAACATGTCTTCCAAAGTCTCTACTCTATAGGTGTCATTCATAATAAGAGAATAGGTACTTCTATCAAATCTAGCCACAAAGCAAATTTACATAAAGTCATAACTTTCACTAGGGGGAAATGGGCTCTTGGATGTCATACTTTAGCCTGTAGTCCAGCTTTAAAATCAATGTAAAGAACTTTTTGAAAAAAACCATAACATATTACTCAAGGCATAGTGAGTCTTGCATTACATGAAACAATAGAAAAAGCTCCCAGCACTTATTGGAATAAAATGACAACTCTAGGCTCCAAAGCCTCAAAATTCTAGATATGTTTTTTCCCCTCTGTGATTTTATGAGTCAATTTGTGCAATGCCTAAGTTCCAGATTCTGTGAAATAAATTTCTGCTATGTTATGATTACCTACAGAGGAACAAACACATAGTTCTTGGTGATAATAGGTAGTAAACAGTAGACAGAAACTGAGGCGATGTTAGCTAACCATAAGTGAGTCTGTGTTCCTTTGAGACTATTCAGCCAACTAAGAGAGTCTCAGGTGAAAAAGAGATCCACCAAGGATGAGACAAGAGAATGTGCAAATTGAGACTTTGCCAGATGTCAAAATAATATCTGTATATGCTCATTTTATACTGAAATGAGCCCATGTGGCCTTTTCAGCTTCTTGAGGGCAGGGAGAGTTTTATTTTTGTCTGTGTATCTCCAGTGCTTTGCATAATGCCTGGTAGATAGTAGGAGTTTAATAAGTACCCGATGATTTGATAGATTGATTCTATTCAACCACTAGATTGCTATGCCTAGAATTTGCTAAAAAGTATGTTGGACATAGTATTTGAGGCTCATATCCTATAACACTGTTATCTTTTGATAAAGAATTTCTGCTTTCTTAGGATCAGAGCCAACAGAAATGGGATTGCTTTTGATCTCTAAGGATCAGGGAGGCAGACTTCATTGAAGGAGGCTAGTTTCAACTTGAAGGAAGGTCAGGACAACACTAGACGGGTCTTCTTTCCATTTCTTGATGGTTCCATTTGGAAGCATTTTCTTGCAATGGTTACTATGGTTTGAGTTGAGCAATATGGCTAAGTATGACAAACTTCAGCCTATAAGAACAAACCCAGGATTTGTCTGTTTCCCCTTGTTCCATGGCCCATAGAAGGAAAGATCCACAAATGTTATAATCTCTAAGTACAATGGATTCCTCCTAATGAGTCATTTTATAAATGAGAAAACAGTAGTGAAGGAGCTGAATGAATTACTCATGGTCATGATAGTAAATATCAGGGCATAGAAGTGGACTTAGGTTTCTTGACTCCTGGAAATCATTGTAAACTAGAATAATCAGGAGAGACTTATGAAGCAAGAAGATAGATCTCCAGCTTTGTCGGGTATTTTTCAGCCTTTGAAATCTTTTCACAATCTGGCTTCAGGCTCCCTTTCCAGGCTTATTACACATCACTCCTATTCACACCGTCTATTCTAGTCCAGGCTGCCTACTTGCTGTTGTCCTTACAGTGTCTGCTTACCACCTTGCTTGGAAAATACTCTCTTTTACTCCTACCTTGTCAAAACCCTAATTTCTTTCAATGTTCAGCTCAAGAGCCACCTCCTACAAGAATTCTATTCTTATTCCCTCCATCTTCTCCCATCCCAACAAAACTACTTTGTAATACTATTTTGTTGTTGTTCAATTGTATCTAACTCTTCATAACTTCAAGGGCCGTAAATGTCCGTATGATTTTCTTGGCAAGGATAATAGAGTGGTTTGCCATTTCCTTTTCTAGTGGATTCTTTGTCAGTCAGAGGTTAAGTGACTTGTCCAGAGTCACACAGCTAAGAAATATCTGAAGGCAGATTTGAACTCAGATTTTGCTGTCTCCAGGCCTGCCTTCCCTCACTATCCTATTCTCTGTCCCCATGCTGCCATCTGTCTCAGTCCCCCTATCACATCCTCTCTCTGTTTTTTTCTGTACTTTTTTTGCCCCAGTTCCCTTTGTGGTGATGAAAGTGTAATCAGAGCTCCATTTCTAGCTGCCATTGTGGTCTTTCAGGGTGAGTATCAAAAGAACTGAGTGTGCCTGCCCCCATTTCATAATTTCACAATTTTATAAATTATCATTTCAAATATTAATATGTTAAGGGCATTTTTTTTATCTTTTCATCTATAGAACTTACCACCTGGGACATATTCGGTGCTTAGGGCAGCTAGATGGTGCTAGAATTGGTAGAGATACCTAGAGTGGATACAGTTCCAGGCCTGGGGTCATTTTCCTGAGTTCAAATCTGGTTTCAGACAGTTACTAGTTGTGTGAGTCTGGGCAAGTCACTTAACCCTTTTTGCCTCAGTTAACTCATCTGTAAAATTAATTGGAGAAGAAAATGGCTAAATGCTCCAGTATCTTTACCAAGAAAACCCCAAATGAGATTACAGAGAGTCGAACATGACTGAAATGATGGAACAACAATAAATGCTTCTCAAAAGTTTAATGCTGAATGAACCCTACTAAACTTCAGAAGGTACTAAAGCAACATTGAATTGTGCCTGACACTGTGGTAAAAACCTGAATTCATTCATTCATTCATTCAGTCAGTCAGTCAACAGACTTTTATAGTGTTTTTACAATATGCCAGGCACTGTGCTAATTGTTAATAATACAAACACAAGCAGAAAGAAAGACTGCCTGCCCTCGTGATGTCATATTCTATAATTGTGGAAGACAATAATTAAAAGATGAAAAGTTGGAAGAGGCATGGGGGAAGCATGGGGAGAAATGAAAATACTTAGTAGGGACTATCATAGAGAAAGTTCGGAGAGTCAGATGTATAGCTAAAAGAAGAATGCAGATACAGTATCCTGGGTAAGCTCCTTAAAATGGAAGCTCTGGAAGGAACCTTCCAATCAGAGAGAAAGACCAGAAGGGCAGAGGGTACTTCCAATGTTAGAAGTAGTCCAAGGGGAGAAAGAGTTTCCAGGATGAAGAAGATTCAGTGTCATGGTAGAGGAGGTCCATAGAGTCAGGAATACATCATGGAGAAGAATGAATCCTGTAGTAACAAGAATATATCTAAGTATGGTCCAGGGAGACTCTTCTCCATTTCCATGAGGTCAAAGTTATTTTCATGATAATATTGATATTTTAAATTCTAACATAGTAAATGTTGATAACTATAACCCATGCAAATGAAATCCTTTGGGGATGATGCTCCTTCAATAATTTTTGAGAATGTAAAAGCTTGAGATATGCTGGCCTACAAAATGTCTGCCCTTTGAGAACCTATATCCCAAAAGTCAACACTGAAGACAAAGATATTCATATCATATGTGTTTAGGAGAATAAAAATCATTATTCCAAAGCAGTATAGGAAACAATTCAGAAGTAAGAGTAGGATAGATGACTAGTTGGAAAATACCAAACCATTGGAGAAGTGCTGTGTACTCATAAATGGCCATATGATAATAATAATTTTCATTAACATAGGCCATCAAACTTTATAAAATGCTTTATAAATAATTCCATTTTAGATTTTCAGCAACCTAGGAAGGAAGGTGCTTCAGTTATATTATTTCCATTTTACTGAAGGAGATCGAAACTCAAGAGAGGATAGTCATAGAACTAGTGAGAGTCAGAGATGCAATTTGAAACCCAGATTTTCTTGACTCCAAATTCCAAATGGCTATCCTTTCTAGCCCACTTGCTATCTCTCAATGAAAGCTGTTTTGAGTGGAGAGAAAGGAGAGTAGGAGAGTGGTGATAGGGTCTCCAGGTTTGAATGAGGACTAGCAAAGAGGAAATAGTCATATTTTCCCTGATCAGCCTAGGAAGTCTTTGTGAAAGAGTTGGAATTCTAGAGTTCTTTTCAAGCTGAATTTGTTGGCAGGAAAGAGCCATCAATGCATGGGCTCTAAACCTAGAAAGAATCATAAGCGTTTGGTTGCCTTCTTTTTTCTGCAGTCTTGCCATGCTATGAATGTGGCTGCCCTGTTCTTTTCATTCTTTCTTTCCATCTCTCTAATTATCCCTCTTAATCACATTCTCCCTCCTTTCTGTTTTTCCTCTGCGGCTGTGCAGAGGCTGATGACTGAGTCATCAGTTGGCAATGAGTATCAGCAGCATCAGCAGAAGAGGGAGGCAACATCTTTTTTTTTCCTCTTTAAGAAAAAAGCTGAAGAGCAAGCAATTTAGCTGGCCTCAAAGTCAGAATGTCAAGACCTGGCATAAGGGTTGTACTAACTTTCTGAAGACTGGGACATTTTCCACATGACCCAGTCCTATTAAATGTCAGATACCAGCTGGGGATCATGGACACTTGCAAAAGTTTTCTTATGTGATTTTTCCTGCCTCACTTCTTAGCTATATTCTATATCCTGAATGAGTATCCCTCCTCTTTACTTCCTCTGTCCCGTAAGTCCTTCCTTTTCTCCTTATCATTCCCTTCTTGGGGTTCATTCCCCTCAGCTCAAAATTCCACCTCAGAATTCTTCTATGTCTACCCTATCAGAAGGTCAAACACCTGTGCCATGGGCTACTTTGCTGATGGAGACAATACTAGCCAAACTACGTTAAACTATAATTGGGAAATATTTAACAGAATAACTAAAAATATGATAGAACATAGATAATGTTAACACATGGTTTTCTAAGTCAATATGCAGCCCCCAGGGATCTTTATGCACATTTTACTGGTGCCATATCTATTTTGGTTTGATACCAATGACTTTGAGTCCTCCCTTTCTACTTACCCTTCCTTCATTTCAACCCCATTGTAATTCCCATTAATCACTAAGTATTTGCTGAGCACCTACTATACACCTGGTCCTGTTCCAGATCCTCTGGAGAACAGAGAAGGGTTGAGGGTTCATTGCAATACTGATACCCTGATAATTCAGGTTCAGTGTTAGGACAAAATGAAGCACTTATAAGTCATTGAATGTTTAGCAAAAAAGAGGTTAACTTTGCTCTAATGCAGCAAGAATATGCAACAAGGATTCACTAACTCCCACATTTTCTGTTTGTGACATCATCATTTCTATCTGGAAAATGTCTGGTCAGTAGGTCATCTGGGCATGAAGACACTCATGGTCTTAGACATCTACCAAGTCTGAGAGGCCCAGGCTATACATAGCTAGACCTTTTTTAAGTCCCTAGAAGACCAATAAGCTGTCAGAAAAGCCAGAGCCAATCAGGTTCCAGAGATGCTTTCATCCTAGGCTTGCCCCAGGTTGGTTAGGAAGGGACCGAGAAAGCAAGGAAGCTAAGTTGAAGTCATTTGAACCCTGAGGGTGCTTTCTTGTCTTTGAAGTAAAATTTCCTCACATCATGAGTGGGGAAAAAAGAACAATGGTTCTATTAAAAGAGGTATAAAATATGCCCCATATTTTCTTAAAAGACCTAAAATTTCCCCAGGGAAATTCCAAAACCCTATCAGAGACAAAGCAGGAAGATCCTTCACCAACTGAGATCACAGCTATTTGGTTGATAAATCTCAGGGAGCTGCCTGAGACTCAGAGTTAAAGACTTTGTCTATGGTTTTACCTCTAATAAGAGACAGAAGCAGGAATTGACCACAGATCTTATTAACTTTTATGTCCAGCATTCTATACACCATACCTTACTATTTTTGGTTACAAAATTTTTTAATAGTATACTTACATTTCAGTAAAGCATTTGACTGTTTTTAATGTTATCTCTTTGAACAAGATGAAAAGATCTGGGTTAGATGACAGTGCAATTACAGGAATTTAGAACCAGTTGGATCATTGGACCCAAAGATGAGATACAGATTAAAATGGAGAAATGGATAGACACCATTTTGGAGAGAAATTTCTCATAGAGCGCTATGGATCTCTTCTTGAGTCCATGATCCTTAATACTGTTATCAATTACTTTGATTAAAAGCATACAAGGCCAGTCTATCAAATTTGAAAATGACATCAAATTTGGAAGTATCACTAACACAAGTGATGAGTCAGAATCTAAAAGGACCTCAACAGGCTAAAACGATGAATCAAATATGGGATGAAATTTAATAGAGATAAATGTTGATATATATATTTGTGTTTGAAAATAACTTTACAGACACAGGAAAAGAGAAAGAACCATAAATAAAAATTCATGCAAAAAAAGGTCTAGGAATTTCATTAGAATACAAGTTTAATATGAATCAACAGGATGACACTATCATTCAGACCTTTGTCACGTCCAACTCTTTGTGACCTATTTGGGGGTCTTGGCAATGATTCTGGAGTGGTTTGCCAATTCCTTCTCCAGCTCATTTTATAGATGAAGAAACTGAGATAAACAGGGTTGAATTACTTGCCCAGGGCCATACAACTAGTAAGCATTAGAGGCCAGATTTGAGCTTAGAAGGTTAATCTTCCTGACTTCAGATTTTGCAGACACTATCTGTGTCTCCACTTAACTATGCCTATGGGGAATCTATGTAATGTAAAAACATAAGGTAACAACACAAATCTCTTTTTTAAAAAACACTTTAATTGATGTTTTCCTGTTTTTTACATGACTATTGTATCTCATGTGTTCCTCCCCTGCCCAGAGAACTACCCCATATAATCATGTTTGTTGTTTTAGAAAGAAAAAAAAAATCATCATAACTGATAGTTTGAGAAATTCTAAAAACATGTGAGATGTATAACACCTGTAGACCTCCAATCTCCACCAAGGGATAGTCTGGAGGTGTCTTACATTTTTTTTTATTTGAATCTCACTTAATCATTATGGTTTTGTCAACTTACTTTTAGCTTTTTTAATGTGTCCTTTCCATTTACATTGTTGAAATTATTGTTATATTATTTTATTGGCTCTGTTTACTTTACTCTGTATCAGTTAATGTAGATCTTTCCATGCTTTTCTGTATTCATCACACACACCATTTCTTATAGTATCACATTACATTCATTTATGACAATTTATTCAATGATAGCCATCAACTTTGTTTCCAATTCTTGACTATCACAAAAAAATACTGCTATAAATATTTTGGAGTGTATGGGAACTTTTTTTCTTATCTAGAAAAGGTTATAAGCAAGCCCAGCAATAAAGTCTCTGACTCAAAGGGTATGGGCATTTTAGTCACTTTGCTTGCATAATTCAAATTGCTTTCCAAAATAGTTATACTATTTCACAATTCCACCAATAATGTATTAATGCACTTGTCTTCATACAACCCCTCCAACATTGACTGTTGCCATTTTTGCCAATTTGAAGGATGCAAGGTAAAACCTCAGAGTTGTTTTGATTTATTATTTTCCATTATGAGTGGCTTGGAGCATTACTTAATGTGTTTGTGAATACCTTACAGTCCTTCTTTTGAGAATTCTTTACTTGTAGAATATGACCATATATCTAATGGGGAGTGATAAAAATCTCTTTTTTTTAAAAAAATATTTATAATGGCTACCACAGTTCCTGGCAAATAGTAGTTATTAAATATACACTTGCTGATGGATTAACTGATATATGCTCAAAGGGCTCAAAATTGTTAAGTTACTGTGAAATTCAAAGAATGGAATCATTATTAGAACCTATATAAAATCCTACAGATGCATCCAACTCCATTTTAATTTATTTATTTTAAAATATTTTTCCACGTTTTCATGATTCATTTTCTTTCGCCCCTCTCTTCCCTCCCCCTCTCAGAGCCAACAAACTGGGTCCAACTCCATTTTTAAACAGGGTCATGATATACTTTCAAAAAGCTCCATCCCTTTTAATATACATTAGTCTCATTATATGTGGGGGAAAATAAATAAACTCTGCTCTGAGAGCCACTGGAATAAAAACAAGATACATGATCTCCTAGTAATTGGAGCCAAAAAAGAAAACAAAAAATTCCAGGAAGCATCAAATATACATATTAAATGCAAGAATTCAGATCCAAAATGTTTTTGCCACAGTGAGGATACATGTTCCTTCCCAGGATCATATTCACATCCACAAGCAGGTTTCGCAGGTACCTCAGCCCACAGCTGACTTCTCCTTTTTAACAATAAAGTGCTATCAATTCCCATGCTCTGTGTCTGCTGATAGATCTTCTGGCCATCAGATGAAGTATTTGAAATATATTTCATGTGTCCTTAAAGGATGAATCCTGAAAATGTAGTTAAAGTCTTTGGCTGTTCCAATTCAGATTCCATTCCTCTAATAAAACCTTCTCTGCCCATTCCAGCCCAGATGAATCTCTCCCTATTTTGAACACTTGCGATAACAGTTTTAGTCGCAGCTTCAATTTATTATTTCATTAAGTGCTGTTTTATAATTTTCTCTTTGGTGCTGATCTTATCTCCCTAACAAGGGTGCATGAGGTCCTTGATAACAGGAGTCAGTGCCTTGCACACAGAGAACAATCAGAAGAGTTTGGTGCTTTTGCTCCTGACAGCACCCCTCATGATGCTTAGCCTATCATTTCTGATGTGCAGAAACCTTCTAGGTCACCAGTCCAACTCCTTCATTTTCCAGATGAGGCCACTGAGATCCAGAAAGGTTAAGGTACCTTGCCTAAGATAAGGCAGGTTGTTAGAAAAAGTCAGGATTCTAACAAATGTCCTATGACTTTAAAATTAATTCTTTTTATTCATTTATTAAAAAACATTTATTATTAAGTGCCTAGAGAACACAGAAACAGTGTTATATAGTAGTTAGAGCATTGGTTTCAAACCTGGGAATATCTGAGTTCAAGTCCTGCCTCTGTCATATGCTGACTTTGTGATCTTGGTCATTGTTGTTAAGTAATTTTCCAATCTTGTCCAATTCTCCTTGATGCCATTTGGGGTTTTCTTGGCAAAGATATTGGAGTGGCTTTCCTTTTCCTTTTCCAGTTCATTTTATGTAGTTGAGGCATTGCCATAAAGGCAGGAGACCTCTTCTTCTCCCTGCTTGGGCTGCATAGTCAAGGTCGTGGGTTGAACTGTGTACGACCTGCCCAGCTGCATGCTCAAGGTTGGAATAGTCAGCAGAGGGAGGTTTGATAAGGTTTGTGAGAAACTGCAAGGTTGGAATAGTCAGCAGAGGGAGGATTGATAATGGCTGTGAGAAACTGTGAGAGACTGTGGGAAACTTGTTTCTCTGCCCTTGTTTGGAATCCTCTCGGTTCCTCCTTGTGCCTGGCAGGCAACGTCATGAATTCCTATGAATCTGCCCAATTATTGGTTCCTGCTGTTGCTGGGCGGTAACATCATATCTTCCTGTGTGTCTTAACCTATATATGCTTTGTTTGAACCCAATAAAGCTTTGTCGCCATGCATTTCATATAGCGTCCATTCATCACTCTTCATTTCGTTACCCCAAGTAAGGTCACACAGGGCTGGCCGACCCTGGAGCTGAGCCTTACAATTTTACAAATGAGGAACTGAGACAAACAGGGTTAAGTGACTTGTCCAGGGCCACATAGCCAGTAAGTGTCTGAAGCTATATTTGAACTCATGAAGATGAGTCTACCTGATTCCAAACCCAATGCTATATACATTGTACTACCTAGTTGCCCTATTAATATCTTGGACAAGTCATTTAAATCTCTAAGAGCTCTAGGCAACTCTGTAGGACTATAGGTTTTAGGCAACTTACACTGTTGAATGAACTTACTTGTATCAATGAAATCACAAATCAAGTCCCTATCCACTACCCATGCATAAAGCACTGTACTGGTCCTTAATAGAGTGATAGTGCTGGAATCAGGAAGAAATGAGTTAAAATTTGGTCTCAGACACTTACTAGCTATCACTTACCCCTGTTTGTCTCAGTTTCCTCATTTATAAGATGAGCTAGAGAAGGAAATGACAAACTACTCCAATATCTTTATTAAGAAAACCCCAAAGTGAGGTCAGGTCAGGAAGAGTCAGAAATGACCTAAATGTTGTACAACAACTGTTTCTTGAAGAGATGCAAAGTCTTAATAAGGAATGTTCCCTAATGTCCCATATATACAAAAAAAAATGTATAGCAGCATCTTTTTTTTTTTAATGGCTGAAGAGACCTGAGTGCATATTAACTGGGTAATAACTAAATAAATCACAGTATATGAATGTAATTAAATATCACAAACCTGAAAAATTCAGAGGAAACTGGAAGGACTTTTGGAACTTAAAACAAAAAAAAAGAACCATAAGAACAATCTAAATAGCCACCGTATATCCTGGTCTTCATTTCTCTCTAGGTTTCACTCTCAAGTTCTTGGACTGTCTCCACTAAGCCACAGCAGCCATCTCACCCTGGAAGTTCAACTTGTCTTGATATCCTCTTCTTCTGAATGGTCAGTTCTTCCCAGAACTTCTGCTATAAGGGAAGTACCCAGGCCAGAAGTATCTTCATTCCTCTCTAAGCATAATTCCTGACACTGAGCTTTCTCTTCCAAACCTAAATAGTCTTTTTGCCATCCCATTAAGAGCTTTCTTTTATGCGCTGTCTTGATTTAATGGAAAGCAAGTTTCTTGAGGGCAGGGACTGTCTTTATTTTTACTTGCATTTGGATCCCAGCATTTAACACTGAGTCTAGTATATATGAATATACTATATATATATACCTTACAATTCTGATGACTGATCTAGGACATTAGTGAAATACTGCTAACATTTGTCTCTTACCTTTTGAAGGGGATTTGTTGGACTAAAACTTGTGGTCAGGGTGTCTGTTTTGCTTAGGTGTAATTCTTTGTTCTGTATTTGTGAGCATGTGTGCCCAAAGAGAAGAGGGGAGATATTGGAAAGTTAAAGTGTTATAAAAAGAAAAGAATATCATAAAACATTTATTAAAAAATAAGACATAGTCCTTCTGGGTTCTCACAGTCTCATAGCAGGATCAGATAACAACACAGATAGCTATAAAACACAATATTACATGACAAATGCATTGCAGAACCACAAGACAAAGTACTATTTGCCATCTAGGGGGAAGGTAGATTATTGACCTGGGGTTGGGGGTATTGCGAATGAAGAATGAGGGAGTAAGAAAAGGCTTCATGAAAACCAAACCAAAAAGAAAAGGCTTCATAAAAAAGATTTGAAGAACTGGGACTATTAGTCTGGAGAAGAGAAACTCAGAGAGGTAAGGACTATTGTCCTCACATATCTGAAAGGCTATGAAGTGGAAGAAGGGTTCGATTTCTTTTTTGGCCCTGGCAGGTAGAACCAGGAGCAATAAGCAAAGGTGCAAAGAGGTAAATCAGGCTTGGATTTCAGAAAAATATTTCCTAGAACTGTTTAAATTATGAAGGAGAGGCCAAAAAAGACATAAGTTCCCTCCTTGCTACCACCTTTGAGATTTTCCAGTAGATACTAGAGAGCCACTTGCTAGATTTC
The DNA here is from genome assembly GCF_027887165.1 of Monodelphis domestica. Taxonomy (NCBI): domain Eukaryota; kingdom Metazoa; phylum Chordata; class Mammalia; order Didelphimorphia; family Didelphidae; genus Monodelphis; species Monodelphis domestica. The sequence continues at coordinate 348,030,722 of NC_077227.1, forward strand.
TTTTGTCTATGTGGCTTAGTGGCTAAGAAACCTTGTACTTCACAAAATCTCAGACTCTTCTGTATCTCTTCTGCCCTTTTTTTAGCTAAACTCCTCTGAAAATGTGATCTACAATATGTATCACTACTTTTTCTCCTCTCACACTCTACTTTTAAATACTTTGCAATCTGGTTCCCAGAATCATCCCTCCACCAAAACTGCTCTTGCTTTCCAGAATATCATATTCCATGCCTTCTGGTCCTTCACTGTGGATTCAACCAGATCCTGTGTAATCCTGACTGTGGGTCCATGTATCTGTATTGTTTCTTTTTAGCAGTTTGTAGTATCTTTTCCTTGGTCTGGAAGTTCTTGAACTTGGCTATAACATTCCTGGGTGTTGTCAATTACAGATTTAATGCAGGAGGTGATCTGTGGATTCTTTCAATCTCTACTTTATTTTCTTGTTCAAGAATATCAGGGCAGATTTCTTGGATAATTTCCTATAGAATAATGTCCAGGCTTTTTCTTTGGCCAGGATTTTCAGGAAGTCCAATAATTCTTAAATTGTCTCTTCTGTGTCTGTTTTCTTCTGTGTCTGTTGTTTTTTATCAATGAAGTGTTTCATATTTTCCTCAGTTTTTTTTCATTCTTTTGATTTTGTTTCATAGATTCTTGCTTCCTTGTGAAGTCACTCGCTTCTAGTTGTTTAATTATAATTTTTAAAGACTGAATTTTTTTCCTGACTTTTTGATCCTCCTCTTCCTTTAGATCTATTTTTCTTTGTAGATCATTGTTTTTATCTTTTACATTCTTTGCCTTGTTTTTTGATCTGGTCAATCCTGGCTTTTAGAAAATGATTGTCTTATTTTAGTTCATATGCCTCTGTTTCCAGATGACCTATTTTGCTTTTTAAATTCTTTTCCAAATTTTCTTCAACTTCTCTTAATTTTGAATTGTTTTTTGAGTTCTTCCAGATCCTGAGTCCATTCAACCTCTACACTTTCACCTTCACTGTTCTCTGTCAATTGTCCAATCAGAGCTCTGAGCTTCCTGTGATGGTACCAAAGTAGGAGACACCTGTGGCTCTGTCTTGTCCTTGAGTTTGGCTTTCTGTCTATTTTGTACACTTGCTCTTCTGGTTGTTTGCTAGCTCTGTGAGTTTGAGCTTTTCTGCCTTCTAAAGGTACTTTTCACTATTGATAAACCAGATTTAGCCAGTTGAGCTGATCTGCAGATCTGAATGTGCCCTGAGGTCAAAACTTCTCCCTACTGAGGCTTATGATGGAGGTGTGGTGGATGAAGACTGCAACCAGCCTGGCCTCTTCTCTGCTTCTCTCCTCCAGTTGCCTCCTGTGGTCAGAGCCCTAAGCTTCTTGTGGTTGTGGTAGCAAGGTATTTGCTTCTGTCTTGTTTGGATTCCTTGCCCTGAGATCCCACTGATTGCCTGAGTTTCAGCACAGTGGTGGGAGAGGGACACTGGGACTTTTCTTCTTTCTTTTCCTTAAACCTGAGAATTCAACCTTCTCTGCCTACTTTTTAAGTTGAATCAAGCAGGAGGGTCTCGCAGCTGTGTCTTGTTGGATTTGGTTTTCTGTTCCCCTTGAAGAGCTTTGTTTTTTATTGGTGTGGAAGGGTTTTCACAGAGGATTCAATTGTTGCCTCTGACACTGCTGGTCACTCATTTTTCCTTGATATTCTCTTCTCTCTAGGTTTCCAGGATACCCCTCTCTCCCTGTTCTCTTCCTATCTGACCTCTTCTTCTCAGGTGATATCTATTGAATACACTTCTCCCTTCTCTCCTCTGGCACTGCCATTTTTCTAGTGCAGAATCTTATCATCTTGTGCCTTGACCATTAAAATAGCCTGATGGTGGCTCTGCCTGCCTCAGGTCTCACCCCACTCCAGGTCATCTTCCATTCAGCTACCAAGTGATTTTCCTAAAGCACAGGGTCAACCATGTAGCTCCCCCATTCAATAAACTCCTATGGCTACCTATTGCCTCCAGGATCAAATACAAAATGATCTTTTTGGCATTCAAAATCCTTCAGAGCCTAATCCCCTCCTACCTTTCATCTTAATCCTTACTCTGCCATTTACTTTTTATTCCAGTGACACTGGCCTTCTGATTGTTACTTACACAAGACACCCATCTCTCAGCTGCTAGTAATTTCTCTGGCTGTCCTCCATGCCTAAAATGTTCGCCCTACTTATCTTGACTCCCCAGGCTTCCTTCAAGTTCTGACTAAAGTCTCATCTTACAAAGGAAGCCTTTCTCAACTTTTCTTAATTCTAGTGCCTTCCTTCTGTTAATTATTTCCTATTTCTGCTGTATGTCACTTTCTTTATATGTATTTCTTTTCATGTTGTCTCCCTCATTAGATTTTAAGTTTCTTGAGAGCAGGGACTATTTTTTGTCTCTTTTTGTATCTCGAGTGCTTAGCCCAGGGCCAGGCACATAGTAAGTGCTTCATGTTTATTGATTGATCGAGTCTGTGAAATGTGATTGAATGACATCTGTCTTGAGGTTCAAAGGTTAAATCCCAAACCCTTCTCCAGCCAGCTACCCTTTTTGTTCATATTTGCTAATTTATATAACACAATTCAGATTCACATTCTGTATAACTTCCTCAATGTTAAAATAAATTTGTGGGTCATAGACTTATAGTTTTAATACCAAGGACATCCAACAAAGGAGACTACCATGTTGTTTTTTTACAATATCTCCTTTGTCTATCATAGAGAATACAAGGTTTGATCACTGGTCTGTGCCAGTGTGGCATTTCTGTTGCCTTTATAATATACCAATCAATGCCATTTTACTTGGCTAGGTATTTTTAAAATGAGATTGCTAGCTTTGCAATATAAAATATCCCTGGACCAGACTAACTCCAGATTTTGCTGATGGGAGGTTTTTCACAGCATTTCTTTTGATTCCATACCTTATATTTCCTAAATGTAGAATCTGGTACATGATTAATCCAAATTGTAAAAAGTCCAAAAAGGACTAAATTCTCATGTTTAAACATTTGGGTCTGTTTCCCAATATACTCCTAGAGCTATAAAAGCTATAAGGTAGAGAAAATAAGGTCCTCTAGAAAGTAAACACACCCATCTACTTAAGTTGAAATTTCAGAATCAACATGAAGTGGATTTAACAGTATTTTCCTCAATGGGGCAATTTACCTGAACATCTTATGGTTACCCTACACCTGAAACCAGAGGTTTGTGGATAATGCAGGCCTTGCCCTAGAGACCAAGGACAGGATGGAGAAGGAAGCAGCTGAGGCTTCTTTGGAGTTGTTTCTTCTGAGGAGATATCCCATGGATTACAAGGGCCCCATCCTTTACTTGTCCTTTCCCTGTAGCTGTGCTGAGCATGAACCTGGGAATTAGAAATTCCAGATATAGAGCTATTGATTTTTCTCCTTGCCTTCAGTCTAGCCACTTAACTCCTTTTAGCCCCTTCACATCATTACCCATCTTTTTCATTAGTTACAAGGGAGATTTGGGCTAGGGCCAGCACAGACCCAGTTGAGGATTAATGAATCAATACCTATAAATCCCTTCAAAGATTTTAAATTCTTGTGGGAACAAGGCTTTATTCTAAAAAAAAATTAAAAAAACCCCCAACAATGGCTTATGTTCAGTCCCCTTCTTTTTTAAATTTAATCCTTTTTAATGAATCCCATCAACTTAATGAAGCAGGGAGCCAGGAGAAGTCACATTGTAAAAATACAGGTTATTGTATATTTCAAAATCTATTATCCCTAGTGGGTAAAATTCCACATTTCTATGGCATAAACATAAAGTCATGCAAGTATACTCAGGAGAACCTCAATCCGTATTCTTTTCAATATAAATGCTATCAAATTATCATTCTGTCACTAAACAACTTAGAGACAAGAGCCCCAAGTGAAGGAACTGGCTTTTGCTATTGAGAACAGGAAAGAGGTAGGCAGGAGAGTCCACAGAAAGAATACACAAATAGAACCTGGCAGCTCACCCTGTTATTTTATTCTCTTAGCTCCAAAATGGGCCTGCACTTACATACAAGAAGGCACCCTATATCGAAATACTGCCCACCACAGCACTTCTTGGAGATGTTTTCACTCATTCATCAGTTTTAAGGAGCAGAAGTCTCAACCCAAGCATCATGATTAATTTTCAGAAACCTAGAGTTGGAGAACTTAGGAGAAGGATAATAGGTATCATGAGGGATATCTTGATATAAAAAGTTAGCCATAATTATATTAAAAAAAAAAAAAACAAGCTACAGGGTTCTGAAGAAAATCAGAATAAGTTTAAGTGTATCCATCCTACCCTCTCTTACATGTGGGTTCCTACAAAACTACCTTAAGTTTATTTATGTATATATATATATATAAATTTAAGATCAGCATCCTCTCAAAATCTTCCCCTCTAATGCATTTTTACATGTAAATGTAAGAGACATTTAACTAAAGGGCAGGAAAATAAATGAAAATTAAAATTCTACCACTTCCATTAAGTACTCTTTCCTACATGTGACCATGATACTGGTGGAAGAAGGCCTGCAATTAGGAAACATGTAAAACCCAGGAAGACACTTAAAATATACCCAAATAAAAACATATGTATGCAAAGAATACACAGGTATTTTTTTTTCTTTCTATAGAACCACTTCTGACATGAGATTACAAGATAATTTCTTTACTGAGTTGGGGTTCTCTACTGATTCATTCTCTGCTCTGCTATCATTTCCTGTCAGTTCTTTTGATCTATTCTATAAACTGCTGCTTTTCTAGATCTTTAAGAAGGCATTCCACTGATTAGCAACTCCAGCTGTTCAGTATCTCAGTTCTTTTTATCTCATAGCCTCAAGGGCTAATTCATCTCTTTTGTGATTTCAAACCTCAACCAAGCTACATTCACCTAGCTGGCTAGAGAGAAACCTTAGACTTTCATGTCTTTTGAAATATTTTTCCTTTGCTACTACATGTATAAATTCCTATTTGAATTACAGTCAGAAAATTCCCTTTAATTTTTGTCATACTCTGGTCACTATCCAGGGTCCCAGGTACAAATTATCCCAGTTACACTACATAGAAATATTTATAAGGAGTTGGATAGCATTTTAGTAAGAAGGTTTCGTTCCATTCTACTCATGCTCTTGGTCATTAGCCTGAATCCAAACAAATCAGCTCAGAAATAAAAATGAATGGGGCTGGATATATCCAGAGAAGCTGGAACTCAAGACATTTTTCAAGGTGCCAAGTCCTGAAAAGAGGCTAGAGTTAGCACTAGGAGTAATTTTAGAGCTCATATGGTTCAAACTCCACATTTCACAGAGGAGAAAACAGAGCCCCAGAAAGGCACAGTGAGTTAAGTAGTAAAAATAGCAGAGATGGGAACTCAAGTCCTCTAACTCCAGATTCAGTTCTGCTTCTATTATCCTACCCTACCTACAGTATAGGGCTATGTTGAAATATAAATATATTATATAGTTTTGATTCTTTTTTTTTCCTGCTTTGCATTTTCCACCAGAATCTTTCCAAAGAACACATTCAATTTGCTCATATGAGGAAAAATGAACGAGAATGGACAAAAAAAGATAAAAGTCCTTTGAGGGAAGGGACTATTTCATTTTTTCAGGTGTATCTTTAGTGCCAAACCACCAATCAAAAAATCAACATTTAGGCACCTACTATGTGCCAAGCACCATGTTAAATTCTGCAGATAGAAAAAGAGGCAAAAGATACCCCTCCCTGCCATTAAGGAGCTTACAATCTATAGGAAAGACAACATGCAAACAAATATATACAAACTATTTACAGGATAAATAGAAAATGATGAAGAGACAGAGGTACTAGAATGAAAAGGGCTAGGAAAAGCTTCCTGTAGAGGATGGGATTTTATATGAGACTTAAAGGAAGCCAGGAAAGTCAGCTGGTGGGGTTGAGGAAGGAGAATATTTCAGGCATCACTCTAAAGAGTATCTTCAGACTCACTCCATAAAATTCTCCTTTAAATCTTGTTTTTCCCATAAATTACAATAGTTACTCTCATGAATGTGTCAATTCATTAATTTTCTCAAAAAACTATCTTCCCTCACTGTCAAATTCTAAATATTTTCCATTTAACTCTCTATTGCAACAGTAACTATAAACTTATAGCAGCTTTGATTTTGTCTGCAATTGTGACGACACAAGAAACTCCCACAAAGGGATTCCCTCTATCAATGCAGGTCAATAACACCTTTTCAAGTTATGGGTGGAGAGGGAACAACTGGGTAGCACAGTGGGTAAAATGTTGGACATAAGTTCCAATCTGGTCACTTAACCCCACTAGTCCTTACCACTCTTCTGTCTTAGAATTGATACTAAGAAATAAGATAAGGGTTAAAAAAAAAAGGTACAGTCTTAGCGAGTCACCATGAACACTGAAAGGTAAAGAGACTTATCCATAGTTATACAGCCACTATATATCAGAAGTAGGACTTAAACTCAAGCTTTTCAGACTCCAAGATTGGTTCTCTATGAGGTTAGGCTGCTACTCAGCTTCAATAGAATTCTTCAGATCTATTCCTAAGTCATATTCTCATGAATCAAACTGAATCACAAGGTTTAGACATATTTTGCTTTCCATCAATGTCCATTCATTATTCATAAAGTCAATTAATTCATCCAATAAGTATTTATTGAATGCTTACTATAGGAAAATCCTCATGCTAGAAAAGCAAAATACAATAGCAGAGAGGCAATAGGGCAAAGAGGAATGCCCATGACAGTTACAAGACCTGGGTTTAAGTCCTACCCTTGCCACTTAATGCCAAGGAAACCATGGGCAAGTCATTAAGCCTAACCTATGTATGGGCTGTGAGGGAAGTACTTAACAAATTTAGAAATGTTATAGAAAAGTATGTTATTTTTGTGAGTTGATATTTATTTGTTCATTGAGTTGAAAAAATGGACATTTCCTTGTCTCTTTCTTTGTTTCCTGAGCTATGGAAATTCTCCAAAACTGAGCAGTTATGTGAGCAATGGGACCCAGTCTGACCAAAGTACCCCTGAATATCAGAGTGCAGGGGGTCCTCAGTCCAATGTTGCACATGTGGCCCATAGCAGTAACAGTTCCTGAATACCTCTTAGTGGGGACAGTTAGATGAGGGACTGGCTGCCAAAGCTTCTGTGAGCCAGCTGCTTTACTTGCAAACCTGGAATTTAATTTAATCTTAAAACCATCAAGATCAGAGATTTAGAAATGAAAGAAAAGAAGAAGAAATATAATTCTTAAATAATCCCATATCAAAAAAAGAAATTGAACAAGCCATCAAAGAACTCCCTATAATCCCCAGGGCCTGATGGATTCACAAGTGAATTCTATCAAACATTCAAAGAACAGTTAATCCCAATACTATACAAACTATTTGACATAATAAGCAAAGAGGAAGTTCTACCAAATTCCTTTTATGACAAAAATATGGTACTGATTCCAAAGCCAGGCAGGTCAAAAATGGAGAAAGAAAACTATAGACCAATCTCCTTAATGAACATAGATACAAAAACCTTAAATAGGATACTAAAAAAAAGACTCCAGCAAGTGATCATGAGGGTTATTCACTATGATCAGGTGGTATTTATACCAGGGATGCAAGGATGGTTCAATATTAAGAAAACCATCCACCTAATTGGCCATATCAACAAGCAAACCAACAAAAATGATTTCTCAATAGATGCAGAAAAAGCCTTTGACAAAATAGAACACTCATTCCTATTGAAAACACTAGAAAGTATAGAAGGGCCTTTCCTAAAAAATGATAAAAAGTATTTATCTAAAGCCATCAGCCAACATCATCTGCAATGGGGATAAACTAGAAGCCTTCCCAATAAGATCAGGAGTGAAACAAGGATGCCCACTATCACCTCTATAATTTAATAGTGTACTAGAAACACTAGCAGTAGCAATTAGAGAAGAAAAAGAAATTGAAGGTATTAAATTGGCAATGAGGAGACCAAGACCATCACTCTGTGGATGATATGATGGTCTACTTAAAGAATCCTAGAGAATCAATCAAAAAGCTAGTGGAAATAATCAACAAATTTAGTAAAGTTTCAGGATACAAAATAAATGCACATAAGTCATCAGCATTTCTATATACTTCCAACACATCTCAGCAGCAAGAATTAGAAAGAAAAATTCCATTTAAAATCACCCTAGACAATATAAAATACTTAGGAATCTATCTGCCGAGACAAACATAGAAACTATATGAACACAACTACAAAACACTTTCCGCACAATTAAAACTAGATCTAAACAGCTGGAAAAACATTAAGTGCTCATGGGTGGGATGAGCTAACACAATAAAAATGACTATCCTACCCAAACTTATTTACTTATTTAGTGCCATACCCATTGAACTACCAAAAAACTTTTTTACTGAATTAGAAAAAAACCATGACAAAGTTCATTTGGAAGAACAAAAGATCAAGGATATGCAGGGAAACAATGAAAAAAAAATGCAAAGGAAGGTACTGCCTTGCAGTACCAGATCTCAAACTCTACTATAAAGCATTGGTCATCAAAACAATATGGTACTGGCTAAGAGAGAGAAAGGAGGATCAGTGAAATAGACTTGGGGTAAGTGATCTCAGCAAGGCTGTCTATGATAAGCCCAAAGATCCCAGCTTTTGGGACAAAAATCCACTATTTGATAAAAACTGCTGGGAAAATTGGAAGACAGTGTGGGAGAGATTAGGTTTGGATCAATACCTCACACCCTACATCAAGATAAACTCAGAATGGGTGAATGACTTGAACATAAAGAAGGAAATATAAGTAAATTATGTGAACACAGAATAGTATACATGCCAGACCTTTGGGAAAGGAAAGATTTTTAAACCAAGCAACACTTAGAAAAAGTCCCAAAGGGGGCAGCTGGGTAGCTCAGTGGATTGAGAGCCAGGCCTAGAGATGGGCGGTCCTTGGTTCAAATCTGACCTCAGACACTTCCCAGATGTGTGACCCTGAACAAGTCACTTGACCCCCATTGCCTAGCCCTTACCACTCTTCTGCCTTAGAGTCAATATTGACTCCAAGACGGAAGGTAAGGGTTTAAAAAAAAAATCCCAAAATGTAAAATAAATAATTATGATTACATCAAATTAAAAAGTTTTTGTTCCAACAAAACCAATGTAACCAAAATTAGAAGGTAAGTAACAAATTGGGAAACAATACTCATAACAAAAACCTCTGACAAAGGTCTAATTACTCAAATTTACAGAGCTAAATCAATTGTACAAAAAATCAAGCCATTCTCCAATTGATAAATGGGCAAGGGACATGAACAGGCAGCTTTCAGCCAAAGAAATCAAAACTATTAATAAGCACATGAAAAAGTGTTCTAAATCTCTTATAATCAGAGAGATGCAAATCAAAACAACTCTGAGGTATCACCTCACACCTAGAAGATTGCCCAACATGACAGCAAAGGGAAGTAATGAATGCTGGAGGGGATGTGGCAAAGTCAGGACATTAATGCATTGCTGGTGGAGTTGTGAATTGGTCCAACCATTCTGGAGGGCAATTTGGAACTATGCCCAAAGGGCACTAAAAGACTGTCTGCCCTTTGATCCAGCCATAGCACTACTGGGTCTGTACCCCAAAGAGATAATAAGGAAAAATAAATGTACAATAATATTCATAGTTGCACTCTTTGTGGTGGCAAAAAATTGGAAAATGAGGGGAAGCCCTTCAGTTGGGGAATGGCTGAACAAATTGTGGTATATATTGGTGATGGAATACTACTGTGCTCAAAGGAATAATGAACTGGAGGAATTCTATGTGAACTGGAACAACCTCCAGGAAGTGATACAGAGCGAAAGGAACAGAACCAGGAGAACATTGTACACCAGAGACTGATACACTGTGGTACAATCGAATGTAATAGACTTCTCCATTAGTGGCAATGCAATGTCCCTGAACAACATGAAGGGATCTATGAGAAAGAACACTACCCACATTCAGAGGAAAAACTGTGGGAGTAGAAACACAGAAGAAAAACAACTGCTTGATTACATGGGTCGAGGGGTATATGATTAGGGATATAGTCCATAAAGGAACATCCTAGTGCAAACATCAACAGCCTGGAAATAGGTTCTGATCAAGGACACATGTAATAGCCAGTGGAATTGCACATCAGCAATGTGTAAACCTCAAATTTCCTTAGACTTATAATTGTTGAAAATTTCACCATTGGGATATTTCATACTTGGAAAATTTCTTACTGATAGTCTATTGGAATGGGAACTCCATTGGCATGGGAGGTTCCTTCTCTTCCCTTCTTAAGATTACTTTAGGACAGAAACCCTTTGCTGAACAATGGAAAGGACTTTGACCTATGCTTGAGCATAGAACAGGAATTTCTTTGAGTCTTGATTGATTCTAGAATTGATACAATGGAGATACTCCACCCTATTCAGTCCTAATAGGATTGAGTAAGGGCTGCAGCCTAGATCAAAATTTAATTATTCCAATCTCTACCATACTCAAGTTAACAGGATTTAGAAAGGGCTGTAACAAAGGAGTAAAGATTTAATCATTTGAAAAATATGACCTTCAACAGACATGTGCAAAAGCCAGAAACCTCTGGGCGGTCCTGGGTTAAGCGAGAGCCTCCATTGACAGGGAAATTGATGAAGAGTGATTGGTAGATGTGAGGACTGAGGGGAGGCAACTTGGATGGTGTCCTTAAAGATAGGAGGGTCTGGAGACTGGAGGGGTTGAGTTTTTTGGTCGGTGTGGTTCCGGGGATCTGAGGAAGCTTGCTCTGAAGGAAGCTGAAGGTGGGGGCCTCTGGGACTGTTTCTCCATTTTGGACACGTGAGTAATAGGGACTGATCTCTTTTCTTTGCCCCAGCTATCTAAGGGCTTGGGCCTTTTGGCCCAGCCTAAACAGAAGGGGTATTTAAGCCCTATTCCCTTCTCTCCCCTTTCTCTCTCTATATATATCTCTAATTCCTTTCTTACTCCTATTGAAATTAAACTCCAAAAAAGGCTGACGGCTGACTTGAGTTTTTCATTTAGGAATTACATAGCTGATTCCTTGGCAACCTTAAATTAATATATATATCAGTCTTTTAAAGTGATTCCCTTGTAACAAATGGGAAGAGTGGGGTAGGGGAGGGAGGAATAGAATATGATTTTTGTAACCAAGGAATAATGTTTGAAATTGACCAAATAAAATTAAAAATTAAAAAAAAAAGAAATGGAAGGAAACTTTTAGGTCACCTAATCACTATTTAATTTCTTCATTTTAAAATTGATGAAACTGAAGCCTAGAGAGATTATTCAACTTCACATAGATAGTAAATGGCAGAGCAAGAGTTGAACTCTGATCCTCTAACCTCAGTTTCCTCTGGATCAAACTGCCTCCAATGCAGAGCATATCAGATCTTTAAGAAACAGGTTAGGATCATAGGTTTACAGCAAGAAGGTGCATTTGAGATTACTTAGTATATCTGAGGCCCAGGCAGAAAAAAATCATTTACTCAAGAATCATACAGTGGCAAAACTGGAATTTAAAATCAGGTTCTCTGATTCTAGACCTGGCAGTCTTTTCTTTGCACCAGGATGCTGTGATTTCTTTCTTTGGTAGAGTCATAATTAGGAATTTTTGTACCTGGGGCAAGAGGTATGAAAGGAAGGGATAGGAAAATACCCTTAGGGGCAGGGAGGTAGCTCAGTGGATAGAAATCCAGGAGTAGAGATGGGAATTCCTGGGTTCAAATGAGGTCTCAGACACTTCCAAGCTGTGTGACCATAGGCAAGTCATTTAACCCCAATTGCCTAGCCCTTGCTGCTTTTCTGCAATGGAACCAATACTTAGTATTTGTTCTAAAACAAAAGATAAGATTTTTTTTAAAAAGAAAGAAAAAAAGAAAATAGCCTCTGTTGGGGACACTGAGACCATATGATTGCCCAATTGCCAGAGGAGAAAAGTAGGATAGAATGGTAGAAGAGATCATCTGTATTAAAAAAAGATAAAAGGAAGGAAGTTTTGTACCCCAAAGGAAGCTTGGACTTTCAGAATAGAGAGGGGGAAAGAGAGGAGAACCCCCTTCTCAAAGCAGGGTTCAGGGGAGATAGCAAATGTAATGAGTTGGCTCAGAGAGAGGAAAGGGGGTTTGAAGATTTTCCCCCTTCTGCCTTCCCTCCTTAGCTAAAGCTGCTCTCCACAATTCACTCTTGTCCCTCTTGTCCCCCCTCCACTACTTGAGACCAAAGAGTCTCCCCTTGATCCATTCACTCACACTCAGCTTGGGGAACAGATAACTTTTAATGTTAACTCAATCAGGTAATACAAAAGGAATAATAGGCAGGGAAGAATGGGAAAAGGAAAATGGGGAAAGGGGTCCCTGTCTCTATCTAAATCCTTTCCCCTCTGTCCTTGAGTTTGGGGGGAACTCAGGCCAGGAACTTGGCAGCCTGAGACCCCTGAGAGAAAGTCAGGTTGACTCATCCCTGGGCAACAGGAGCTGAGGTAAAGTCTGCTCAGGTTTCTCTTCTGTAAGTCCCTTCAATTGTGAAGTGTTGGGGGAAAGATTTCTAGTCACCAGCAGGAAAAATGGGTAACCCTCAGGAAAAAGTCTTTTTCCCACCTTCTTTCTTCATTTTCTCAAGACCGAGAGACCCTCACTGCTCTCCCCCAGCCAGAGTCTTCTCCTCCTTCCAATTCCACTCCTGGGGCCCCTCCCCTGTTGAGGTGATCAATTTCACATATTCTACAGTCTGGCACTTTTTCTTTAATGCCAGCCTCTGTCACACACCCTAATGAATTATCTAGCAACTTCTTATTTTTTTAAAAAGTTATTCTCACTAATGAGGTGCTAGTTATGTGTTAGTCAATAAAAATGTATTAAATACCTACTATCTACCAGGCACTATGTTAAGCACTGAGGATAAAAAGAAAGGCAAAAAGAGAGGTTTATCCTCAAGGGACTTATAATTTAATGGGGGAGAAAACAAGCAAAATAATATGTACAAATAAACTATATACAGATTAATTAGAAATTTCATCCTATGAGAGAAGAAAAGCAGACTCTGATTAGTGATCATCAGATCAGGGATTTTGGGAGAGAAGAGAGCTCAGAGACTGTTGAGTTCTATCCCTTCTTTTTTCCTTGTTGATCAGTGGCTTTCAGTCACATTCAACTCTTTGTGACCTCAGATATTTGGGTAGTTTGCCATTTCCTTCTCCAGCTCATTTTACAGGTAAATAGGGGTTAAATGATTTGCCCATGGTCACACTGCCAGTAAGTTTTTGAGGTCAGGTTTGAACTTGGGAAGGTGAATCTTTCTGACTCTACCCACCTTGCCACCTAGCTCCTCCTCCCACTGTCTCATTTTACCAATATAGAAACTGAATTGCCCAGAAGTTAAACGTCTTGTCCAGGCTCACTTAGCTAGTATGTGTCTGAGGCAGGATTTGAACCTAGGTTTTTCTGACTTTATATCCATGGTATTATGCAAAATGACATGCAGCTCTTATGAATTCTGTCTCCCTTCTTGCCTGAGGTAGATAAGGCCAGAGCTCAAGCCACACTTTGCTGACATGGGAACCCATATTTCCCTTCTCCTATCCATTTCCTACTCTTCTCTTACTCCTTTCCCACTGAAGCAAGAGGTGTTGGCCTGTCCAGGATCATGATAGAGAGGCTGAGGTCTTTGGTATTCACTTTTGCTACTGTTACCATAGTCTTAGACCAGCCCCAAACCCTTAGGGGGAAATGGCTATAATCCTCCTGGTTTCCTGGGCTGGAACCAATGTGTACATAACAATTCATTTGCTGTAAAACTTACAGCCAGGGAGCCTCAGGCTTCCTTCAGTGAAGCAAGTCAGCAATTTTGGACTCGAACAAGAACATTATAGATTTGTAGTGGGATAAATGTCAAGGACACTTCAATTTAGAGACCTAAAATTAGCCTCCCTTTCCCTTCAAAATGATGATCCAGTATGTGTATGTGAAAAATCTCATTGTTAAAGGGATCTCATTGTTCAATTAAAAAATATATTAAAGGACAACAATAGAACATATCAAGCCTTACAAGAGGGATTCGTGGATAAATAGATGGCCTGGAAACCAGGAAAACTCAAGTTTAAATCTCATCTCTGGAAGCCAATTAAACAGTTTTATGTGTTTTAGGAAACTCTAAGAGAAAGACAAAATGCCCATATGCATTAGTAAAGAGAGTTTCCTCACCTTGGAGTTCCCACAGGTCCAGTCTCAGTCCCTTGAAGAATTACAAAAATACTTTCCTTATGATAGCTCTATGATTTAGAAAGATGATGCAAATGGTATTGTTACAGCTGGAATGAGGTTTACAGCTGGAACAAGGTAAAGATCAGGAGGACTATTGGCTTTGGAGCTTGGGTTCTAGGACCTACTCGCTTGTGTGTCTTCGGGTAAGTCATTCTTTGTGGACTTCAGTTTCCTTATCTGGAAAATGATGGAGTTGGAGAAAATTCTAAGGTTCCCCTCAGCTCTTAATCCTATTAGTGACATACCACTAACTGTTAAGTTACAAATCCAGGCTCCAAACCCAAGAAGACTGATTCCGAAACAATAAATCAAATCCTGATTTGGAGTGTGTGCCAGTTTTCTAGGTGTAAATGCTCATACTGGAAATGTAACAATTGGAGTAAGCTGGAGCTCTCTCCAGCACACCTGGAGGCAGAGGAATACTAAATTGGCTCATGTCAATGAATTGGGTCACAAAGAACCCAAAATACCCTCAAAGAAATGACACCTCCAGCTTTGAAAGAAATTCCCAAGGCCTTAGAAGACTATAAAATACAGTCTCTTGTTAAGGGTTGAGTGACGAGTCCAGCCTACAGCATACATGTGTTGTATCCAAGTTGATTCAAGTAAGACATTTTCTTGTTAGTGCAGATTTCATTTTTCCCTCTCCCATGTAATTGTTTAAAAAACACCTTGAGCCTGAGGATTGGTATAGAATAGATATATTTATTAGACTGTGCAATATTTCTGAAGTGAATGCTTGCCTTGGCAACACTTTCTTTTTTTAAGGTCTAAAAGACAAGTTAAGATCAAATTATCTCCCCACCCCCCTCTCCATTTCTAGAACAGTACAGGGCAAGACAAATAGCACTATTTGGAAAGTAAACACCCTAGATCTACTGCTGAGGGCTGGTGGCTATAGCTGTTATTTATCGGAGAGATTAGTTTTCCCCTGGGTACTCAAGAGAGAAGTAAATATTGTTAGGTCATCCCTTTCCCACACAGAGAAACAGTGGTAGGTAATGCAATTTCAGGGACCCAGAAAAGACCCTCTGCCCTAAAAACTCCCTCAGCTGTTTCTAAAGCAATAAACAATGCTAATTAGGAACAAAATTTCCATGCTAGTAAGAGAACAAATCCTAGGAGACATCTTGAATAAAATTCACTCTAAGGTAGGAAAGACTGATGGAGAAAACATTCTCTAGGAAGCAGTTTTGAGAGGAGTAAGATATTGACCTGTTCCCCCGCCAGTTACATGTAGAAGCAATTTTTGAAAATTGTTTTTTGACATTTTAGAATTCAAGTTTCCTCCCTCCCTCCCTTACTCTCGCTACCTGTCCAGCACAGAGATGGTGAATAGTCTGATATAGGCTATATCTATACTTTCATATAATACATATTTTCACATTGCTCATATCATGATAGAGGTCATGTCACACATACAATAGAAATCTCATGAAGGAAATGTAATGGAAGATGGCATGCTTTGATCTGCACTATGACTCCAATGTTTCCTTCTTTGGCTGTAGATAGCATTTTCAACATGACCCTTATGGTTATCTCGGAGACTTACTTTGTGATAATGGTTTAGTCCTTCATGGTTGATCTTTGTATAATATTTCTGTATTCTATACATCTTACTCCTGATTGTGTTCACTTCACTTTGCATCAGTTCATATAAGTCTTTCCAGGTTTTTCTGAACTCATCCTGTTTATTGTTCCTTATGGCACAATAGTATTAATCCATTCCAACCATATACCACAACTTCTGAGTTAGCAAATCTGTGCCAGTAAATATCATTAAAATTCCAAATCAATGCCACTACTCAAGCCAATCCACAGGCACATTTGATCTTTGAAAAGCTCTTCATGTATTGGGGATGGAAAGGTATTTAATTTGCATGCACATACCAAGGTATAGGAGATCACAACATTCATCAATTACCCCTCAGTTTCTAATTCTTTGCCACTATTTTGCTAAAAATATTTTGGTACAGGTAGATCCTTTTCTTTTATCTCTGATCTCTTTGGGATACAGTGATCCTGGTTCCATATAGCTCTCTAGAATGGTGATATCAGTTCACAGTGACACCAACAATGCATTAGTGTCTCAATTTTCCCACATCTTATTCAAAATTCATCTTTTTTTTTTGGTCATAGGATATTAATTCTTAAAGAGGATTCTAGAAGATATCTAAGAGAAAAAAGTAGGGAAACTGAGGGCAGAGGCTTAGCCATTTTATAATTCAAGTTTTGTCTAATGGCAGCCTAGAGTTGGGGTTGTTGATATCTCTCTTTTCTGAATTTGTCTAATACTGGTAATACTTTGCATTTGTTTAATGCTTTATAAATGTCAAAACCCCAGTCTCCAACCACAATGTCCTAATTGATCTTCATCCCTCTTTGAGGGGCCTATGAAACCTATGAGGCAGTATGGGCAAATGCAATAATGTTTGATCTGATGAAGAAATTGAAGCACAGATGGTTGAAATGTTTTGTTCTATGTTGTATAGCTAGCTCTTCACATAAGCAAAACAGTAGCTCAGGTATTTTGACATATAGTCCAGGATTCTTTCCACATATCTGTGTACCACATAGCATTTAATCATTTTATTGCCTCATACTATTTTATTGCCTTTAAAAAAATGTACCACTTTTCACCTAGAGAGAGATAAGGTAGGAGACCATCTCTGTAACAGACAGGGGAGTCTTAGACTATAGTTACAGAGCTCTGTCCTTGTTCCTGTTTTGCTCAATATGTTTTTGTCAGAAATGTGGCTGAAGACATTGAAATCAAGAGACCTGTGAGGCAGTTTAGTCCAAGTAAGTACAAATTAGAGAGAAGAAAAAGAAATAGGAAGAGATTGTCAGTGTTTACATTAAGAATAACCTGTTCTTCACATCATTTAAGAAGCTCTCAAAATCAGATCATTTCTCTTTCTGGGATCCCAATAAACTCCCCATTTGGGTAGTTGGCAACAAAAGAAATAGCAGTTATGTTAGGGAAGAGTGAAAGAACACAAATAAAGATGTGTAGCCCTTTACATCAAAATTAAAATGCAGAAAGTACTTTCAGTCTCATAGAAGGCTTTATCTTTAATTAATAAACCTCTTCCACTTCTCCAGGTTCCAAAATTGTTCAATGCCCCTCCCTCCCAAAATATTGATCCTTGGCCCAACAAGACAAAAGAAAGCCAAGCCAAACTTGGCGCCTTGTACATTTAATGCCTCTTCAAACCCACACTGGGACTCCTTTCCTCTTTGATCTCCTATACCTTGGTATGTGCATGCAAATTAAATACCTTTCCATCCCTGATGCATGAAGAGCTTTTCAAAGATCAAATGTGCCTGTGGACTGGCTTGAGTAGTAGGATTGATTTGGAGTTTTAATGATATTTACTGGCACAGATTTGCTAGCCTAGATTCCTGAAGGCAGCCCCCAGGGCAGGTCAAACAGCAGAGCTGGGCAGTTATTTTTATCCATCCTGTTTCCCTGGCAAATGCATCTGGCAATGGCATCTGCTTTGTTCCAAAGAGGGTTCTAAGTCTGTGTCCACCTTGACATGCTACAGCAAATGAGCATCCAGCATGTTCCCCATCCCTGGTAATTTCTCCTTCCAGAAGTCTCAGATCTACATCTTCCTGGATGGGATGGAACATGGCCAATCCAGACACCTACTCCTCAGCAGATTAGGCTGCTATATAGTGAATATGTCTTTTCTTTTTTTTGTATAGATGCTAGAATAAGTCTGTTCCTGAGAGCGTATAGGCCATTTCCATTCATTCAGTGCACATTTATTAAGCAAATACAATATGCTTACGTGACATAATAAATCACATTTCCCTTTTTTTAATGCTTGGTGAAATTTATTAAAAAGATCAGCTAGAATTTGTGCTGATATTCTAGAGGATTAAGAAACAGAAGGATAAAAGTAACAATATTTTTGTAACAATAATTCCAGTGTCAGAATGTCACAAGGCTAAGGATTTGTATTGTCAGTCATCAATATATTCTTATACTGAATAACTCATATCATTGTGAGTAAGGCAAGTGCAAGTATTACTACCTACATTTTACAGGGGAAGAACCTGAGACTCAGAGTTAAGTTACTGTGCTTGGACAAAAAGCTAGGTAAGTTTGGAAACTGAGATTTAAACCCAGGTTTAAATCTTGCCATTCAGTGTTTTTCTTTCTTTCTTTCTTTCTTTCTTTCTTTCTTTCTTTCTTTCTTTCTTTCTTTCTTTCTTTCTTTCTTTCTTTCTTTCTTTCTTTCTTTCTTTCTTTCTTTCTTTCTTTCTTTCTTTCTTTCTTTCTTTCTTTCTTTCTTTCTTTCTTTCTTTCTTTCTTTCTTTCTTTCTTTCTTTCTTTCTTTCTTTCTTTCTTTCTTTCTTTCTTTCTTTCTTTCTTTCTTTCTTTCTTTCTTTCCCTTACCTTCTGTCTTAGAATCAATATTTAGTACTGGATCCAAGGTAGAAGGTGGTGAGGGCTAGGTAATTAGGGTTAAGTAACTTGTCCCGGTCACATAGACATAGGTAGGAAGTTTTTAAGGCTAGATTTGAATCCAGGATATCCCATCTCTAGGTCTGGCTCTCTATCCACTGAGCCATCTAACTGCCCCTAGTGTTCTTTCTATTACATGCTTGCTGCCATCTTTTTCCAGGAGAGAAGCTTAAATGAGGCACAGGAGAAAAGTTATCTAATTCAGAAGACTCATACCCCAAACTTTTATCTATTGGCTCAGCATTTTGGGGAGATAGAGCCTGGAGAGGTAAGAGCAGCCAGAAGACTTGTGCAACCTTCCCTAGGATTTGATTAGCCTAGAGACTCCTTTGATGTGGCTTCCCAATGGCTTTTGTCTGTGTTGATGTGACTTCCCGGTCGGGGGGGGGGGAGGAGGGCATAAAGGTCCCACCCATGTGGGGTTAGTGCTCTCCAGACTTGGGGATGCCAGAAAATCATGCAAATCATATCACCACATCCTCCCTGACAAAATAGGAACCTTGCTATATGGAGACAAAATGTGGACCTCTATCAAAGCTAAGGTCTACTGTATTCTTGTTGTATTGCCTTACTATGTTAAGACTAATTAAATCTGATTTTTCTAATTATTAGTAACCAAATATCAATCAACCAACAAACATTTGCTTATTTGTTTTCAGTCATGTTCAACTATAGAACTAAATGGCTTGCTCAAGGTCACACAGCAAGTATGTGTCTGAGACTGGATAGAGTCTTCCTGACTCCAAGGTCAGTGC
Organism: Monodelphis domestica; assembly: GCF_027887165.1. Lineage (NCBI taxonomy): Eukaryota > Metazoa > Chordata > Mammalia > Didelphimorphia > Didelphidae > Monodelphis > Monodelphis domestica. The sequence continues at coordinate 348,050,236 of NC_077227.1, forward strand.
TCTAAGCTAAGCACTGGGGTAAAAAAAATAAAAAATAAAAAGAGCCAAAAGCCCTCAAGGAGCTCAGAATCTAATGCACTTCATTTTATCTTCACATTAAATTTAAGCTAACTGGGTGCCTGCATCAGGCAGGCCTGCTCCTAATAACTTGCGACTGATTCCTGGTTCTAAGACTTATTAAGGAAATCATATAATATTTCAGAGCCTGAGTTTCTCCACATATGAAATCAGGACAATGATACTTAACAATACCTTTCTCAAAAGACTGCCGTTAGGAAATAATTTTTCAAAGCTCGAGACATATGTGTAGACTATTACACACATACACACATGCATATATATATATATATATATACATATATGTGGGGGAAAACACCATTTCTGGGGTCAGAGGTATTAAATCAGACTCAAAGTTCACCTCTGATGCTTATCACCAGCATGACTTTGTTCAAGTCACTAAACTTCCATGTGCCTCAATTTCCTTCTGGGTCAAATGTGGGATTTGAACTAGATGACTAGCAAGGGCACAACACTAAATGGATCTCTTTGGAAGATTTCTAGAAGGACCAAGACAGGAATCAAAGAGCACGAGAAGGCACAAAAGGGTTGCTATCTGATTCAGTGGAGGGAGAGCTTGCCTATCCAAGTATCTGAGTCTCTTACACTGTTATACCATAGGGCATATATTCTTAAGTTCTGATTAATTTTGTGGACCGCATGCAACCTAAAAAACCCATTACTCCTTTTTTGACAATTTCACATTACATAACACAACTAATAAGGAAAAATAGATGAGAGAATTTTCTCTGTCATTTAGTTCTATTCACAGTGGAAATAAATTTAGTCTAAGTGAGTCTAAACATGAGTACAGAAGATTTTTCAGCCAAAAAAGATTTAACTGCCCAAAAAGGAGAAATAGAAAGATGTATTTTAGTTCTTGAATGCTCCCCCACATGACATTTCCCCACTATTCACATTTTTTTCCTTTCTTTCTTAGGATATGTCTATATAGACAAAATGAAGGGAAGAACGGAGCCCATTATCCAGATAACTCCGTCCACTGCTCCCCTACTAACAATATTTCCCAAGAATAGATGTTCCAGGAGATATGCCCTTGACCTCCTAAAGTCTTAGGTTGTGGCAAATATCCTGGGGTTTCTTCAGAGCTGGGAAACAACACACCAGATACGTTCCATGTCAAAGTCATAGATTAAGGAAGCAGCAAGCTAATTGGGTGTGGTTTCCAAGGTAACAGACACCAGCTGCCCAAGACTTGAGATCTTGGGGTGGGTGGCAGAAGAATCAGGGATTTTTAAGACTTTTAAAAAATCAAATGGTGTCGGGGGAGTTATTACCTCAAGTAACGGAACTAAAACAGAATGTTGGAAATATTTCATTACAAAAGGAACAAGAGAGAGGGATTTTTTCCAGGCAGGCACAAAAAGAAATACAGCCCAATGAATGTCCTCTTTGGCCCTCTTTGCTCAATTTTTAAAATTCACTTTAATCTGTTGACCCTCCACACAGCCAGTTTATAATTTTTTCTTGCTTCATGGGGGATCAAAGCGATTCCCTGTTAACTTTATTTTTTCTTTCTTTATTTTTTGCTTTTTATAAGATCTCAACAATGGAAAATTACTTCCAGCATGAAGAGGACAAAGACATTTTGTTTTGTCTTCATCTGTCTGGAAAATTGGAAAGTGTATCTCTTATGTCTTTTTGACTGTCTCCCTCTGGGATAAAAGAAAACCTGCTGGAGATGCCATCTCAAACTTCAGTCCTGCTTGAGGATGTGTGGGCTGTTGGCTCGTTTGCTCATCTCTTTTCTCTGAAGAAACATAAGCAAGAGTTCCAAGGGGAAAAAGGCAAATATATAGCAAGTGCAACTTTACAAGTGTAAGACTAAGTTCCACTGGGTCCTATGGTCTCTGACCAATGGACCAGAACATTTTGGTTGTAAAAATAAAAACACCCCCACTAATTAATAATTCAAGTAAATTTCTGGCAATTAGAAAGATCTTTTGTTTTATGGGCAGTGACATGCTCAGGACTGAACACAGAAGGGATGCTAGGAGAACAACTTTTGTACTGGTGGCTATAGCTCATCGATTCAAAGGCTCATAGAGTTATTGTTGGAAGAGACCTCAGAGAGCATCTCATCCAACCTCCTCATTTTAGAGATGAAGTGGTTTGCCCATGATTTCCCAGGTGGGAAGGGGCAGGGCTAGGATTATAACCCAGTTCTTTTGCTTCCAAATCCAGGTCACTTTCCATTCTTTCAAAGTCCAGGGAAGAAAAGGAGTCCGTTTGTCACCTTCCCCTGTCAGTCTGGGTTCCTTAAGATGGTGGATGGTGGTGAGAGTGCTAAGGTCAGGCATAGGCTGGGAAGGGGGAACTAGGGAAGAAAGACTAAAGGAATGGACTTTGGTGTCGGAGGCAATGCTGAATCTAATGTACTTTACAAACCTTGTTCAGTCCAATGCCTTATTTCAAGGGGGGAAAGTGTAATGTGTGTGTTAGGAGGCAAAGCAGATAGAGTGCCAAGGCTAGAATCAGGAAGACCCGAGTTCAAATCAGACCTCACTGGTTGCATGATTCTGGGCAAGTAATTTAATCTTATGTGCCTCAGTTTCCTCATCTATAAAATAATCTGGAAAAGGAAATGGTAAGTCACTCCAGTATCTTTGCCAAGAAAGCCCCAAATGAGGTCACAAAGATTCAGACAACAACAAACTTGTGTATGTGAATTTCTATATTATACTATTTGTGTCTATGTGTTTGTGTAACTAACTATGCAGCTCTATTTTTTAAACGCTTACCTTCTGTCTTAGAATGGATATTAAGCAGAGGAGCTGTAAAGGCTAGGCAATTAGGGTTAAGAGACTCACCCAGGGTCACACAGCTATCCGAGGTAAGATTTGAACCCAGGACCTCCCATTTCCAGGCCTGTCTCTCTATACACTTAGGTACTATCTGCTCCTCTAGGTATCTCTATTAACTAAAACAGCATTGAGTGTGATTTCCTGCCCATGTATTTCTGAATATCTGTGTCTGCCTCTATAAATGTCTCAGGTGCTTCTCATTGTGCTCAAGACCGCATATGTCATTTTCTAAGTTTATGACTGTTTATATTCAATTAATTTCAGGAAGTGCTTATTCTGACCCAGCTATGTGTTCAGCACTGTTAAGCATTTTTGAGAGTTAAGAAAGGTATATAAACTTCAGCATCTCACTAATTCATTTTAAAGCCTTTTGGATGCAGGATGTTAACTATTGGGGTTGTCATTCAGCAGCAATGTGATTCAATTCAATAAACACTGATTAGGCACCTAGCCTGGATGAAGCATAAACTTATACGGCATAAACTTTTCTAGTAAAATTCGTCCTTGGTGCTCTCCTACCTCTCCCCTTCTTCCATGACCTTCTCGTCCTTCTCTGTCTCTCTCTCAGTTTTACAGTCCTTTTAGAAAATGGTTTCAAGATAAACAGTTGATAATCATTTATTAAAGCATCTACTTTGTGCCAGGCAGCATATTAAACACCAGGGATACAAAGAAATGCAAAAGACCACCCCTATCCTCAAGGAGCTCATCGTCCATTGGGGGAGTCAATCTGCAGGTTGTACTATTATGTACAAATAAGCTAGTGCAGGATAAATGGGAAATGAGCAATAGAGAAAGGCACTAGCATTAAGAGAGGTCAGGGAGCAACTAGATGACTCACTAGGTAGAGCTCCAGTCCTGAAGATGGAAGGTCCTGGATGCAAATTTGGCCTTAGATGCTATGACGCAGGGTAAGTCACTTAACCCCAATTGCCTAGACTTTACTGTTCTTCTATCTTGGAACTGATATGTGGTATCAATTCTAAGATGGAAGGGAGAGAGAGAGAGAGAGAGAGAGAGAGAGAGAGAGAGAGAGAGAGAGAGAGAGAGAGAGAGAGAGAGAGAGAGAGAGAGAGAGAGAGAGAGAGAAAGAGACAGAGAGAAAGAGAGAGACAGAGAGAAAGAGAGAGAGAGAGAGAGAGAGAGAGAGAGAGAGAGAGAGAGAGAGAGAGAGATTTCCTATAGAAGGTGAGATTTTTAACTAGTACTTGAAAGGATGGAAAGCCTTCCAGGCTCAGGCTATTTCCATTTTAACAGGAGTCCCTAGAAGGGGTTTAGAGTGAGAAGAGACCTCAGAAATCCTCTAATCTCTCTTTTTTCAGATGGCCTGCCATAGTAGAGTGCCAGACTTGGAATCAGAAAACCTTGGCTCACCACCTTGCTTATGCCAGTTAATTGCTGTGTGACTTCAGACAGGTTACAATCTCTCCAATCCTATAAAATGAGGAGAACAAAAGAATTGTGAAGATGATGTATGGAAACAATTCCACATATATGAAAACATCATAGGAAGAAGGTAAGCAAGTCTGTGTCAGAGATGAGTATTAAACCCAATTCTTCCTGACACTTAATTTATTGTATAGTACTGCTTTTCATTCCACCTTTAAGACTTTTTATTAGCTTAAACTTAAGTTTCCTCTCACTCCAAAATTTGAGTTTTTATTTCAATAGATTTTCATATAATTTATATAATATGAGAGAAAGGATCCCAGATGTGATGATTGGACTAAAGTTTCAAAGATTTTAATCTGGATTGAAACTTGAATGTTATCTACAATTTCCCCATTTTATAGATGGGGATACCATGGCCCAATTATTGCCAAAGCAGCTAGGAAGTGGCAGAGTCAGGATCAGAACCCCAGGTGTGCAGGGGCAGGCTTGAACTGGCTAGAGAGTGTCAGTTGTTAAACTGTTTGAGCATTTACATCTCAGAAATCAACAAACTGTTATACAGTTTAATTTATAATTAGGAGTTAACTTACTATTTTGTTGTCTATCATTTGAAAGTAATAGAGAAAATGCTAATAATGAACATTAAACTTAAAAGTATGTTGTGTATACTTATTTTATCCATTCATATCTGATTCTTCATGGTCCATATGGGTTTTCCTTGGCAAAATATTGAAGTGATTTGTCATTTCCTTCTTCAGTGGACTAAGGCAAACAGAAATCAAGTGACTTGCCCAGGGTCACATAGCTAGTAAATATCTGAGGTCACATCTGAATTTAGGTCATTTATGGTGAACCTTTTAGCGACTGACTGCCACCCCACCCCCACCTCACTCCACCCTCTCTACCACAGACAGGGGAGGGAGGAAGTGCTCCCATTGGGCTGCTGGGCAGAGAGGCAGGTGAAGTGAAGAATGTCCTCAAGCACATGGAGAGGGGGGAAGGGGACCCCTCCACCCTGAGTCTCCCTAGCTTTCTAGTTATGAACTCTGAGGGATCAACTGGAGGCATGCCCAAAGAGGGGGCTCTATGTGCCTTTTTATGGCATATGCCATAGGTTTGCCATCACTGACTTAAGACTTTGGCTTCAAGGCTCTATCCACTGAGCTACCTAATTGCTATGCATATTTACATGCATATTTGTTTATATACATGTAAGCCAATAAATGTATATACATTTTACTTTTTTTTGAAAATTTTATTTAATTAGTCAATTTAGAATAGTTTTCCATGGTTACAAGAATCATGGTCTTTCCCTCCCCTCCCTTCACTCCCTCCCATAGCTGATGTGCAATTCCACTGGGTTTTACATGTGTTCTTGATCAAAACCTATTTCCATGTTGTTGGTGTTTGCATTAGGATGTTCATTTAGAGTCTACATCCCCAATCATACCCCCATTGACCCATGTGATCAAGCAGTTGTTTTTCTTCTGTGTTTCTACTCCCACAGTTCTTCCTCTAAATGTGGACAGTGTTCTTTCTCATAAGTCCCTCAGAATTGTCCTGGGTCATTGCATTGCTACTAATAGAGAAGTCCATTACGTTCAATTGTACTATAGTATATTAGTCTCTGTACAATGTTCTCCTGGTTCTGTGTATATACATTTTTAGAGAGAACTGGTGATTAAACATTTACCAGCACACCCTGATAAGAACCCAAGACTTCTCCTCTCAAGCCCAGAGCTTTTTCTACTTCACCATACTATCTTCAATGTCCTTTCCATTTCTTCCTCTGTATATGCTCCAATCACCCCCTCTTGATGGATGCAGTAGGAACAGATATTTCAGGCTCTCTAATTTGATGAATTATAGTTGCTTCCAAGTGACTGTTAGAATAAACAGAGGTCTGAGGAACAGCAGAGACACAACAGAACAGAAATTCACTGGACAAGTTGTCTCTTTCTCTCCATAGAGGCAGAGGAGAAACAGGATAATGAACTCTGTCTTATTTTAAATCTTCCTGTTTTTCATCTCTTTCTACCTCCAGTTCACAGAAACTCTCTTCCTGTGGCAAGAATACCACCTTCTATATGAAGTCTTTCCTAATCTCCCTTAGTTCTAGAGCCTTTCCTCTGGTAATTATCTCCAATTTATCCTGTCTACAGCTTGTTTGTACCTAAGAGTTTGCACTTTATTTACCCCATTAGACTGTGAGCTCCTTGAGAATGGGGACTGTCATTTACCTTTCTCAGTATGCCCAGCACTTAGCACAATGCCTGGTACCTAGTAGGTACTTAATAAATGTACTGATTGATTCCTGCAGTTTTGTACATAAACACATGCCTGGAAAGTGCCTACTAATTTTTAAGTAAAGACTCAGAGTAGTAAAAACCAGAGTGTGCCTGGCATGCACTGGTGTCTGTTCCTCTGTAGATTTTCCAGAAGGTTCTGGGTATGCTTCCCCAAGGATGCTATAAGAAAGGAGTAAGAAAGGTGTGTGTTGGGGAGGGAGATTGAGATGGGGGTAGGGTGAGAGCTTTTTGCTTCAGCAGTGAGCTGGGTACTATGCCCAGAATCAACACTTGCCATGGCAACCAAAGCACACTGGCTGGCAAAAACTCAAAATGCTTTTCAGATATTTTGTAAAAGTGGCAAAGGGCCAGACTAAAGGCTCCAGAAGAAAAGATGGAACAGGAGGAGTACTGAAGAGATATGAGAATGTCCCTAATGCAAATAATTTTCTATACCTGCCTTTTCAATGCTCCAAGAATCTTTGTTCTGGTCAATAAGCTATGAAGACAGAAAAGCATTCAGAAAAATATATGTAGAGAGAAGAAAAGAGTGTGGAGGAAGAATCATTCAATTTCTCCCCAGAGCTTTTGAGTCTCATAACTCTTGCCCCATCAGGGCCCTCTGAGGTAGGGAGATGACAGATAATATCTCTGAGGGAAAATGAGAGTAATTTTCTCAGGATGCCTGAGGCAGAGGACAGGATGGCTTCTCTGGTGTTTGGCTTCTCAGTTTGAGACAGTTCATATTCTCTTTCTGAAGGTAGGATTGATCTTCAAGCTTCAAGAGGCAGTGTGGTATAATAGAGAAAGAGTTGGCTTGTGGGGAACAATTTGAATAGAGTACCAACACCATGGTATAATCTCTGTGTGACATTGGAGAAGTCACCTAACTTTTCCAGACCTATAAAATGAGAAGATTGGACTAGATGACTTTTAAGGTTCTTTCTGATTCTAAATCTATGCTTCCATGAAAGCCAATGGTGCTAACATACCCAAGTAGCCTGAGACTGATCCAACTTTTGCAACAAGGTCCATGCTTTATGCTTCTCTTTGAATCTGTATAGCATCTAGCCAGTGCATTCATGACAAATTAATTGGAGTAATCACAGCACCAACAACAATAAAATGTAACATTTTATGTCATTTTGTAAATCACTTTTCTCACGGGGGGGGGGTTCTATAGGTAGATGAGTACACATATCATTTTGCCCATTTTACATGAGAAATGAAGGCACAAGGAAATTGTCCAAAGTCATATAGAAATGGCAAAATTAAACTCTAACTCGAGTTTTCTGGTTCCAAAATCAGTGCTGTTTTAAGTACGATAGTCTGAAGAGTGCTAAAAAGGAGTTCCGATGCCTGAGGCAAGTACCAATCTAGAGGGAGCAGCATGAGAAATAGGGAGACATCTCTAATTCAAGTCCAACCTTACACACTTAGTAGCTATATGACCCTAGGAAAATCACTTAACCCTGTTTGCCTCAGTTTCTTCATCTGTCAAATGAATTGGAGAAGGAAATGGCAAGCCACTCCAGTATCTTGGCCATAAAACCCCAAATGGGGTTACAAAGTATTGGACATGACTGAAAATGACTGAAGAACAATCATCATCTTTGGGACAGTTTGTTCATTACTTCCAGATTACTTCACAATCATTTCCTGCTATTGCCACTGAAAATGACTGAACAACTGCTGGGAAGGCCACCACCACTTGAGGGAGAGAACAAGATAGGCTGGGGAAGAATTCATCTTGGAAGAAGGAAGAGTAGATCAAGGGAGGACACTTACCAACCATTAACTTTCTTTTCTTACATTATTTTTGTTCTATTTTTTCCAGATTACATGTTGATATGACTTTAAATATTTGTTTTCTGACACTTTGCAATCCATGTTCTCTTCCTCTCTCCCATTTCTCCCAAAGAAGGCAGGTAATATGATACAGGTTGTACATATATTATTACATAACATATACTTCTCTGTTTGTCATGCTGTAAAATGACACATATTACTTATACTATAGAAAAATTCAAGGAGGAAATAAAGTGAAGAATGTTAATGAGTCATTTGGAGTTGTCCTGGATCCTTGCTGTTTTGATAATAATAAAGGCATTCACATTATTGTTATTTTTATAATAATATTTTATATTATTGTTTATTTTATTTTGTATTCATATCATTATATTATTGTTGTTATGGCACACAAAGTTCTCCTGGTTCTGCTCACCTCACTGTGCATCACTTCATATAAGTCTTTCCAGATTTTTTTTTGTGATTATCTCATTTGTCATTTTTTATGGCATATTAGTACTCTGTTACAAACATATACCACAATTTGTTCAGCCATTCCCCAATTGATGGACATCCCTTTAGTTTCTAGTTCTTTGCCACCACAAAAAGAGCTGCTATAAATATTTTTGTACAAGTAGGTTCTTTTTCCCTGTTTTTAATCTCTTCGGAATACAAATCTAGTGGTGATACTGCTGGGTCAAAAGGTATACAGTTTTATGACTCTGGGAATGGTTCCAGATTACTCTACAGGATGGTTGCTCCACCGACAGTGTATTAGTGCCCCAATTTTTCCACATCCCCTCCAACATCTATCTTTTTCCTTTTTTCGTCATGTTAGACATTCTAGTAGGTTTGAGGATTCTAAACTAATTATTCTTACCAGCTAGGCACTAGACTCCATTGTTTCACATACAAATGCTGATATGAGAGCATAGATTTAGGTCTGAAAAAACCCTCCCCCCTTTACACTTAAGAAACTCAGGTCTAAAGAATTCAAGAATATTGCCTTCAAACTACTAGCAACCTGGGACAAAGCCCTAATTACCCTATCCTAGTTGTCCTCTATCACTACACCTTGAAGTAGGTACTAAAATACATTTTTGCCTTGAATTGAGTTAGTGTGAGTGAGTAGGTGCAGGCTTATGAATTGAGGAGGCTGGAATTAGAATGGCAGATGGGACATAGAGAAAAACTCTAGCTACTCTAAGCTCTCCAAAGATAGCCCATCTAGACCTGAAAGTAGGACTGGGAGTGTCTTTGTGGTTTTCTCTCCCCAAAATACAGAAAAATCTGTCAGACATCACAAGGGGATCCCTCCTCACCCCCCATCCATGCTAGTCGGGAGATTGTCTGATAGAAGTTGCTCAATCCTTTTGCTTAGGTTGGAAGTAGTAGCTTGCCCTATTTTATTTCAAGTCATTATTGTCTCAGGGAAATACAAAGTTTTGCTTTTGACTTTCCCCATCCCCATCCCTTTTCCTTTCTCATTCCCATTTTAAGATTCTTCACTACTAGCAACTGTGGTCTTTTAGTTTTCCAAAGGGCTTCTTCTTTTTTTTTAACCCTTAACTTCCACCTTAGAATCAATTCGGTGTATTGGTTCCAAGACAGAAGAGCAGTAACCCCAAGGCAATAGGGATTAAGTGACTTGCCCAGGGTCACACAGCAGGGAAGTGACTGAGGCCAGATTTAAACCAAGGGCCTCCCATCTCTAGGTCTGGCTCTCAATCCGCTGAGCTACCCAGTTGTCCCCTCCAAAGGGCTTCTAATTGACTTAATAAGGAATGAGAGGCAAAGTTGTGGCTTTTAGGCTCTCAGACTCATACAGAAGCTTACCCAGCAGTTATCTGAATGTCCTATCCACATTCAAGGGGCTTTTTATCTTTCTACCCTTCTTACCCCTCACTCACTCCCACCTACTCTGTGATCCAGTGACACTGGATTCCTTGTTGTTCATATATAAGGCACTCCATCTCCTAACTCCAGGAATTAAAAAACAAAACAAAACACCTTTCCTTCTGCATAGGATAGTTATTAAGTATTGATTGTAAGACAGAAGAATGGTAAAAGCTAGGCAACTGTGGTTAGGTGACTTGCCTAAAGTCACACACCTAGGAAGTATCTGAGGTCAGATGTGAACCCAAGTCTTCTTGACTCCAGGACTGGCACTCAATCCACTCTGCTATCCAGTGGCTCTAAGTCTAGGAATTTTAACTGTTTCTCCCCCATGCCTGGAATTCTCTTCCCTCCTCATTTGTATTTTTTTAAATTTTCTTTTTCTTTTTTTAAAATTTTATTGTCATGCAAAACCCACTTCCATGTTGGCCATTGTAAGAGCAAACTCATATATAACCAAAACCCCAAAATGAAACCATAAATACATTGATGCGAAAGATAATTCCAACAGTGCTTTCTCCAGAGGTGGAGAGCATTCCCCATCATAAGTCTTTCAGGATTGTCCCAGATCATAGGATTGCTTCTGTGAAAGGGAATTTTTATTCCCTTGTCTATTTTAAATTAATCAACCAAGAACTTAAACCCTTAGTAAGAGGCTTTTACTAGAAAAAGTTCACACCCCCAAAGACCACAAGTATTGTGTCCCCCCACCCCGGAAGTGCCAGGCAAATTAGGAGGCTGTGATTGGTTCCTGTGAAGTGGGAGAGAGACAGGAAATGATATGGAGAAACTGCTTATAAAATGCCAGTCCAAGGACTCCTGAGGATGCGTTTTTTAGGAGGAATTCGGCTGAAGAGGAGGCTTTTTCTGTGATGCATTCTTCGAGGCACTTTATGAAGATACATTCATTCAGCATTGGTGAGTTGGGCTGAAGAAGCATTCTGCTCCATATTGATTAAGCGTTGTGACTTGAACTGAAAGAGGAGGCTTACACTGACTGGTTCTGGTTACCCTTATTGAAGAGGCTACCAGACTTCCATGCGGAGGTGGGAACTTTGTTGGGGAGCAAGCTGAATTTCTTTGGTTAGGAGCTCTAGGGTGGTAGGCTAGGAAATATTTTCTACTTCCCTCATACATTTCCCTTCTTTTACTATATTTATATTAAATTATCAAGAGTTACTAATAGCCTATTGACTCATGGTTTAACTTTAACTTTTATAAATGGTGACTACAATTCTTTTTTGTAACCATTATTATTTTTGTCAAACCAAATTTTTTAACTATTACATTTGGCAACCAATTTTAATTATTACACTGTGAGTAGCCAAGTTTTCACAGATAATCATCCTCCAATATTGCTGTTATTGTGTACAATTTTCTCCCATTTCTGCTTATTTCCCTCTGTATCAGTTTCTGTAGATCTTTCCAGCTCTTTCTGTAATTATCCTGCTTATCATTTCTTATAGCACAATTGTATTCCTTCACCAACATGTACCACAATTTGTTACACCATTCCCCAATTGATGGACATCTCCTCAATTTCTAGTTCTTTGCCACTACAAAACAAAAAGCTATATTGTTGTACAAGTAGGTTCCAAGGCAGCAGAGCAGTAAAGGCTAGGTGATTGGGGTTAAGGAACTCCCAGGATCACATAGCTACGAAGTGTCTGAATTCAGATTTGAACCCAGGACTCCTATCTCTAGGCCTGGCTCTATCTTCTGAGTCACCTATCTACTCTGATCATTAACACAGTGCCTAGCACACAGAGGTAATTAATAAATGGTTGTTAACTTGATTTGAATGACAAAAGAACTAGCCAGTGAACTCTAAATTTTTTATGGAGCTCCTAATAATCTTTGCTTTGGAAGGAGCCCTTTCCATCTCCAGTTTCTTCAGTGAAGTTAGTCTGAATCCTATCAATCAAACATGTATTAGACAAATATTTATTAAGCTCCCACTGCTGATAGCTGAACAGCCTACACCTACTCTCCAAATAGATTCAGAGTTTCCAACCTTTACTAATGCACAGTTACTTAAGCTATGTGCCAGGTATTTGAGATTCAAAGACAAAACACTCTTGCCAAAATAGATCTTTACAAACTAATCTGTAAATTGATAATCCTATGCATGATTATTTGAGAAGGGAGAAAACTCTAACTATGGGGGGGAGGAGAGGAAGAGAGGCTTCCTCTGTGTGTCCCCTAATACATTCTCTGATATAGGAGGCACATAAGCTGAGTCCTGAAGTTATAACAATTGAAATCTCAAGAGGCAGTACTTCTTAATTTTTAAGTTAGTTTATTAATCAAAAAAATCTAAACTAGTCATTTGGTTCTCTCCACAATCCAAATGGACACCAAGCTCAAGCAGGGAAAAAGAGTTTCTGTGGTGCGGGTCAATATATACCCCCTGTGATCTCATCACTTAATCCCTCCTCTGGACATCCCAAAACATTTCTGATTCATAAATAGTCCCTCAGGAGATCATCCCTGAGACCTCAGTCCTTCCCTTAATACTTCACTATCATGTCAACATGACTGCCTAGCATATGGTGGCTAGAGCTTGCTCATTTCCCTTACCTAAGAGAATTCTTGTTTACAGGCAAAAAAGAAGTGGATCTCTACCTGGTCTGTAGCAAAAGTTAGTCCAGTGTGATGCCCTAAGATCTGGGAGTAAATTACTTTAACTTGGAAGCTGGCTGGTCTCCTAAACTGGAAGTATAAGAAAGGACTTGTATAAAAATAATTACAATCCAATATTAATTTTCCACAAATGACTCTATATTAAGAAGTGGAATTGAGCAAAGAGTATATTACAGACCTGGGAAACAGTCTATGTAAAGGCACAGATAAAGGTGGGAGTTTGAAAGCTGATTTTGGAGAATTTCAAGAAGGCCATTTTGGTTGGAATTTATGGAAATTATTTGAAAAGGAATAATGTGGGATAAACCTGGAAAGGTAGATTGAGTTCATCTATAGCTTGGCACTTATAAAGGGCTATAAATGCTAAGCAACAGAGCTTTGAGTTGGTAATCTCTAGGAGCTGCTGAAGATCTAAGGGGGAAGACCATTACCACACAGGGATCAGGATGACACTCAGTAAGAATATATAGCCAAATAAAATAATTTGGAATACAAATCAGGAAGAAGTTCTGCCACAAGCGGCTAGGTGGCATAATAGAGCACTGGTCCTTGAGTCTGGAAACCCAGAGCAAATCTGGTCTCAGACACTTAACTAGTTGTATAACCTTGGACAAATCACCTAACCTCTCTCAGCCTCAGTTTCTCTAACTATTAAATGGGAATAACATTAATAATAGCACCTGCTTCCCAGCTTTGTTGGGAGGATCAAATGAGATAAGTTGTAAGGCACTCTATAAATGCTCCTTTCCTTTCTTATTTAGAGGCACAGAGTTAGAGGAGTGACTAACTAAAAGACTAAACGATGACTAAAAGAAAGTCCTCCCCATGCAACCATAGCTATGGGGAGGTAATAGAATGTTCAAACCCAAAGAGAACCAATAGTAAATGTTGCATATCATCTTTTACAAAATATTATTTTGAATCCAGAATTGAGCTTTCAGACAATGATTTGTTTTTTTGTTTTTTTTTTTTTCTAAAGTAAGACTGGGAAAGCAACTGGGTGGCTCAGTGGATAGAAAGCCAGAGGCAGGAAGTCCTGCATTCAAATCTGGCCTCAGACACTTCCTAGCTGTGAAACCCTAGACAAATTGCTTAACCTCCATTGCCTAGATATTACTGCTCTTTTGCCTTTGAACCATTATACTGTTCTGTTTCTAAGATGGAAGGTAAAGGTTTTAAAATAAATAAAGTAAGCCTGAGAGAGAAAAGAAAAAAAGCTATTTCCCCCCTTATGACTACTTTTCCCTTTATCTAGGACTACTTGATTTTAACTTTCTCCATGAAAATAGCCTTGAAGAGCACACCTAAATGGTAAATTCAAACACAGAAGAAGCTTGCCCAATCTACACTGAAATGGAGACTAGTTCTAAACTAGAGTCACTCATATCAAGAGAAGAGAAATGGAGGATTCCTTTCTTGGCTTGTACAATGCCATGCTTTCTCACCTGTCTCCAAATGCTCTTGCTAAGTACACAAAATCAGGCCAGACTGGGTCATGAACTGGCTCAGAATCATAGAAATTCAGACTTGGAAAGGGATCTACTCCAACTTCCATCCCAGTCAGTGTAGCTTAGTTGACTGTACTAAAGCGGGCAATCTTGCCAGTGATAACCATTTGCTATGCCTCCAACCAAGCCTGTCCTCAGTTAGCTCCCCCCTTCTCCCCATGGGTTCTGGGGTGGAATTCCTATCTGCCTCTCCCACCTGTTTTTACTAGGAGCCATCTGAATTAATGCAAGTACCCTTTGAAGAATGTGTGGAGTCCATTCCTTTCCTTAAATATTTAACTGAGCAAAGGAATAGCCCTATCAGAAAGGTCTGGTCTTTGCTAACTCACCAGATGAGTCAGGGGAGGTATAAGATTACTAACTAAATACCATCTTGGGATAAAGTGTTCCCTGATAGCAAGGACTGTTATACTTGCCTACCCTTCTAGAATTTCTTAACTCCTGCATTTCCATGTCAGGTGACATTAGATTACCATTTTTCCAGGGCTTCCTTCAGGGTTAGTTAGCCCTATCTGAGAAGGATGCTACCTGAGACTAGAATTGGGTTAAATTTCCCAGTGGTTTTTCCTCCTTTTCCACATCCCAGGTGAGAGGAATATGCTTTTTCCCAGCATCAGAAAAAACGAAGCAGAGGAATTGTTACCTGCCAGTAGCAGGATTTTTGTCTCTTCCCCAATGGTAGCTCAGTTTAAGAAGACAGTTTCATGTTAACATTAACCCCAGGGCTAGCATCCCACTGCTTCCACAGAACAGTGTCATGCTGGCAAGGAGCATGTGCAAATGCATTTTTCCATTTCATGCCAGAAAGTTTTACTTGAGCATTGCCAAAGGCACAGGTGCACGCGGTGTTAATTATTTTCATGGACAGAACACCTGAGGTCTATTTGTGAAATATTAAAACAGTGGGCTAATGCCTTATAATTGCATATGTGCCAATTGACCGGATTTCAGTGTTAACGTTTTTTTACTTTAGAACCCCAAAGCTAAGATTTTTTTTTGATTCCTCATTGCTAGGTTACCGTTCCTTCTGTATTTCCTGAATTTAAATAGGACCTGGTCTCTGATTTCACTGACAGAGGGAATTCCCTTCACCCACCATGAGTGGTGGAACCATCTCTGCAACTTGAAGTCAGTCAGTCAACAAGTATTTAAGTGCTTCTTGTATACAAGGATCTGTGCTGATCACTGGGGGATACACAGAAAAGCAAAGCTAGTCCCTACCCTCAAGGAGTTCCAATTCTAATGAGGAAGACAACATGCAAACTAGGTTATGGCTGATCAGTCCAATAGGAACTCAGAAGGCACTACCACAGATCTAGTATAAGTAGTCCCTCAGAATATCTACGATGGCAGTGGCACCTACTTCTTCTATGCTAACCTACAAAATATGTAAAGAGTAAATTGAAAATATTCTAAGGGGGAATGGAGTAGGGAGGGGGGGAAGAGACAGACTTGTTCAGGATCACATAGCCAATTTAATCAGAGGTAGGACTTGAACTCTTCTCTTCCCCATTTAGAAGCCATCTCTCTCTATCTACACTCCCTCTGTCTTGTACTGAATTTATCTTCTCCAAAGTCCTCATCAACAAATACCTCCCTAAAACATAATTCCAGGCAAACATGGTAGCTGTGTAGACCCAAGACTCTTCCTCTCCTCACCACCTACTGATACAGACTACCTAAAAGGGCCCCCCCAAAAAAAGAAATTCATATGAACGAAGGGACTCTACAGTAGGACACGTCATTGAAGGTTCATGGGATTTGGGCATTTCCACACTATAAGGGAATAAAATAGCTTCTACCAAAACACGAGCTGATCAACCCTCCCCCACCCCACCCATGGAGTCAGAGGCAGAGCCAGTGCGCTAGAATCAGTGAGTGAGCGAGGGGCACCTCTAGAGTGAGTGAAGAGCACCTCTAGGTCTTTGGCAACTGACTAAGACCACCGAAGACCTACCTGAGAGCAGTTAGACCTGAGCCCCCAGCAGGCTGAAGAGTGCAGACATTGGGCGGCTGTGCCAAGATAGTCCAGAGAAGGGCAGTAAACAGTAGAAGCTGCAGAGACTTGAGAGGTGTCCTCAGGCAAAAACCTTGCTCCTTAGCTCCATACACAGAGAGTTTGCCCTCCTCATTCAGACTTCTGACTGGAAAGGGAAGGAAAAACCACCATAGTGATGGCAAACAATGCCCAGGAAAAACAAGAAGAAGGCATTGACCCTGGATAATTTTTAGGGAGGAAAAATCCAGACTACAGAGGAAATAGCAGAAGAGGATACACAAATAAATGTACCCAAACCTTCCCAAAAAATGGAAATTGGTCACAAGTTCTTGAATTTAAATCAGAGCTTATCAAAAAGATGGAAGGATTTTGGCAAGAAAAGTGGGAACTAGTTCAAAAAAGAAAATAATAGTTTAAAGGACTATTGGAGAAATTGGAGAAACAGCTGGAAGTCATGAAAAGATCATAGCAGAAAATCAAAAGATCATGACAGAAAACCAGGCCTTAAGGACTAGAATTGGGCAATTGGAAGCCAATGAGCTTGCAAAACAGCAATAATTAATAAAGCAAAGTCAAAAGACTGGCAAAATAGAAGAAAATATCTCACTGACAAGATGATAGATCAAGAAAACTGATCTTGAAGAAATAATTTGAGAATCATTTGTGACCTGAAGACGCAGAAATAAACAGAAATCATGACATCATACTACAAGAAATTATCCAAGAAAACTGCCCTGATGTTCTTGAACAAGGGGGCAAAAAACATGTTGAAAGAGTTCATAGAATACCCTCTACACTAAATCCTCAAAAGACAACTGCCAGGAATGTAATTGACAAATTCAAGAGCTTCCAAGCTAAGGAGAACATTTTACAAGAAATGTGACAAGGAAATCACTTTAAAAGACAGATATATATTAATTTAAGGTCGCCAAGGAATTCAGCTATGTAATTCCTAAATGAAAACTCAAGTCAGCCGTCAACCTTTTATAGAGTTTAATTACAAACAGGAGGAAGAAAGGAATTAGAGAGAGAGAGAGAGAGAGAGAGAGAGAGAGAGAGAGAGAGAGAGAGAGAGAAAGGGGAGAGAAGGGAATAGGGCTTAAATATCCCTTCTGTTTAGGCTGGGCCAAAAGGCCCAAGCCCTTAGATAGCTGGGGCAAAGAAAGGAGATCAGTCCCTATTACTCACGTGACCAAAATGGAGAAACAGTCTCAGGGCCCCCACCTCCAGCTTCCTTCAGAGCAAGCTTCTCAGAGCACCTCTCCAACCACTCAGAGCCAAAACTCTCCAACCAACCCCCCTCAGTCCCCAGACCCCTCTATCTTTAAGGAAACCATCCAAGTTCCCTCCCCTCAGTTCTCACATCTACCAATCACTGTCCATCATTTTCCCTGTGCCAATGGTGGCTCTAACTTAACCCAGGACTGCCCAGAGGTCTGTGGCTTTGCACATGTCTGTTGAAGGTCATATTCTCAAATAATTAAATCTTGATCTTTTGCTACAGCCCTTCCTAAATCCTGTTACCCTGAGTAGGGTAGAGATTGGAATAATTAAATTTTGATCTATGCTGCAGCCCTTCCTAAATCCTGTTAGGACTGAGTGGGGTGGAAATTGTATTTTCCAAGACCTGGTTCTGTCATTCCAAGTATCTCTATTGTATCAATTCTAAAATCAATCATGACTCAAAGAAATTCCTGTTCTGTGCTTAAGCATAGGTCAAAGCCCTTTCCATTGTTCAGCAAAAGGTTTCTGTCCTAAAGTAATCTTAAGTAGGGAGGAGAAGGAACCTCCCATTCCAATGGGGTTCACATTCCAATAGACTATCAGTAAGAAATTTTCCAAGTATGAAATTTCCCAATGATGAAATTTCCAACATTTATAAGTCTAAGGAATTTTGAGGTTTACAGAAACCAAAAGAGACAATTCAGATATCAAGGAGCACCAATCAGGATTACACAAGGTCTGGCAGCTTCCATACTAAAGGACTGCAAGACTTGGAATATGATATTCAGAAAGGCAAGAGAATTGGGTCTTCAACCAAGGATCACCTACCCATCAAAGCTGACTACATACTTCCGGGGAAAGTATGGGCATTCAACAAAATAGAAGATTTCCAAGTATTTGTAAAGAAAAGACCAAAACTAGGTGGAAAGTTTGATATCCAAACACAAAAATCAAGAAAACCATGAAAAGGTAAATAAGAAAGAGAGGAGAAAGTAAAGAAAAAAATTTTAATTTAAATTTTCTTCTTTAAGGGCTTCAATAAGATCAAATTGTTTATATTAATATATGGAAAAATGTTACTTGTAACTCTCAAAAATTATATTCACAATTATAGTAATTAGAAGAATCATTTACAGGTAGAGATTGGGGGTAATAAGTGGTATAAGATGATATGCAAAAAAAGAAAAAGGGAGAGGGGAAATAGTAGATGGAATCAAGATAAACTTGAAGGAATAAGATAAATAGGATAATCTATATCACACAAAGAGGCACATGGGAAGAGGAGGGGAAGAATACTATTATAAGAAGGAGAGGAAGAGAGTACTAATAGGTAATACTTAAATCTTACTCTCAGTAAAATCAGTTCTGAAAGGGAAGAGCATCTAGATCCATTGGGGTATCAAATTCTATCTTATCCTACAGGGAAAGTGAGAAGGGAAAACCAAAGGGGGAATATGGGTTGGGGAGTACAAAAAGGGAGGGAAAGAGGGGGGGGAAGAAACTTAACAGACCCTAAAAATAATCAGAAGAAGGGAACAAAAAGGGTGGGGGATAAAAGGGAAGCATAAGAAAAGTGGGGATTGGGGGACTGATTAAAAGCAAACCACTGGTTTAAAAGGATATAGAAAAAGAAGAAAGGGCAGAAGTAAGAGAAGATATCAAAATGTTGGGGAATACACAAGTGACAATCATAACATCGAATGTGAATGGGATGAACTCATGCATAAAATGCAAGCAAATAGCAGAGTGGATTAGAAACCAAAATCCTACCTTATATTGTCTACAAGAAACACACATGAGTCAGGTAGACACTCACAGGGATAGAATTAAAGGTTGGAGCAAAATCTATACGGCTTCAACTGAGAAAAAAGAAGGCAGGAGTTGCAATCATGATATCTGACAAAGCCAAAATAAAAACAGAACTGATTAAAAGAGATAGGGAAATCAGTACTCAACATGTATGTATCAAATAGTATAGCATCCAAATTTCTAAAGGAGAAAGTAGTAGAGTTGAAGGAGGAAATAGATAGAAAAACTATACTAGTGGGAGACCTGAATTTTCCTCTATCAAATCTAGATAAATCAAACCAAAAAATAAACAAGAAAGAGGTAAGAGATGTGAATGAAATCTTAGAAAAATTAGAGTTAATAGATATATGGAGAAAAAGAAATAGGCACAAAAAGGAATATGCCTTCTTTTCAGGAGCACATGGTACATTCACAAAGATTGATCATGTACTAGGGAATAAAAACATGGCAAACAAGTGCAAAAAAAAAGCAGAAATAATAAATGCAACCTTTTTAGATCATAATGCAATAAACCAATAATAAGTAAGGGTACATGGATAGCCAAATCAAAAATTAATTGGAAATTAAATAATATTCTCCATAATTGGTTAAAGAATAAATCATAGAAACAATAATTTAATTGAAGAAAATGACAATGATGACACATCCTTTCAAAATCTATGGTATGCGGCCAAAGCAATACTCAGGTGGAAATTAATAACCTTGAGTTCATATATTAACAAATTAGGGAAGGCAGAGATCAATGAATTGAATATACAAATAAAAAAACTTGAAAGTGAACAAATTAAAAATCCCCAGATGAAAACTAAATTAGAGATCCTAAAAATTAAAGGGGAAATTAATAAAATCAAAAGTGAAATAACCATTGAATTAATAAATAAGGCTAGAAGCTGGTATTTTGAACAAATAAACAGATAAAGAACTGGTCAATAATAAAAAAAAGGAAAGATAAAACCAAATTAACAGTATTAAAGATGAAAAGTGACACTTCACTTTTAATGAAGAGGAAATTAAAACAATCATTAAAAACTATTTTGCCCAATTACATGGCAACAATATGCTAATCTAGGTGATATGGATGAATATTTACAAAAATATAAATTGGCTAGATTAACAGAAGAAATAGAATACTTAAATAATCCCATATCAGAAAAAGAAATTGAACAAGCCATCAAAGAACTCCCCAAGAAAAAATGCCCAGGATTTGATGGATTCATAAGTGAATTCTATCAAACATTCAAAGAACAACTAATCCCAATAATATACAAACTATTTGACATAATTTGCAAAGAAGGAGTTCTACAAAATTCCTTTTATGACACAAATATGGTACTGATTCCAAAACTAGGCAGGTCAAAAACAGAGAAAGAAAGCTATAGATCAATCTCCTTAATAAACGTAGATGCAAAAATCTTAAATAGAATACTAGCAAAAAGATTTGCTGGAGTCTTGTGAGCTCCAACAAGTGATCACAAGCGATTATTCATTATGATCAGAAGGGATTTATACCAGGAATGCAAGAATGGTTCAATATTAGGAAAACCATCCAGATAATTGACCATATCAACAAACAAACCAACAAAAATCACATGATTATTTTAATAAATTCAGGAAAAGCCTTTGACAAAATACAGTACCCATTCCTATTGAAAACACTAGAAAGTATAGGAATAAAAGGGACTTTCTTAAAAATAATAAACAGCATATATCTAAAACCATCAGCAAACATCATCTGTAATGGGGATAAATTAGAAGCCTTCCCAATAAGATCAAGAGTGAAATAAGGATGCCCATTATCACCTCTATTATTTAACCTTGTACTAGAAACACTATAAGTAGCAGTTAGAAAAGAAAAAGAAATTGAAGGTATTAAAATTGGCAATGAGGAGACCAGACTATCACTCTTTGTGGATGATATGATGGTCTACTTAAAGCATTCTAGAGAATCATCCAAAAAGCTAGTGGAAATAATCAACAACTTTAGCAAAGTTGCAGGATACAAAATAAACCCACATAAGTCATCAGCATTTCTATATGTTTTCAACACATCTCAGCAGTAAGAATTAGAAAGAGAAATTGCATTTAAAATCACCCTAGACTTTATAAAATACTTAGGAATCTATCTGCCAGGACAGTCACAGAAACTATATGAATGCAACTACAAAACACTTTCCGCATAATTAACACTAGGTCTAAATGATTGGAAAAAAACATTAATTGCTCATGGGTAGGATAAGCTGACATAATAAAAATGACCATCCTACCCAAACTTATTTACTTATTTAGTGCCATACCCATTGAACTACCAAGAAACTTTTTTACTGAATTAGAAAAAAAAACCCATAACAGAGTTCATTTGGAAGAACAAAAGATCAAGGATATCCAGGGAAATAATGAAAAAAAATGTGAAGGAAGGTGGCCTTGCAATACCAGATCTCACACTCTACTATAAAGCAGTGTTCATCAAAATAATATGGTACTGACTAAGAGACAGAAAGGAGGATCAGTGGAATAGACTTGGGGTAAATAACGTCAGCAAGACTGTCTATGATAAGCCCAAAGATTCCAGCTTTTGGGACAAAAATCCACTATTTGACAAAAACTGCTGGGAAAATTTGAAGACAATATGGAGAGACTGGGTTTGGATCAACATCTCACACCCTACACCAAGAAAAGCTCAGAATGGGTGAATGACTTGAATATAAAGAATATATATATAAGTAAATTAGGTGAACACAGAATAGTATACTTGTCAGATCTTTGGGAAAGGAAAGGTTTTAAGACCAAACAAAAGTTAGAAAAAATTACAAAATGTAAAATAAATAATTTTGATTATATTAAATTAAAAAGGTTTTGTACAAACAAAACCAATGCAATTAGAAGGGAAGCAACAAATTGGGAAAAATCTTCATAACAAAACCTCTGACAAAGGTCTAATTACTCAGATTTATAAATAATAAATGAATTGTACAAAAAAAATCAAGCCATTCCCAATTGATAAATGGGCAAGGGACATGAATAGGCAATTTTCAGATAAAGAAATAAAAACTATTAATAAGCATATGAAAAAGTGTTCTAAATCTCTTATAATCAGATAAATGCAAATAAAAACTCTGAGGTACCTCCTCATACCCAGCAGATTGGCTAACATGACAGCAAAGGAAAGTAATGAATGTTGGAGGGGATGTGGCAAAATTGGGACATTAATGCATTGCTGGTGGAGTTGTGAATTGATCCAACCATTCAGGAAGCCAATTTAGAACTATGCCCAAAAGGCTGAAAATGACTGTCTGCCCTTTGATCCAGCCATAGCACTGCTGGGTTTGTACCCCAAAGAGATAATAAAGAAAAAGACAAGGATGCTCTTTCTGGTGGCAAAAAAATTGGAAAATGAGGGGATGCCGTCAATTGGGGAATGGCTGAACAAATTGTGGCATATGCTGGTGATGGAATACTATTGTGCTCAAAGGAATAACAAACTGAAGGAATTCTATGTGAACTGGAATGACTTCTAGGAATTGATGCAGAGTGAAAGAAGCATAACCAAGAGAACAATGTACACAGAGACTGATACACTGTGGTAAAATCAAATGTAATGGACTTCTCAACTAGTGGCAATGCCACGATCCAGAACAATTTGGAGGGATTTATGAGAAAGAACACTATCCACATCCAAAGGAAGAACAGTGGGATCAGAAACTCAGAAGAAAAACAACTGCTTGATCACATGGGTCAATGGGGATATGATTGGGGATATAGACTCTAAATGATCACCCTAATGCAAACATCAACAATATGGAAATAAGTTTTCATCAAAGACACCAGTAAAACCCAGTTGAATTGCGAGTTGGCTAAAGAAGGGGTTAATGAGGGGAGGGAAAGAACATGACTCTTATAACTAAGGAAAATATTCTAAATTGACTAATTAAATAAAACATTAAAAAAAATTAGTACAACCCTGGGCTCTTTAAGTCTATAATGCTAGAGCACAAGCTCTGACAGTTTATATAAAGCTTGAGGCATATCATGTAGAGGGTCTGAAGGTGGATGGCCTGTCTGTAATTAGAGGACAAGCTGAGCTAGCTGGCTTCAGAAGAATTGTTCTAAGAAGGCTGGTAGCAAAAACAGCTCATGGGTTCAAATTTAAAGGGCAGCATGATATAGTAGAGAGGGCACTGGGCTGGGAGTTAAGAAGACCTGGGTTCAAATCTCTTTTTAGTCACTGTGTGACTTTAGGCAAGTTATTTTGTTCCTTTCTGCCTTGGTTTCCTTATCTGTAAAATGAGAAGGTTAGACTCAATAGCTTCTAAAGGCCCTTCTAGTTCTAAATGTGTGATTGGTAATTCACCAATTATTACCAATGATTGACTGAAACATAAACGGTTCTGTTCTGTGCATGTATTACTAAATCTATCAAGATTAGATAGGATATAGCATTTGTTCTGTTTCCTCATCTATGTGAGCCTTGTAGGAATCAAATGAGATATTTAAGGCACTTTGAAAATATTAAAATGCTATAGTAGCAATACTAGAAGGGGTGGTAGTATTAGTAGAGTAATCATCACCATCATCATCATCATCATCATCATTACTTTCACTCTCAAAGAAATAATGGACAGAAAGACTAATGAATACATAAGTAATTAGAATCCAAAAGTGAGTAAGATAAGTTTAAAGGACAGGCCACTACTAAAGAACAATGGTATAAAAAATTGGAGGGGGGAGAAATCACTTTCATTTATACAAACCAGGAGATTTCCTGGAAGAGATGGTTTCTGGATTTCACTGGTTCTGGTAACAACTGAACCCTTCTCCCAGGAGCCCAGTTCCATAACCTAGGAATAATCCTAAACTCTTCCCTCTCCCTCATCCCTTTTATCCAATTAGTCTCTACTCATATTGGGGTCTTCAAGGAAGACTAGTACCTCTAGTATGAGAGCTTGCCTAGCCCTTTTCAGAATAACTTTCCAACTTTATTATCTACCTTTCACCTGACTCTCACCTATGGCTCAGCACTTTATCCACTCTGCCACCTAGCTGCCCTGAGCATTGGTTTATTCATCTGTAAAATGGGGATAATAATACTTGTACTCCCTATTTTACAGAGCTGTCATGAATAAAATATCATGCATCTTTTAAAACATTCTAAACATATATTCCCCATATATTCCCCTTTTCTTTTACTTAACAACACAAAACAGTTTCACTTTTTTGTTTTTGCTCTTCACATAGTTTTGTCTATTCCTTTCTGCAGCCCTATCCTTCTCTCTGTCAAATCTCCATTTCATCCCTTTAATACTTTTCTTTCCAAATGCAATAGTAAGCAAAAAAGTGAGACAGATCTTTCTCAGGTAAATTAATGATAACATTAACCCCAAAGGACAAAAGCAACAACAAAACCTCTGACTTCAAGTCTACCTCCTCTTTGTTATAAAAATCATTTTTCAAAAATCTTCCTTGTCTCAATTATAGGGGCCAACAGTGCCTGTCTGGTATCATATATTTCCATAATTTGAATTAGGAAGGGTCACAGAGACCATGCAAGGGCATCCTGTGGTCACATCTGTTTGTATCCCCGTTTACATTTTTTCATTTTCTTCCCTGTAGAAGGAGAAACAAATAGAATAGCTTTGCTACTACATTGTTAAATTATGTACATATGTAAATATACATATATATATATATATACATTGATATGATACTTATGCTTCTTTTAAAGCGAGTTATACATAATATAAGTTAATTTCACATACTTATCTATTTCTTATTCTTTGTATATTGAAATGTTTATGTTTGTTAAGTTTGCAATTCACAAAGAAAACATTTTTAAAAAGAATATTTAATATTCTTGCTTAGAACATTTTGGTTACTCCCTATTGATTCACAGAATAAACTACAGAACGCCTCTCCCTAGTATTTGAGATTCTCTGTAATCTGGTTCACATTTTTTCTTATGTTCCATTTGTGTAGCAGGGCAGTTAAATGGCTCAGTTGATTGGGTGTTAGCTCTGGAGTCAGAATGGCCTGAGTTCAAATGTGCCTTTTAATTAAAATGTGACCCAAATAACCAGAAACTCTTATTAGTTGGATTTAATATATATATTTAAAAATTAGTAATTGGCATTCATTTTATTGTAAAATTAATTTTATTGGTATAGTTTGTTTCTTTATTACTATTATTTCCCAAAACGTCCCTCCTCTGTGGTACAGGGTCATTTTTTTTTTGTATTAGAGAATTTTGTTTAAGAGGGGGAAATTTTTCAACAAAATTAATAAAAGAATCAGTTCTGTTCAAAAGTGTATGTACTGTTCTACTTCCATAGTATCCCTCTTTCCTTCAAATAAGGTAGGGAGATATATTTTGATATCACTTCTTTGGAATGAAGATTGGTCATTATAATTACACTGTTCAGTTTCAATTTGTTGTTGTATCTTTCCATTAGCATAATTGAGATAATCATGAATACTGTTTTCCTGTTTATATTTAAGTCATTTTGCATCAGTTCATCTAAATCTTCAGATATGTACTTGTATATTGCATAATGTTAAAAAAATTGCATTTTTCATTTGTAAAATTCCATCAAATTCATGTACCACAATTTGTTTAGCCATTCCTCAATTGATGATTATCTACTTTGTTTCCAGTTCTTTGCTACTATAAAAAGCACTACTATAAAATAATTTATTCATTATATCTACCTATTTTGATATTCTTAAGGGTAAATGCATAGCAGTGATATCTCTGGGTCTAAGACTGCACATTTTAGTCACTTTCTTATCATAATTCCAAATTGCTTTACAAAACAGTTAGATCAATTCATAGCTCCTCTAATTGTTCTGGTCTTTCCAGAATCTCTCCAAGATGGACTATTGTCATATTTTGTCACCTTTTCTACTTTGTCAAGTATGAAGTAAAATATGAATTATTTTTGCTTGTCTCATTTATTAGTGATTGGAGCAGTCTTTCATGGGATTATTATTGTGTTTTTTTTTTCTTTTGAGAACTGTTTTTCCATGACCTTTGAACACTCACCCAATGGGAAATGGCTTTCATTGTTATATATCTGTTACTTGTGATACATATTTATGTTTATATATATATATATATATATATATAAGTTTACATATGCATGCAGATATCAGATATCTGTCCTTTTATTTATTTTTAATTAAATTTTTTATTTTTCCATTTTCCCATGATTAGATGATTCTTGTTTTTTCCCTCCCCCTTCCCAGAGTTGACAAGCAATTCCACTGGGTTATACATATATATATTATCAGTCAAACTCATTTCCATATTATTCATTTTCATAAAAAAATAATCCTTTAAAACCAAAACCCTGAATCACATATCCATATAAACAAATGATAAATCATATGTTTTCTTCTGGGTTTCTACTCCCACATTTCTTTCTCTAGATTCTTTCTCATAAGTCCTACAGAATTGTCCTGGATCATTGTATTGCTATTAGTAGCAAATTAGTAGATCATTTGATCATCCTACAAAGTTACAATTTCTGTGTACAATGATCTCCTGGTTCTGCTTATTTCACTTCATATCAGATGATGTAGAAATCCCTCAATTCATCATTCCTTATAGCATAATAGTGTTCCATCACCATTATATACCACAATTTGTTCAGCTATTCCCCAATTGAGGGGAATTTTCCAAATTTTTGCTACCACTTGGGATATAAACCCAACAATGGTATTGCTTGATCAAAGGGCATGCATTCTTTTAAGGTCTTTTGGGCATGCTTCAAAATTGCCCTACAGAATGGTTGGGTCAATTCACAACTTCACCAGCAATGCATTAGTGTCCCAACTTTGCCACATTCTCTCCAACATTTATTACTTTCCTTTGCTGTCATATTGGTCACTCTGCTAGGAGTAAGGTTGGTCCTCAGAGTTGTTTTGATAAGCATTTCTCTAATCACAAGGGATTTAGAACATTTTTTCATATGATTATTGATAGTTTTTATTTCTTCATCTGGAAACTGCCTATGTCCCTTGACCATTTGACCATTTGTCAGTGGGAGAATGATTTGATTTCTTTTAAATTTGGCTCAGTTCTTTGTATATTTGAGAAATTAGACCTTTTTATCAGACCTTTTAAAGACATACTAGAATCAAATATCTTCTTCAATCAATTGCTTCTAATCTTTTCCTAGCTATTATTCATGGAGAAGATTTTCAATCTCATGTAATCAAAACCATTTATTCTATCGTTTGTGACCTCCCCTATTCCTTGTTTGGATAAGCATTCCCTAGCCTTAGCTGTCAAAGGTACCTGATACAGTTCTTTCCTAGTTTCTCCCCTATAAAGTCTATTATCTCTGATATTCAGATCATGTACGGCAGTGATGACAAACCTATGGCACACATGCAAAAAAAGGGGCATGCAGAGCCCTCTCTGTGGGCACACTGGCAGTCATCTGCCAGATTTCATTACTAGAAAGCCAGAGAAACTTGGGGAAGAGCTGTTCCCCTCCCCCTCACCATACCCCTGAGGACATTCCTCACTTCCCCCACTCCTCTGCCCAACATACAGTGAGAGTGCTTCCTCCCTCCCCTGTCTGGAGTAAAAGATTTGGGAGGTGCAGCAGCACTAGGTCTCTAGGGGGGCAAGGTGAGGCACTTGGTCTCAGGGGGTGGGTACAACACTCATTCTGGAGGGTGGGGTGGAGGCAGGGCCCAGCACTCTATCTCTAAAAGGTTCATCATCATTGATATAAGGTACTTATTTATCAATCCATCTCATATAAAGATATTTATTTTGAAGATATAGTAAGAGTACAAATACAATCATTTCCCTGAACACCTCAGGTACACTGACTCTTAGAGCAAACTATTCTCTGGGGAAAGTGGGTTCAGACTTAAAACGATTTCTACATAGCATGTCCCACTAAATTCAAATGCAGCACCATTGCCAAATGCAATCTTCTTTCAGCTAATGATGGGCTGGGCCTCAAAGTTCAATTATTGAGGGCAAAGATGCTGAGCTAAATGCAAATCACAGCAGGGACTCAATTTCCTAAACACACAGAAGCCCAAATGACCAGATGCCCAAATATTATTCTTTAAACTTTTAAAATTCATGACATATTTTGATCCATATTTTCAAAACTAGAAAAAAATCAACTCAAATGATATGCTTCTGCCTTCTGTATCATTGGGAAATTTTTGGGTTCCAGCTTCTGGTTCTAAAATTTCCCTTTCTTCTTCAGTAATCTTTGCAGCTAGCAGCTCGATAAGATCCTTTTTTTTCATGAGACTTAATCAACTCCTCCATATTATCCTCATCCAATTCTAGCTCCAATTCTCGTGCTAATTTTACTTACTTCTTCCAAATTGCATCTTTGTCAAATCCAAGAAAATAGAGAATGAACTGCAAGAACCCTTTATTCCAAATTCTTTTCATACATGTTTCTGTTATATCTTTCCATGTTTTAGCAATATTCTAGTTTGCATGATAAATATTATAAGACTTCCAGACATTTCTCAGTGTCAGGTCTTTATCTAAATTCAAAGCTGTGGTTTCCAGGGCAATTGTGGTACATAAATAAATAAATAATTCTCCCTGAAATTTGCCATCACTTCCTGATCTAGAGGTTATAATAATGAGGTAGTGTTGGGAGGAAAGTAGACCACTTTTATATTTTTATTAAAATCCTCCAGTTAGGGAGAGTGACCCGGAGCATTATCCAAAATATGCAAAATCTTGAAAGGAATGCTATTATCCTTATGAAACGTCTCAGATCTGGAATGAAGCAATGCATAAACCATTGTTCAAAGATGATCCATGCCTTAGGGGTAGCAAAATAATACACAGGTAGTGTTGCCTTGCTGATTTCTTTTAATGCTCTGGGATTTTCTGGTGTACAGAACAGTTTTAATTTGCAAGTCCCAGATATTTCCCTCCAAGCAGAAGAGTAATTCTGTTTTTCAAAGCTTTATGCCCTGGAATAGTGTTTTCCTCCACAGAGCTTTAGGTTTGAGATGGCATTCTTTAATAAAATAGGCCGGTTTCATCTACATTAAAGAGTTGCTCTGGCAAGTAGAGACCTTCATCTATTATTGTTCCCAGGAAGTATGGGAACTTCTTTGTTGCTTCAATATCTGTACTAGCAGCCTCTCCTGACACTTGCACATTATGAAATCCTGCATAAACTTTAAATCATGCAAACCAATCACTGCTTCCTATAAATAGCTATGTTCCTTCAGGGTACTTTACCTTTAAATCTTCAAAGAGGTTTCAAGCCTTGACTTGACTTGTCATCAAGCTTAAAGAAATATTCTTCTAGCCTGGTCTTCTATCCACATAGTTATTAGTTTTTCCATCTCTAAAATACTACCCCCTCAGCAGAAACTAGGCATAAACCAGTATCTCACACCCTATGCCAAGATAAGGTCAAAATGGGTTTGTGATTTAGATATAAAGAGTGATACCCTAACTAAATTCAGGAAACATAGAATAATTTCCCTGGCAGATCTATGGAAAAGGCAAGAATTTATGACCAAACAAGGGATAGAGAATATTACAAGATGTAAATTGAATCATTTTGACTATATTAAATTTAAAAAGCTTTTGTACAACAAAACCAATGTGACCAAGATTAAAAGGGAAAAACAAACTGGGAAAAACATTATAGCAAATTTCTCTGATAAAAATCTAATTTCTCAAATTTATAGAGAAATAAGTCAAATTTATAACAATGTAAGCCATTTCCCAGCTGACAAAATGGTCAAGAGAAATGAACAAGCAGTTTTCAGATGAAGAAATCAAAGCTATTAATAATCTATGAAAAAAATGTTCCAAGTCACTCTTGATTAGAGAAATGTAAATTAAAACAACTCTGAGGTGCCACCTATTACCAATCAGATCAGCCAATATGACAGTAAAGGAACATGATAAGTGTTGGAGGGGATGTGGCAAAATTGGGAAACTAATAAATTGTTAGTAGAGTACTAGTTAGTTAGTTAGTAGAGAACTAACCCAACTAATCTTGAAGGAAATTTGTAACTATGCCCAAAAAACTATAAAACTGTGCATACCTTTTGATCCTATAATACCACAACTAAGTCCGTATCCCAAAGGGATCATAAAATAGGAGACATATTACTTGTATAAAAATATGTATACCATTTCTTTTTGTAGTGGTAAAGAATTAGAAATTGAGATGATGCCCATCAAATGGAGAATGGCTAAACAAATTATTCTTTATGTTGCTGATGGAATATCATTATGCTATAAGAAACAATAAAGAGGATGATTTCAGAAAAAGCTAGAAAGATCTACATGAACTGATGCAGAGGGAAATAAGCAGAACTAGGATAACATTGTACACAGTAACAGCAATATTGCATGATAATCAATGGTGAAAGACTTAGCTACTCTGACCAATACAATGATCCAGAACAATCCTGAAGGACTTATGACGAAGAATCCTATCCACCTCCAGAGAAAGAACTGCTGGAGTTAGATGCAGATCAAAACATATTATTTTTTGCATTAGTTTATTTATGACTTGATTTGGGGTGGTGGTGGTTGATTTTATATTAGTGATCTCTTATAATAATGACAAATATAGAAGTATGTTTTGCCCAATATACATAAATAACACAGATCAAACTACTTACCATCTCCCAGAGGTGAGAGGGAAGAGGGAAAGGAAAATAATTTCAATCTTATAATTTCAGAAAACATATGTTGAAAATTGTTCTCATGTGTAATTGGGAAAATTAAATATCTTTGAATAAAGAAAAAATAGAAATAAAATAGCAGTTTTTCTTTATTTCTACAGATAAGTCTACCACATACAAGCACTGTCTTTTGCAGCCTCCTTTTTCTGGGTATCATCCTTCACTACAGTGTTCAGTCAATATCACAAGTCTAAGTTCAAGTGTTATTGATAACAATTTTTGTCCTCTATATTTTCTAATTATTTTCATTGTCATCTCTCAGTCTATTTGCTTATGCTTATGAGATGGCTCACTTTCCCCTTTAAAAGCACATTTGCCATCAGCCACAGTGAAAATATCAAGATCACTATTAATGTAGGGAAAGGCATGATAACACTCGCTTCCTGCAGATATGGGGAACTGACTAAGAGGCTCTTCTCAGTTTCCTATTACAGTTTACACAGTGCCCATCATACATGTGTAATTAGAATCTGTTAACCTAAAAAAAAACTATGATTCCCAGCAGCCCACTCTCTTCCTGTTGTTATGTTCTGAAGTAGACAGGATATAAATTCTGTGAAGTTCAGTCTCTCTCTTATCTTCCTGTCACAGATTTGGTGGAGTGGGCTTTTTGAGCAGGTAGAAAAATATAATCATGTGTTTCTATTTTTTAGATAATAAACTTTATGAAACATAATACTTGGAGTATTGGGCACAAATTTAAATCCTACATTCATGGCAACCACAGAAGTGGGCTTCAGAACCCTCAATTCCCTCTGATAAGAAACCACATTTCTCTGGCCATGGCCTTTCAGGCCCCCCTCTGAGCCCCACTCTCCAGTGTTGTTGCTGCCAGTCCTACCTCCCTCCCTAACTGCCTGGGTGGTCCTTGTGGGGTCATTGCTGCTGCTCCTGCTCCTGCTCCTGCTCCTCCTCCTCCTGATGCTGCTGCTGTTGATAGCTTCCAACAAGCTGGGAGTCCAGAGGCTGGGAAAGTATAAATCCCTCTTTCCTTTACATTGCCAACACCTGAGTGCTCTATGCTTGCCTTGGAAGCCCAGGTGTGTTTCCCTTAGGCAACAATTAACTCCCTAATGGACTTTTACCTGAGGAGATGCTTCTACCCTCTTAACTCCCTATCCATGTGGCAGGGAAAGCAAGCTACTCCCTGGAGCTTTACCCCTAGTGGGGAGAGGAAGGAAAGCTACTTTTCCAAACTACAGATAGGAAGTAGAATTGCAAGCATGGCCAACTCTATGAAAGAGCAGTGCATTACCTATTTCAAACAGCTCCCAGTTTTAGGATGTTTTTTCTTCCTACTGTTCCTGGGTTCACTGGTTCTTGTGAGGAGAGATGCATCTCCCTGCACCCCCTTGCCATTCTGACCTGTCCATTTTTAATTGTGTGATTCACATCCAAAATGAGATTCCTCCATACTATGCTCAGTGCAGAATTCTCCTTCATTATGGGAGATCCTATGGATGAAAGAAGTACAGACTGCACTACAAGGACCTGATTTACAAGAAAATTTCATGTAGGAAGGAAATGGAACTTTGGTTGGCAATGGAGGATGGGACTAGAACCTCAAGCCAAGAAAAGCAGATGGACAGTTGAAAAGGAGTTCTTATCCATTCTGAACTGAAAGGGAGAAGATCATCTCACTGAGGTTAACCTGCTATAATCTCTCATCAATCTGAAGAACTTAGATTAGTCATCCTTTCTTCAATAGTGGTGAATAGAGACTTTTTTCCCTTTGGGAAAGACAAGAGACTATCCACCCAGAAGATTTTCCATTGATATATTCAAAAGCTATATCTCTACATTAGGAAATTATACCTGCCTTACTCCACAACATCCTCAGGGACTCAGGTCTGAGGACCTGAGCCCTTGACCTCTGAAGGGAATTTATGTTGAAAATAGAAATAGGGACTTCCTATTTTCCCTCTTCCCAAAATCTACCACTCCTAAATCTCCAAACAATAAATAGATCTTATTAACTTAGAAGAACTGAACATCTTATTCTTCACATGTACTAAGGGGGTCAAGATAATATTCATCCAGGGAAGGAAAGAGAAACAGAGATTGAAGGGGATTTCCTCTGCACCTTTCAGCTTTGACATTGATCCAACTTCACCTTCTCCAGTGTAACTTTGCCTGGGAGAGGAAGTGGTGCTTCTATTTATCTGTTCCCTCCCTCAGGGACAGAGACCTGTCAAGCTTTGGTTCCTGATCCACCACTAGCTAGTACAATCCCAGAGGTGTGACCAAGGGACTCTAGATGGATGATGACACTGGTGAGGGGAAGGAACTTTAAAGAGTCTGGAAGTGAAATTTTTAAGCCTTTTCAGACTCCATTGTTTTATGGAAGTCTCTGTATTGGAATTGGGGAAAAGTAGTCTTTAATTCAGTGCCTGTATACTATCACCTATAAATTGTATTTGCTGATTGCTTGTTTTAATATTTTATTTTGTTTGTTAAGTTCTGTTATACTGTCTCACTTTAAATTATTATGTTTTGACAATTAGCTATATGTGCTGTTACATTGTCTTTATTTTTATCTTCCCATATTACTGGACTGGAGAAAATACCATTGTAAAAGTACCTTTGAGCTGTTTGTAACAAGAGATAAGGGTCCACTTAGTAGCTGAAGTGAAGTGCTATTATAATCCCTACCTCTGCACTTATAAAAATGCAATGGATGAGACATATAAAGACATGCCATATCTGACTATTACAGTCTCATCTGGAAGGTGGGAAGGCTTATTAGGGGGCATGGTACCTCTGGATGCCTCTTGAGAAAGAAGTATTACCCAGGTAGCCTAGTGGCTTCTGGATGTTTTTTTCTATTTGTAACTCTTCAGCTTATCTACCCCTCCACCAGAATGATCTAGATTCTTGGCGACGTTTTAGACCCAAAAGATTTTCTTGAATTAGTTGCTATACTACTGTTGTTTTTTTAAAAACTTTTCTTAATGAAAATTAATGTATTCTGAGTTGATCCATGTGTTTGTCAACACCCTCCTCAGAGGGATTGTATAATTGTTATTAAATTCTAGTTTTATAAAGGTTTTTCTTATTTGAGAGTAATTTTAGATAAGAAACTTGCTACTTCCCAGAATCCAGGAAGTGAACTGCTTGAAGAAGTCTGCAGAAACCTCACACTGCACCAAAAAGTCCAGAATGAACTTTGGGATGTAGTGAAATTGAACTGTGGGAGGTTGAATGCATTTGTTTTGAATGTACACTTTTATGCCAAAGGGGACTGCCCCAAAACTGGGTTTTTGTCAATGTGCCTAGCAACCATTAGTTTTGTTCTCTTTCCCTTTAATCCCCAAATTATTGCAATGTTATGTTTACATGGTCCATTGGGGAGACTAGTCTCCCAAAGGATCCCAGAGGGAATTGTGTAATTAGAATCTGTTACCCTAAAAAAAAAAAACTACAATTCCCAGCAGCTCACTCTCTCCCTGTCATTATGTGCTGACATCAACAGAATATAAATTCTGTGTAGTTCCATCTCTCACTCTCTTCTTTTCCTGTTGCGGCTTTGGTGGAGCAGGCTTTTTGAGTGGGTAGAAAAATGTAGTCACGTGGTTCTATTTTGTTAGATAATAATCTTTATAAAATATAATACTTAATATATTGGACATTAATTTAAATCCTTCATACAGTCTTTATTGTTCAGTCTCCTTTGCATGACAGAATTTTCATGTTTTTAGAATGCAACTTTCTTTCAGAATTCTTTATTAAAGTTAAATTTGAGTAATTCAAGTTTACATAAAACAAGAATTGTCTGAAGCAAAAGAGAACCATAGTCCTTGCCCTCAAGGAGCTTACATTCTAATAATACATAAAAGGAAGCTGAGAAATTAAAAGGGAGAAATGTACCGCAAAAGACAGAGGAGTGATTATGGGGAAAGAAATCCAGAGCATTAAGAGCAGGGCCAGTGTGGAGTGGAGTGAGCATGAAGAGCCTTGGGTTCCTTCCTTAAATTTGGGATTCCACAAGAAAATCATTTCTCAATCAAAGGAAAGAGCTGAGGGAAATTCCAAGGTAAGAAAGCTGCCTGGAATAGTGAAAAGAAGAAGTCTGGAGGGTCAAGAGCAGAATCCAGAGTGGAATCTTAATGACCTCAGTCAACTCATTTTATCATAAGGGTGTCTCTAAATCAGTGATTTTTGGTAAAGTTCACAAACATTTATTAAGTATTTACTGTATGCCAGGCATTTCAGGATGATTCAGGTTTCAATGCAAATCCCATTCCATTCAATTCAACAAGTATTTGTTAAACATTATAAATTAAATTTGTTGAAATAGATGTTTATGAAATATTATTGACACTAAAGTCTATTTTAAAAAATGATAACTGACATTACATATAGGCTTTAAGTTCACAAGGTATTTTACATACACTTGTTTCATTTGGTGTTTCATAAGAACCCTATGATTTGGATAACAAAGCTGTATTATATCTATGTTACATAGGAGGAAACTAAAACTCAGAAAGATTGATTGAATTGCCCATCCTGTCCCACCTGGTAAGTTCTGAAGGCAGCATTTGCCACCAAGTATTCTCCACTCCAAGTTCTGCCCTCTTTTTTATTGCTCAAGTGTTTTAAGCCAACCAAGCATAAAATAACCATCGCAAACTAAATCTGAATCCCAATGCAACCCCTGCCCCCACTTATTTCACTAAAAAATCTCAGAGGAAATGGTAAAAAGCTTATGAAATAAACATTATACTTAGCTTTGGTATATCAAAACTGGAAAATAGACTGGGGGAAAATCCTGGCTCAATAGAGTATTTATTTCATCTTACACTACTTTTTCAAGTTCTTCATTCATCATTAAATATTAATTCCCTAAGAAACCAGAGTGTTTGTTGACTGAGCTATAACTATTTCAATACAGGTGCTAAAGGCTGAGTGTCTTTGATTCCATGCAATGCTCCAGGGTCTTTCCTCTACCATCTCACTAAATATCTTCTCTCATTTATAAGACTTGTTATTTTCCTAGAAAAACACAACATACACCCTGTGTTTGGTTTAATAGCCCAGCACAGGCTTGTAAGCAAGATTATTCTGAGAGATGACGGGTAGGGATAGGGAGGAAGCTTTAGTTATTTATCACTCCAACCCTCTTTCAGCACAAACAAGGCCTCTCATTACCTTTATTAACATAATAGTCTGTCTTTAAATTTTTGTGCCATAAATGAAAGCAATGGGAACAAAAATATCATGCTTCAACATTAATGTCTATAGCATCTACCTTCAAAATCTCATAAAATGTCTTAGAGATATCATTGTGTTGTGCTTCACTATATCTTCTTAAAAAAAAAAAATCAGACCCTTACTTTCTGACTCAGTAACAACTCTAAATAGGATTAAGCGACTTAACCTTGGTCACATAGCTAGAAAGTATCTAAATCCAGATTTGAACCCAGGTCCTCCCAACTCTCAAGCTGGCACTCTATATTCACTGTGGCACCTAGTTGCTCCCCACATCTTCTGGAGGCAGGTCCAAGTGGGCACATTT
The DNA here is from genome assembly GCF_027887165.1 of Monodelphis domestica. Taxonomy (NCBI): domain Eukaryota; kingdom Metazoa; phylum Chordata; class Mammalia; order Didelphimorphia; family Didelphidae; genus Monodelphis; species Monodelphis domestica. The sequence goes on from NC_077227.1 coordinate 348,086,883, forward strand.
TACATATTTGAAAACAAGGATATTGACTTCTCCAAAGTCACATAGAGGGTTTCAGAGGTAAGGCACAGGATTCTTATCTCAGAGACCTCATTCTTTTCTTTCTACTTGACTTCGCTTCTCTCTATTAGCAATACAAATTTATTTGTATATGTATATGTTACATATATTATACATATATATTATTTTGTTACCATTGTTTGGTCATTTTCAGTTGTGTCTGACTTTTTTTGTCCCTTTTGATGTTTACTTGGCAAAAATATTGGAGAGGTTTGCCACCTCCTTCTCCAGTTCATTTTACAGATGAGGAAACTGAGGCCAACAGGATTAAAAGACTTGTCCAGGGACACACAGTTTATAAGTGTCTGAAGTCAGATTTGAACCCAGAAAGTTGAGTTTTCCCAACTCCAGGCTCAGGGCTCTATCCACTGCTCCATCTAGCTTTCCATCCTCCACTTAGTCGCCCAGTATATTCTAAAAGAAGGGGGACAATGCATATTGGGAAGTTGTGGCTAGAGAGGAATATTTTGGTTTGGAAAGTTATAGGAATGATGAATGGAGCTGTGAGGAAGTAGATTGATTCACTCTTTTTAGGAACAATGACATAGTTGATTTGATGATGGTTCCAGAAGTGGAGTTCAGAGTACAGAGGATAGTGAAATGGAAGACAGCATATGTGGCAGCTGGTGGGGAGATAGCCAGGCAGTGAAGTGAAACATGGCAGTCTGGAGCTGGGGCTAGATGCAACAGAGCCAACTGCCAATCAGGACTGCAGGGTCCCAGGGAGAGAGGTATGGGGACAAATGGGTGCTATCCTCAAGATTAAGGGAAAATCTGTTAATTCCCTGAACACTTGACAGATGATTCCTGCCTGACTTCCTTCTTCTGGGCTTGCCTTCAAGGCTTTCTTCCTAGGCTTTACCTTCTTTCCTATAATAAAAAGGGATAGAAGATCAGACTGCTCCCTCTACTGGTATGATTGTGCCTGAGGTCAAACTATCCTCCATCTCCTATACAAGCATCTTCCTCCATTTCCCTTCTCATCCCTACAATACAACTGCTTCTCTCCCTGATTATATATGTGTGTATGTCTGTGTATCTGTATGCATATAAATATGTATATATAAATATGCATATATGCACGCATGCATATGTGCACACACACACACACACACACACACACAAACAAATAATTCTACCAGAAGAGAATTGGTCACACAAATAGTGCGACTGACTACAGTGAAGTTTGCTGTCTATACTGGTGCCTCTTTCCTTTGAACCACCTCCTGTGATTTCAGTGACTATCCTGGATATGTCTGTATTTGGAGGCACCTATTTGGATCAATGGATAAAATATGGTGCCTGGAATCAAGATGACCTGAGTTCAAATCCAGCCTCCATTACCTACTAGCTGTGTGATGCTGGCCAAATCATTTAATCTTTGCTTGCCTTAATCCACTGGAAAAGGAAATGGCAAAATAATCTAGTATCAAACCCTAGGGACAATATAGTTCATAGGGTCATGAAGAGTCAGACACAACTGAACAACCAAATGACAATGATGATTGTACTCCCAGGACCTATTCCTAATATTCAGTAACACAGCATCATAGAAATAGCACTTGAAGGTTAAAAATCTATTTTCTACTCACTGTGTGATCTTAGGAAATGTACTTCATCTCTCTGAGCTTTAATTTACTGATCTGTATAATGAGGAAACTAATAGAGTACCTACAAGGTCATTTTGAGAACCAAGTGAGATAATGTATTTTGTAAACCAAAGGTGTTATGTCATTGTTAGCTATTATAATGACCTAGGTTTCAGTGCTGCCATAGTTAAGTCCACCCCATTGAAACTTTCCTGTGCTATGTTTTCTTCTCTTAAAGTTCTGGCTCATTAAAAAACAAAAAGAAAAACAAAAAACAACCTTTTGGAGAAAGACCTTGAAGGCTGCAGTCAAGAGACTTATTGCCTGATTTTCCTCCTTTTCTCTCATTCATCTCCTTTATCCAATGCCTCCTTTCCACTTCCTTACAATTTCCCACTTATCACCCACCTCTCCTTTCCTTTCCAAGAACCCAGATCATGTTTCCAAGATTAGAAGTCTACCTCCTCTCTCGATTGTCAGCACAATTCAAAATCCATCCAGGAAAACAGATTCCTTTCTCTCTCCTTCCCTTTACCATGTTTCTAAACAGCCCAAGGCATTTGGATGCAGGGAAGCTGTACCAGAGGCATCTGTGCTATTCACAAATACTGATGATAAATTAGCTGAGGAAGCTTGTATGCAGCAAATGTCCAGCTGCACAAGATGTATTTAGGAGGAAGGCTGATGCTGAAGAGGAGGCAAAAATAAATCATTAATGGATTTGCATGTGATATGAAAAGCTCAGAAAACAAGTAGCTCCATTAGTTGTTTTTTTCTAGAAATATGATGTCCAAGACTTGCTGAACAAGATAAGTTGAGCCTTTTACAGAGTAAACTGTAATAATGTCTGGGGAAGGCTTTCTGCACTATAAAGCCTAACTAGATACCCTGTAGGGTACTAAAAAACAGATTGCCTGGTTCTCCCAAATTCTTCCCTGGTTTGAATGCTAGTGACACCCAATTGGCAATCTCTTATACTTCATCTGTCCTCTGGCTCAATAGCTCCCAATCTTTGTTGGTTTTACTGGGTGAGTACATGCCTGGTGTACTTTATTGGGGGCAAAGTGTTAGGGTGGAACAAGTCCTACAATTGAATTTAGAAGACCTGTTTCTGCCGCTCTGAGAAACCATGAGCACGTCAAAACCTCTCAACATTTTCATTTACTCACTTTTAAAATGGGACAACATGAAATAGTGAACAGAGATTCAGCCTTGAGTGAAAAAGCCCTATGTTTGAATCCCATTTCTGACATTTAGCTGTGTGACCCTGAGACTCAGTTTATCAATCTGTAAAATGATCCTAAGGGTCTCTTCCAGTTCTAAGTCAACGATCCTATTTCTTACACATACTGGCTGTGTTATCTTCAGAAAAGCAATTAACCTCTTAGAGTAAAGGTAAGGTACAGACTAATTACCAACCTGAATTTAGAGCAGTAGTTTCCTCTCAAGCAAGGGTTTCTGAAAACAGTAAAAAAAAAAAAGTTTCTGATATGATGACAAAATTTTAAGTACATGCCTCTGATGGTACCTTTTTTTTTTTTAAGTGTTATAGAGAAAATGTTTTGCAACAAACTGAATGGTGCATAAGTCAGAGTGACTGACAGGAGCATGTGACTGAGAGTCACATGGGAGCCAAGGGCTGGAGATCTGGGAAAAGATTCTAAAGTTCCAACTGTCTGAACATTTCTCTCCTGGAAGGACCTTGATTAGAAAGGCTTGGAAAAACAGGTTTCTACTTCTCCTGATAACAACTGAAGAGGGAATTCTTTTGATTTGGCTGCTGACAGCTTGAGTAAAGAAGATTGAAGTCACACTTCACCTCTGGATCTGTTTGGATACTTATCAACTGAAGATCCTGGTCCATTTGATTGGAATCCATTTGTGAGACTTGGTTATGGGGAAATTTACTACTTAGCTTAATAAGATACTTTTAGATAGATTTATAGAAATTAGAGTGTAAGATAAATTATAGAAATTCTCCTAACTCCTGTTCCTTCTTCCCCTTCCCAACCAATAAATCTGAACTTTTTATGTTTCCCTCTTGTTCATTCCTCACCAAATTCCTATTATAACAAAAGAAAGTCAAGAAAATTTATTTCCTGAGGTCAACAGGAAGTAGACTCCTGCCTTGGTTTTAAGGGGCAAGCATTCAAGCCTTCATAAAAGAAGTCAAAGGGATTCTGGTAAATTGATAATCTAGATAGGGACAAGGGTGGGTCAGTTTTCTCTTTGTTTATCATCCAAGAAGCAGAAAGGTGCAATGTTTCCTATATTTCATACTATAAGGGGTTTTTTTGGCTTTTAAGAAACAGTTTTGGAGCTCTCTCCAAAACAATACTAGTCCTATAAGACTTTAACCTCATAGACTACTCAACCTTCTAAATGAATGTTCAGGGAGGACTCGAACCCTCTGGTGTAAGGATTTGCCAAACCCTTTTCAAGAGTGCTTGAGGTTATGCAATGATTCAGGACAATTCTGAGGGACTTATGTGAAAGAACACTATCTATATCCAAAGAAAGAACTGTAGGAGCAGAAACACAGAAGAAAAACAACTGCTTGATCACATGGTTCAATGGGGATATGATTAGGAATGTAGACTCTAAACAATCATTCTAGTACAAATATTAATAGTCTGGAAATAAGTCTTGATCAATGACACATGTAAAAGCCAGTGGAATTGCTTGTTGGCTATGGGGGGAGGTGAGTGGGAGGAGGGAAGGGAAAGAACATGAATCATGTAACCATGGGAAAATCTTCTAAATTAATTAATTAAATAAATGAACTTTTAAAAAAAAGTGTGCCTGAGATTACTCAGACCAGAACACAGGCCAGGAGAGTATTAGACACACCTCTCCTTACATCATACCTCCTTGAAAGAACCAAAAATAGAGCCCCAGTGCCAACTCTGAAGGAAGTTGCTTAAAGAATCTGAAGTTTGGAACAGTGCTCCCTTCACTACAGTTATAGAGCCAAACTTTTACATTTTTTAAACTAAAAGAAAAGAAAAAGACAGGAAAATGAGCAAACAACAAAAAAGAAACTCAATGTATAATGTAGAAAGTTATTTTGGTGATAGGGTAGACTCAAACTCAGAAGAAGACAGCAAAGTCAATACTACTGCATCCAAAGCCTCCAAGAAAAAAAATATTAATTGCTCTTAAGCCCAAAAAGAATTAAGGGAGGAGCTCAAAAAGGAATTTAAAAATCAAATAAGAGAGGTAGAAGAAAAAATGGGAAAAAAGAAAAGAGTGATACAGGAAACTCATGAAAAAGAATCAATAGCTTGGTAAAGGAGGCACAAAAAATACTGAAGAAATCAATATCTTAAAAAAACAGAATAAACCAATTGGTAAAAAGAAGCACAGAAATCCAAGAAAGAGAAGAACTTTTTAAAAAGCAGAATTGGCCAAATGGAAAAAAAAATATAAATTGCACTAAAGAGAAAAGCTTCCTGAAAGACCGAATTGGCCCTTTGGGGGAAAAAAAGGTACACAAATTCTCTGAGGAAAAGAACTCTTTACACAATAGAACTGGCTAAATGGAAAAGGAGTTACAAAAACTCATTCAATAAAATCATGCCTTAAAAATTAGAATTGGGTAAGTGGAAACTAATGACTCCATGAGACATCAAGAAAAAAGTCAAACAAAGATAAAAGAATAAAAAAATATAGAAGAAAATGTGAAATATCTCATTGGAAAAACAACTGACCTAAAAAAAATCCAGGAGAGAAAATTTAAGACTACTGGAAAGCCATAATTAAAAAAAAATTTTTTAAAGAGCTTAGGCATCATCTTTAGAGCCATCAGCAAGGAAAACTGCCCTAATATTCTAGAACCAGAGGACAAAATAGAAATTGAAAAAAATCCACTGGTCACTTCCTGAAAGTATTCCAGAAGGATAACTCCCAAGAATATTATAGATAAATTAAAAAAACTCTCAGATCAAGGAGAAAATGTTATAAACAACCAAAAAGAAACAATTCTAATGCAGTGGAGCAACAGTTAGGATAACACAAGGCTTAGCAGCTTCTACATTCCAGAGGTCAAAGGAGCTAGGACTTCAACCAAGAGTCACTTACCCAGCAAAACTGAGCATAATCCCTCAGGGGGATGGGCATTCAATGAAATAGAGAACTTTTAAACATTCTTGATGAAAAAAACAGAGCTGAATGGAAAATTTGACTCTCAAATACAAGACTCAAGAGGATCATAAAAAAAAATCAGGAAAAGAAGTCAAAAGACATTCAATAAAATTAAGCTGTATACATCTCTACATGGGGAAATGATTCTCAGAGCACTAAAGAACTTCATCATTATTAGGGCAGTTAGGAGCATATATAGACAGAGGTGAGGGCATGAGCTGAATATAATGGAATTAAATAAAAAATAAAAATTTAATTAAGGTATGAGAAAAGAATGCATAGGGGGAGGGAAAAAAGAATGAGGCAAATTATTACACATAAAAGATGCACAAGAGAGCATTCACAGTGGAGGGGAAAATGGGGAAGGTATGGAGGAGATCATGTGAACCTTAATCTCATCAGAATTGGCTCAATGAAGAAAGAGCATACATAGTCAATTGGGTATAGAAAGGTAAAGAAAGAGGGGAAGGAGATAAGAGAAGGAGGATGGGACTGATAAAAAATGGCAAATTGGGGAAAGTGGAGGTTAGAAACTAAATAGGAGTAAATAAGATGGAAAGTAATATACAGGAATCATAATGGTGCAAATTTTTTTTACAAGTCTCTCTAATAAAGGCCTCATTTCTCAAATATATAAAGAAATGAGTTGAATATAAGAATGCATCATTCCCCAACTGATAAATGGTCAAAGGATTTTACAAGCAGTTTTCAGAAAAAATAATTAAAGTTCTCTATACTTATGCAAAAAATATGTTCTAAATCACTATTATTTAGAGAAATGCAAATTAAAACAACTCTAAGGTACCACCCCACTCCTATCATATTGGCTGTTATGACAAAAAAGGAAAATGATAGAACATGGAGGGGATATAGGAAAGCTGGGACAGGAATACATTGGAAGAGTTGAGAACTGATTCAGTCATTCAAGAAAGCAATTTGGACCTGTGTCCTAAAGGCTATAAAAAAGTACGTACACTTTCATCCAGCAATACCATGTCTAAGTTTTTTTCTCAAAAAGGTAAAAAAAAATGAGGGTGGAGGGAAACATATGTACAAAAATATTTAAAGCAGCTCTTTATGGGGGAATGATTTGATTGTTCTTCCCTCTTTGGGTCAGTTTCAAAGTACGTAAGAGTTGAATATTTCCTATCTCCGACCTCTTTACCCTTCCAGTGTATCGATGTTCTCCCCCCTCCCGCCATGAGCTTCTTTGTGACATATAAATTTACCCCCATTTGTTTCTTTTCCCATTTCTTTTAGTCATAACCTCTTTTCTTTTTTAGCTTTAGTCATGTATATACATATATATATATATACATACACATGTATATGTATTTATGCATACATATCTCTACATACCTATTTATGTCTTGTCCTTTCATCCTATACAGTTTGTCCCTTCCCTCTGAGTGTAGTTCTTCTAGCTGCTTAGGTGATAGCAACAGTTTTTAAGAGTTGCCAATGACCTCTTTTCTTATAGGGATACATATCATTTTAACTTATTGAGTCTCTTAAAAAAAACCTTTGTTGTTGTTGTTGTTTTCCCCCTCTTTTTTAATTACCTTTTGATGATTCTCTTGAATTCTGTGGTTGGACTTCAAATTTTCTGTTCAGGTCTGGTCTTTTATTTATGAATGCTTGGAATTCCTCTGTTGTGTTAAATGACCATACTTTCCCCTGTAAGAATATAGTCAGTTTTGATGGGTATTTTATTCTTGGCTGTAGGCCTAGTTCCCTTGCTTTCCGGAATATCATATTCCATGCCTTTCGGTCCTTCAGTGTGGATGCAGAAAGATCCTGTGTTATCCTCACCATGTTTCCATGGTATCTGAATGGTTTCTTTTTGGCAGCTTGTAATACCTGTTCTTTTATCTGATTGTTTTTGAATTTGGCTATAACATTTCTTGGTGTTGTCAGTTGGGGATTAAAAACAGGGGGTGATCTGTGGATTCTTTCAATCTCCACTTTCCCCTCTTGTTCTAGGATTTCGGGACAGTTTTCCTGGATAATTTCCTCTAGTATTATGTCCAGGCTTTTTCTTTTGTCGTGGTCTTCTGGTAGTCCAATTATTCTTAAATTGTCTCTTCTTGAACGATTTTCTAAATCGTCTGTTTTGTGAATGAGATGCTTCACATTTTCCTCAATTTTTTCATTCTTTTTGTTTTGTCTTATAGTGTCCTGCTGCCTTGTGAGGTCACTTGATTCTAGTTGTTTTACTCGGGTTCTTAAAGATTGGATTTCATCTTTGGCTTTTTGGTCGTCTTTTTCCTTCTGGTCTGAGTTTCTTTGAAGATTGTCTTTCATCCTCTTTATCTCGTCTTTCATCTCCTTTGCTTCATCTTTCATCTCCTTTGCCTCATTTTCCAGCTGGATGATTTTGGCTTTCAGGACACTATTTTCTTGTTTTAGTTCAAGTGCCTCTGTTTCCAGATGACTTATCTTAATTTTTAAGTTCTTTTCCCAATTGTCTTCAGCCTCTCTTAGCTGTGTTTTGAGTTCTTCCATAGCCTGTATCCAATTCGCTGGGATTTCTGGTTTATCGTTTGCTGATCTCTCCCCCTCTGTTCCATTTGGTGAGTAGTAGCTGTCTATTGTAGTTTCTTTCTTCTGTTTCTGTTGTTTGTTCAAATTCACCCCTTCTTTCCTCCCTGTATTTGTCTGTGCTCTTGTTCCTCTCATTTTTCTGTTTTTTAGGGACTTCTATCAGTCTCCCCTCTTGGAGCTTTAACAGAGGATCTCTTGGTGTAATCTCTGAGGGAGGGTTGTTGGGGGTTTGAGCTTTCCTGTCCTCTGGAGGCTTTTGATTGGCTTAAAGTTCAGCAGTCAGTGAGGATGGATGGGGAGCCTGGGCTTCCCTGTGTTCTGGAGACTTTTGATGGGATTGAGTTCAGCTTATTTGGGATGGGTTTATTCTGAGTTTTAAACTTCCTGGACGGCTGGAGCAGATATGGAGGATCTCTAAAGCTCTAGCCAGGCTGCCAGGTCTATGCTCCTTCTAGGCTGCCATCTTGACTTCGCCTCTAGGTTTCTGTTTTTTCAGAAGACCCAGCTCTCTAAGGGGGGAGGGGTTGTGGCTTGCCTGGACTCTGAGGGCTCCTGATGAGATTAGGTTCAGGTGGTGTGGGCCGAAAGATCCCAGAGCCAAAAAAGGGAAGGGAAAAAAAAAGCAGCCACCTCCTCTTCCACAGCCTGTGTTGAGTGCCCAGAGACTGGCCGAGTTACTTTCAAGGAAAGCTCTTTGGAGCAACCCCTTTGCCAGCCCTGAGTTTTCTGTCCTTTCAGTAGCTCTGAGGGCTCCTGATGGGATTAGGTTCAGCTGGTTCTTTCAGAAGACCCTGCTCTCTAAGGGGGGAGGGGTCGTGGCTTGCCTGGACTCTAATGGCTCCTGATGGGATTAGGTTCAGGTAGTGTGGGCCGAATGATCCCGGAGCCAAAAAAGAAGAAAGAGAAAAGCAGCAACCTCCTCTTCCTCAGTCTGTGTTGAGTGCCCAGAAACTGGCCCGGGTTACTTTCAAGGTAGGCTCTTCGGAGCCACCCCTTTGCCAGCCCTGAGCCCTCTGTCCTTTCAGTAGCTCTGAGGGCTCCCGATGGGATTGGGCTCAGCTGGTGCCCCAAAGCTGGGACCTCCCCCGAGACCCAGAGGGAAGAACCCAGCCAGGAGGCCACAGGCTTCCCCCTTCTCTCTATGCTTCCCTGCTGTCTGTGTTGGGCGCTCCGGAGACTGGCTCAGGTTGCTTTCAAGGTGAGTCCTCAGAGCCCTGAGGTTCCCGCTGCTGCCTTGGGCTCAGCACTCTGGGTTGGGGGGGATGGGTCCTGGGACCTTCTTTCTGTCTACCCCTTAGATCTGAGTGATCTAGGGTTCTGGCTTTTGGGGTGTGGTACCTTTTGATCCAGGTCCAGGAGGAGGTTTCCCCAGGTCTATCCTGTTGTTCAGCTTGAATTTCGGTGGCCTAGGAGCACTTTGTTTGCGATCGGTAGGGAAGGGTTTCGGAGGTCTGAACTTTCGCTGCTTCTACACCGCCATCTTGACCGGAAGTGGGGGAATGATTTGAAAAGTAAAGGAATACTCATCGCCTGGGGAAAGGCTGAATAAGTTTAATATATAATTATAATAGAATACTGTTATGCTGTAAGAAATGACAAACAGGAAGGGCTCAAAAATACCTGGAAAGACTTACACAAACTGAGAGTGAAATAAGCAGAGCCAAGAGGACATTGCACAGTGACAGGAATACTATACAATGAATAACTATGAATAAAAGCAATTTTGGCAAGACAATAATGCAAAACTATCCCAAAGGACTTATAATTGTATTAGGGTGTTTCTTTTACTGGATTGTTTAAAGTAACTGAAAGTTCTGGGCAAACACACTGAGAAATAAGGTAATAGGAAAGATAGAATTCTTTCCTTTCCTCCCCTCCCCCAATTCTGCTATCTTTTCAGTTGGAGTCAAGCAGGGATTCAGAATTGGTAAGTTAACTAAAGTTTTTAACAGACAAATCACTCTCTATAATACTGGAAACAGGGATTTATTTTAAAGGAAGGAAGGGTAAGGGAATTTAGATGGGAGAGAAGGAATTTAGGATTTCCCTAATCTAATATAACTCTCAATAAAATAAGTAAGGTTGTATAGTTTTTAAGAGGGATATTATTAGCAATTTTCAAAGATCTTCAGAGCCAAGTCCCAAATCTTTCAGCGAGAAACCAATAGCCCAAAGGGCAGAGATATCTCTCTATAGCTCCTTCTCCAAGGTCCAAGGAAAAAGATTGAGTAAGAAACAGTTTGTGTCAGCTTGTTCAACTACCTTCCACCTGGTCACATTCTCCTTTGGAATTTTCCTTGATGGACAGATCTTCAAGCTTTCATTCATTGCATCTGCTTTGCAAGGTATTCTTTAGCCTTAATCAATTCTTCACATAACAAAAATGCCATCTCCTTCCTGAGGAAAAGAAATTAGTCAGAATCCAGACCAAAGCAAACTTTTTTCATTTTATTAATTTTTTTCTATTTCACATTCTCTTCCACAAATAGATTAATATGGGAAAATATTTTACATGATTGCACATGTAAAATCTATATGAGATTACTTACCATCTCAAGGTGGGATGGAAGGGGGGAGGAAAAGAATTTGAGACTCAATGTTCTTTTTAAAATGTTGGAAATAAATTTTTACATGTAATTGGAGAAAAAATTAAACTAAAGTTCAAAATGTATGATGAAGGATAATAACAGCACAATAAATGCTTATTGGAATAGGCTGGATTTCAAGACATAGCAATTATATATAATACAACAGTCTAATGTTATAGAAAAGGAAACTGAGACCTCAAGAAGACTTTATCAAAGTTACATCATCAATGTTGGTATAGTACTACAATAATTTACAAAGTTCCTTCCTCAAAACAGACCTGAAAGGTACGAGAAACAAATATTTTTGCTCCCAGTTTGCATGTGAGGGAACAAAGAGGTCAAATGACTTGTCTATGACCCCATAACTAGTAAATACGGTAAGTGTTAAAGTCAGATCTCAAACACCATTCTCTTGACTCTGTGTCCAGGACTCTTCCAACCATAACATATTTTGTGTGGTAGTAAAATGATGTGACTTGTGAAAGTAATTTGTAAACTGTGAAGGACTATGTGAATATAAGCTATTAATATATCAGGCACTTGGAGTGAAAACAGCAATCAAACATCTTTCTATCTCATACTGAAATTTGATATATCCTTCTTCTTTCTGTTTTGTCTGACCGTTTTTGACCCCATGGACCATAGCAATCTGTGATCTTTTCTTTTCTTAAAAAAAAAAAAAACTCAGTTGCCTAAATTTTATCAGGAGATAATTGACTTGCTCAAAGACACACAGTTAAGAAGTATCCCAGACCAGATTTGATTCCAGGTCCTCCTGGCTCCAAGCCTGATGCTCCATCCACTATGCTACTTCTCTGCCCCATGGAATTTTCTTGGCAAGGATACTGGAGTGGTTTGCCATTTTCTTCTACAGTGGATCCTTTTGTCAGGCAATCAAGGTCACATAGCTAGGGAGTATCTGAGACTGTATTTAAACTTACATCTTCCTGACTCTGTGCCCCAGTACTCTTAACCACTGAACTACAGCTGCCTCTTCTTCCTGGCCTTTACTGATTTATCATCCTTATACCTAAAGGGAAAGAATGTTGAGACCAAAACAAACGAACAAACAAAACAATATAAAAACACTAGACTATAAGTTGCAAAGCCCGAGTTTTGTTCTAAGCTCTAACTAGTAGCCTTCTGAGATTGGGCACATCATGGCATATCTCTGAGTCAAAGATTCCTGGGAGACACAGTGTGGAATAGGAGAATGACTGTATTTGGCAGCTAGAGGAACTGGATTCAAATCTGGGTGACTTGTACGATCTTGAACTTCAGTTTTCTTCTCATAAAAAGAGCAAGTTGGACCAGATGACCTCTGAGTTTCCTTCCAGCTCGAAGTCTAGAATCCTATGAAAATGTCTGATGCTGTCTTCCCTATTGTTCTTGCAGAGCTACTGTGGGAAAACAATAAAATAAATGATAAACATGCTTAAAAGGCCAAAAATTGCTATATGAGAAAAAGACATTAAATCTTAATATCTATGGGCACCAGTTTTTTTTTTTACCTTCTTGACCTTAGAATATCCATTACCTCAAAGACAACTCTCTAGTAGGAATTAGTTAAGGTCAATGGATCACCACTGATTTTTTCTTTGATGCCTTGATAAAATCATGATCTCATTGATTCAGACGCGTCAATTCCTGACTTTTCATCTTATGTGTCTTTTGTCCCTGTCCTCCAATAAACATGCCACCCGGGGGCCTGTTCTTTATGCTAGGGGTCTCCCTCTCATTCTCTTGATACTATGTGGACACCAATAGAGCACGCAGGCTATCCATCATTTATCCCTCATTCTCACTACATTACTGGCCAAGTCACACATTTTTTATGACATCCTTTATGCCTCTTCTCCTGCCCAATTTTTAATTTATAATGTGCTTCAGCCAGTAAATAAAAATCATCATTCAGCAAAACATTTCTGATATGTTCATTTGCATCTAATATAAGCTGAGGCCCTGTTTGGTTGGACATTTGCTTTAAAAAAGGTAGGGTGCCCAGTCTTCCCAGATCTTACTATCCAAAAATGAGATGACAGAGATGAGGCAAATCTACAAGGTAATTTGAAAAAGATAACATTGGAGGTTGACAGTTCTGCACATATGGATGGATTATATACACCATGGCTGGTTGGAGCATTTCTGGCTCTAGAGCAGAACTGATGCTTATTACAAAAGTGTGAAATTGCTGCCCAAACGTGTCATTTTGCCCCTGCATCTTCATACCAAATGCTCTGCTTCTGATTAGAACAGAAATAAGCAGAAATGTACTGCTCATCTCCTTCATTATAGGAGATATATATATTTGGGCCATCATTAAAAGTGTTTTTTTTTCCTTTTGGTACATTCAGTTACCTCATTTTGCTGTTTGTTTCAAATTTGCTGATGATTATGAAAGCTTTTCAGTTTTTTGTTGGAAATTATATTTGTTGAGTCTTTTCCTCATTGTACTCTATTCTATGATTTAATGTAGTTTTAATGTATTTAAATATTTATATTTATATACCTGTAACCAAATCATTTGAAAGCTTGATCAATTTTTAACAAAGTTGACATATATATATATATATATATATATAGATAGATAGATAGATAGATAGATATCTATATCTTTTTGTCATCTGTTGGATTTTTGGTGGTGGATTTTTTATTTTGTTTTGTTAAGTCTTGGGATTTTTTTTTTTGACAGCCCCTATCCTAAAGATGTGTCCTCATCTCTGAAGAGCTCAATTCTGTGTCTGTGTGGGTATATGGAGAAAAAATATCTCTGGATGAATTTACTTATCAGAGACAGTCAAAATGATATATGTTATTCTGCAGAATTTGATTGTTGAGGGAAACATCCATTAGGAATATTGCTTCCTCCAGATAGGATTTGACTAAAATCTTAAAAGAAGGAGGGCTTTCTCGCAAAGCTTTTGACACAATGACCAAATTTTAAGTACATGCCTCTGACGTTCATCTTGGTTTAAGGGGGCAAGAGTTCAAGCTTTCATAAAACTAGCCAGAGGAATTCTGGGAAATTATTAGTCTGAGCAGGGATAACTGAGGGTCAACTTCCCATTCTGTCCATAATCTAAGAAGCAAAAGGAGCCACTATTACATGCCCTAAAGGTTTCCTTGACTTTTCAGAAACATGTATGTTTATGCCCTGCAGGAATCTGAGAATCAAAGAGAGAATCAAAGAAGAGGCAGAATAGAATAATAACTCACAATCACCTGGCTCTTTAAGTTTTACAAAGCAGTTTCTGAATAACAGCCTTAGGAAGGAGATAGAGGGACTTGTGTGATCCTCACAAAATTATTATTATCCTCCTAGTTTTTTAGATAAGGGAGCTAAAACTCACAGAGCTAAAACATCTTGCCCCAAATCTCACATTCAGTTAAGTGCCTAAAGCTAGGATTCAAACCCAGGTCTCCTGATTCCAAGTCAGGGTTCTTCCCACCCTTAACATTCTAGAACAAACCCAACTTCATGAGAGCTCCTTTACCTAGATTCATGGGCTATTTCCTGCTGATAGGTCAATTGTATCATCTCTTTCATACTATTTCCTCATGAGTCAAATAGAGATAATAATATCTACTGTGTACATTTATATCTCAAAAATTATTATGAAGATTTACAATAAAAGAATAAATAAGAATAAATAACAGTGAAAGCATCCTGGGAAACAAAAATATTTATAGGTGGCACAATTGAAAGAGCATTGGACCTGGAGTCAGGAAGACCTGAGTTCAAATTCCACCTCAGATACTTATTAACTGTGTTTGACCCTGGGCAAGTGACTTAACCTCTCTCTGCCTCAATTTCCTCATGTAAAATGAGCATAATAAAAGCAACTACCTCCCAGGTTGTTGTGAGGATCAAATGAAATAATATTTGTCAAGCATGTAGCACAGTGCCTGGTCCATAGTAGATATCATCTAAATGCTGGCTACCATCATTGATTTATTAAATGAATTGATAATTATAAAGGACAACGTCATGCCTGTAAAATAATAAATGCTCGTTATGATAACTCATATTACAAGTAAGCAGAATAAGGGCTTTGTTCTTATGCTACCAGCAAAGGATATCTGCCTCTTCACCATTTCTAAAGTGTTTCTGGTGCCATCTTGAGATTTTTTGAAACTTCAAGACAGTTTTTGCATGGTCAGGTAGCAGTTATCTGTGAACAGAAAGACAATTGAAATAGTGAAAGACATTAATTTATGATTTTATTTGGGAGGTTTTGGTTTTATGTGAATATTCGCTTATAACAATGACCAATGTGAAGTATGTTTACATGATAATACATGTATTACCCTGATCAAACTGCTTACCATCTCTGAGAGGGGAGAGGGAAAGGAGAGGAGACAATTTGAATCTAATATTTGGGAAACATACGCTAAAAATTGTTATTACATATAATTGGGAAAATAAAATATCTTTAAAAAAAGATATAACAAAAAAAAAGAAAGAGTGAATGAAAAGGGATTTCCGTGATTATCCTTAGTCTCAGAATACCCAGAGCTCATGCGGGTGAGGGGGCATTCTACTCTCCAGGTATGAAAGGTTGAACTAAATGTATTCATCCTAACCCAGCTATAAGTAAAAGCTAGACACCTTCCTTTGAAAGGGACGAATCCAGAATTCTTAGAGCTTTCTAGAAAGTTCCTTTTGTATAAGGATACAGTCTGAGGCTGGCTCAAATGGCCTCATTTTAAAGTATAGGAATATTCACCTAAAGAAGCTAAGAATCTAAAATAGAGCTATAAAAGAGTGAACAAAGATGACAGTGCTCCAATAGATGATGGCTCTACCTCACATAGCAGCAACAGAGGGTCAAGCTTCCCACTCTTTTTTTTATTGAAAAATTTTATTTAATTAATTTAGAATTCCAGTTCACATGGAATTCCTACGGTTCAGTATTCCTTTGAAGCTTCCCACTCTTGATGGCAACAGAGGCAGGACTGAGTTGAGAGGTCATGGAGTTCCTGAACTATGACGAGGAGTTGGAGGAGGTGGAATTTTATGGCCAGACCTCAGAAAGAAGTTTTTAGTTATGGCACAAGACCAGCAACTGAAACCCTTCCCTACCTTGGAATATGAATTTTCCAAAGTGTTGTTCCCCTGCCCTGTACATATGGCCACAGTTCCCCATGGGCTCTTTTGTGGTGGGGTGGAGTCAAGAACAAATTTTTTGTTTGACTTTTTCTTCTTTATATGTTTTCCTATTCTGTCTTGATTGAATTCTTGACTTTGATTTATGGCTCCTGCCTCCTCCCTTGGTAGAGAATGCACTAAATAGGGATTAGTCTACCATTCCCCCTGCATTTAATCAACAAACATTTATGAAATGCCTATGTGCACCAGGTACTCCATTATACAACGACAAACATGATATATAAATATGATCTATATATACTTTTTTTTTTCAAATAGGTGATTCAGTGGGAGGAGGAAATCATTAGCAGGTGGGGTGGGGTAGATTTGGAAAGGCTTCATGTAGACGGTGGAACTTCACATTTGGGCATAGTCTAGAGCCAGCCTCAGACACTTACTATCTGTGTGACTAAACTGTTTGCCTCACTTTCCTCATCTGTAAAATGAGCCAGCAAAGGAAATGAGAAACCATTCCAATATCTTTGCCAAGAAAACCTCAAGTGGAGTCATGAAGGATAGGTAGGATAGGTAGGATACAATTGAAATGACTGAACAACCACAAATGCATCTTTATAAGCAAGGGTGAGGATCCGAGCAGTTGCCTGATCCTACAGCTGAGGGAGATACCATACAGATGTTGAGTGATGTTTTCTGCAGATGTGAAGTTTTTGCACTTTCTCTCCAAAGTCTTTTAAAGAGCAGACTCACAGCTGATTCTGGAAATCAAACGTCATCTGTTTGTGCTCATAATAAGCTGGTTGCTTATTATCACTGTTTAATATTTTCTTTAAGAATTTCTCAAGCACTTTACATGGTCTTTGACAAACGTTTGACAATTCTGCCTAATAGTCATTTACACATTCTTTCAACATGATTGCTGCTCAGCCTGTCTGATTCTCTCATGCTCTAGGAGCTTTTTCCATCGTATTTCCAAGATGAATTTGCATGATGCCACCTCAGTCACATGGGAGTAATTGTCTTATTTTACTAACGTCCTAACTTTTTATGACTAATGAACACAATTTCTTGCCCAGAAAATAGGTTTCAAGTTCTGTTTCTACTTGTAAAAGGAGCACTTTCAGAAGCAGCTCTGGTGAATAAATGATGTTGTTACATTCATTGCCTTTGGTGAATTAGCATCCATTCTAGACATCTTCTCTAAATTCTCCCATGATGAATGACTCCTTCTGAGCTAGATTTGACTTTCTGAATGGGAATTTTCTATTCCTTTCCCTGAAAAGAACCAATCACCAAAGCTTTATTTGCCTGCCTTTCCCCAAGTAACACTGGTAACTAGCAAAATTAAGTAAAGTTTAGAGCTGTTGTTTGCTTGGTGACTACAAAGGAAAACAAGAACAAGATGTATTCAAGCACAGCATACAGAAATTTGCTTCTCCCTGTAGATATGCCCATGAAACGTAGCTGTGTGGGCATGTGTATATCAATTAGCAGCTACGATTTCTGTGGCACAAGGACCTGCTGGTAAGTAATGCTTCTTCACTGATGTAAGGAGCAACCAGCTCTTCCCTTTCCAATCTTAGGGAGTTGCCTGGAACATTGAGGATTTGTCACACAGCCACTATGAGTCAGAAGCTGAACTTGAACTCAGATCTTCCTAAGTCCAAGGTTATCTCCCTAAAGACTGTACTTTGGCTTGTGTGTAGGTTGAAAGCATGCTGAAGTTCAGTGGTTAAGAGCACTGGGTCTAGATTGAGGAAAGCCTGAGTTGAAATCCAGCCTCAGACACTTTCTAGCTGTGGGCAAGTCACTTAACCTCTCTATTCCTGGAAGGCAACTAGTTGACTCAGTGAATAGAATGTTGGGCCTGGAGTCAGGAAGACCCAAGTTCAAATCCGACCTCAGATACTTCTTAGTGGTATGACCCTGTGCGAGACACTTAAACTTTTTATGACTAAGAGGCAGCTAGATGGCTCAGGAGTTAGGAACATTGAGTCTAGAGTCAGGAAGACCCGAATTCAAATCCAGCCTCATACATTTTCTAGCTATCTAACCTTGGACAAGTCACTTAACTCTGTATGCCTAAGAGGCACCTAGGTGGCTCAGAGGATAGAATGCTGGGCTTGGAGTCAAGAAAGCTTGAGTTCAAATCTGGCTTCAAGCACTTCCGGAGCTGTGTGACCCTGGTTGAGTCACTTAACCTCTGATTGCCTAACAAAAGGATCCACTGGATCTGCTAAAGAAGGAAATAGAAAATCACTACATTTTCCTTGCCAAGAAAATTCCAAGCAAAACTAAGGTTCATGGGGTCACAAAGAGTCAGACTCAAATGAATGACTGAACGACAGTGTGTATGTGTGTGGGGCAGCTGTATGGGCTTGTATATGTTTGGGGGGGATGAGTGTGGAGGTGCAGGGGTGACAATTTGACATAAATTGAGAGCAGATGGAGCTCAGAGTTAGGCTGCCATTGACCCACACAGGTTATCTAACCTTAGACAAGCAGAGATCTCTCTCTAAGCAGCAGGTCCTAATGAATAGAGTGATTAACTTAGAACAGGGGACACTGGGATGCAGATTTTGTCTTTTGATGGAGTAGCTGGCCTTAAACGTGATCCTGAGGGAATCACTTAAGGTCTTTACGCATCAAGCATCTCCCTCATTTTTGTCTTCTAAGTCATAGAAGGGTTGTGATCTGGGGTCATGGATGACTACACACAAACATATACACATATATGAAGTGTCTCAAAGGTGTTTTTAGTGCTCTTTTAAGTTATTAAAGTGGCTATTTCATTGAATAACCATTAAGCTTTAAACTGCTCTAAGACTTTTGGGGCCCCTTATATATGTATATACAATGTCATATTGTGGGTGTGTGTGTGTACATGTGAGAAAAGATTTGGCATAGTGGATAGAAAATGGGCCATGTCAGAAAGACTTGGGTTCAAATCTTGCCTCTGACAAATTTTGATTGTCTGTCTCTAGGAAAGTCACTTTAGTTTTTTTGGTCCACAAACAATTCTCTAAGTCTAGTTGTTGAAGAATAGTTGCAGATATGCATTGGTAGAGTTTTTCCATTGAGTCTCTTCAAATCAGTTAAATCACAAGTGTAAACAAATATGTATATGTGTAAATGCATATATACATATATATGTATATATATATGCACATGTTTTGTTCGGTAGTTTTTCAGTCATATCCAACTCTTCATAATGCCATTTGGGATTTTCTTGGCAAAGATATTGGAGCAATTTGTCATTTCCTTCTCCAGGTCATTTGACAGATGAGGAAACTAAGGCAAACAAGGTTAAGTGATTTTCCTAGGATCATATAGCTAGTAAGTGTTTAAGGCTGTAATTATACTCAGAAAGATGAGTTTTCTTGACTCCAGGCCTGGCACTGTCTCCATTGCACCACTTATTTGTACCCGTACACGTGCATATATATACTGCCCTCTACCAAAGTCCTCCTCCAGTGTCTTGTGTGGTATGGAAGAGATGCTGGCTTCTCAAAGGCTTTGCCAGTGGAATGAGATCAGTCAAGGGTCCTGTGAAGTTGGAGAGGCTTCCAGTTCAAGCAGGTAATGAGTTACATGTCTGTTTTCTGTGAATCATACTCATACATGCAGTCATAACTCAGTACGGTGAGGCTGCCCACTAGAAAGCTAGACATCTGGTGATCAGTTTTGTCAGTCAGAGCAACTAGGACAGTTAACAGCTAAGAAGCATAGTAGATAGAACACAAGACCTAGAGTCAGGAAGATCTGAGTTTGAATCCAACCTCAGATATTTACTAACTACTTCTTTGAGATCCTTTCCAGGTCTGAGAGATGAGGACTCAAATTGTATGAAAACTGTTTTCTACCCATCCCCTACTCATGTCCCTCCCATCCCCCCAACACCAACTCTTCCCTACGTTGTGCCCACACTCTTGAACACTGGTTCCCAGATTGGGAAGGAGAATATTCAGGGAAGAAACAAATGAGTAAGAGGCTTAGAGGCAAGGGTGTGTTGGGAAATGTTTAACAACAAGTTCTTAGAAAATTCAAGACATAATTTTAAGTTTAATCTGTATTACCATTTTTTTTGCCAAAACCTTTTAAAGCCTAGTCAGTCAACAATAAACTAAGTTCTGATTTGTAGTTTGCAGATTTCTGAGATGTAAATGTTCATACAGGGCTCCAGTACAGCCCTGCTTCGGAGGGAAGGTGAAAGAGGCATCTTGTATCAATCTACAGCAGCTCAAGGGTGGAAAAATGGGATTGAGACTACGCCAGAAAGAAACATAGCACAGTTGTCCTTATCTTCCTTCTTGGGCTTCCTATCTGCCCTTCCTTCACTTCTTTCTTTTCTTTGCCCAACATATGTACATATCACAAGCTGAAAGCAAAAGGACCGGGCAAAGTAGTCTCTGAGCAAACATGTTCATGGCACATTCAGGATTTAGTGAGCAAGGCAACACTGAGAGCCTGAGAGAGAACAGGAGAGAAAATCATTAACCTTGATGGGTTTTTTAAAAGCAAAAAGAGGAATTTACAGAGTGGGTGGGAGATGGGGAGACTTACAGGGGTCACTACTGACATAAGTAACAGGAAATCCCCCAATCCCCACAAGTCCTCCAAGGGTCCCCGTCTTCTAGGGCTCCTGTCCTCCATGACTTTTGGGTGATCTGATCCCTGTAGAATATTACATGAATTACTTTGATATGAAATACATTATAAAATAGATTCACATATCGAGGATTAACATAGTAACTCACTTATGATCAAAATGGTAATACTCAAGATTATAACTCAGATACTATCGTGGGACTACCTTCTTAATCTGGTTACATACACAGACTCTTGCCTTGGACTGTATTCTTACTACAAATCACATAGTTACAAGGTATCAAACTAAAGGGATTCTTAAGCTAATAAAAATAAGGAGCTGCTTAATGAAATTGTCTTCTTACAAAGTACTTGTTATACTGAAAACAAAACGCTAAATAAACAAATGTAAACCATCAATCCTTGCTGATTTTATTTGATAAACCCTTTGGTTCATAAGAAGACCTGCAGACTGGGAATCCAGGTATCTGAGCTTTTGAGCCAATTTTCTTACTGTCTGTATAAACTTGGACAAATCACTTATCTTCCCTGGACCTACTGCAGATATAGTTTACCTTTATTTTAGCAAGATTTTTAGTGAAATATCTCATATTGTTCTCCTGAAAAACAAAAGGAGACATATAATCCAGAGAATAATATAACCAGAAGGATCCATAAATGGTTAAAAAGCTAGATTCAGAGATTAGTCATTAATGGTTCTATAGCCCCAATGATCTATGCTTGACCCTCTGCTATTTAACATTTTTATTCATATAGATGGCATGTTCATAAGATTTACAGTTGAAATAAAGCTAGAAAGGTTAGTTAAAACATTAGAGGATCAAATTAGAATAAAAATTAAAAAAAAAAAACCTTGTCAGGCTAGAGCACTGATGATGAAACTTTTAGAGGGGCAGGTGATATGAGAAATGTTCTCACGCACCTGTGGAGACGGGGTGGGCAGCAGCCTGCCCTGCATCCCTCTGGCTTTCTAGTAAAAAATTCTGGTGAACGCTGTACTGGGGCAATGGCACATGAGCCCACAGAGAGGGTTCTGAGTGCCTCCTCTAGCACACGTGCCATAGGTTTGCCACCATGGGGTTAGAGTGTTAGATAGAATTGAGTAGGATGAAATTTAATAAGGATTTACATTTGGGTTCAAAAAATCAATTTGACAAAAACAGGATGAATGAAAGTTAGAGACGTCAAAAAAAAATACCAGGAAGCAGTTTTCTGAGCCAAATTGATATTTATTGTTATATCAATTAATCATAACTTGAAGGTCAAAGCAGGCCTAGGTCTCTCTAAGACCCAGAGATAAGGAAATGACACACACACATATATATATATATATGTATATATTCACAAAAGAGATAAGGAAATGACATATATATATATATATACATATATATTCACAAAAGAGTCAGATTACACACATTCCCCCCAGAAGCAGGAATCAGTTGAATGTTTCTCCTAGGGGGAGGGGGCCAACCAGAGTTGTCTTTTAGAAGGTTTCAAGAAAGTAGAATTTTCTTATCTTGTGGATGATTATCATGTCTGTTCCCTATATGGTAACAACCAAGGTCCCTCTGTAGCTTCAAAGCCAACTGAAATGCTATAAATCTGAACACATTACAGGATGCTGAAGGCATGTGCACAACTTACCTTTGTAAAGGTATTTTGCAAGGTACATCAAGGGTTTTTCCTTGTTATTTTATTCACAATATGATTATCAATTACTGATTCTCATACACAATCAACAACTGGAATTTTTAGCTACCATTAAATTTATGGTTATAATTTATCTTTATAATGTTAGGTACCTAATAGGATTACATGCAAAGTATATAATTTTAAAAGGCCTAAAATGAATACAAGCTATTTAACATTGCTTTATTAGGTAATCTTTTACAGAGAAAAAAATTTAGAGGTTGGGGGACTCATGTCCCCCAATTTTTCTACTGGAGATTCATTATGAGCCAACAGCATGATGGGGCAATGAAAAAAAGGCTATTAGGATTCAAACTCAAGTCTTCTACCTTCAGATTTAGAGCTTTTCCCATCACAGTACACAGTGCTTTTTCTGCTAGACAACAATGCCTCACAGGAGACATGGAATGAATTTTAGGAATATTGAAGTGGGAAGCATTTAGGCATTCAGAGAGTCACCTTCTGATGTAGTCAGCTAAATATTTCTAACAAAACACTTCTCAAGGAAAAAAGTATTTCCCCAGAATGGCATTCTTCTATAATTAAGCAGTTTTCTACCCAATAACTTACTTTTGCCTCTAGACTAAGAGAGAAAGGAGCTCATGGGGAGAATTTGTGGAGGTTCCATTGGTCCTATAATCAATGGCACTAAAACACATTGGCCTGTTGCTAGGGAGTGGGTTGCTGGAAAAATTTAAGTAGCTAACTTCCTGTCCTTTACGTTCATTCATTATATATAATTATTCTATTTTGCTAAGGGACATATTGATATCATCTTAAGTAACCTAGCCTGCCCTTTTCTCAGCCCATTCAGTCCCTTTGACCTCCTCCTCTCCTCATTTCTAAACAGGTATGGTCATATCATTGACCTTGCCATTACCCACAACTACTCAACTTCCATTATCAAAAACTATGAAATTCCCTTGTCCAAGCACAACTTCCTATCATTATTCCATCTCTCTATATGCCTCCTAACCTTCATCTTTACAATGTTATCCAATCCCTCCAGGATTCAGTATTTTTTGAGGTTATCATACTTTCTCTGGCTTCACTTTTTCTGATTCTCACCACTGATTCTTTAGATAACCAATTCATTTCTCCACATTACTCTTTGTTTTAAAAGACTATGTCTTTCTATCTCAGGTTGAAAATACAGGGGATACTCATGGACCTACTCCTATTTTGATTGGCATAAGTGTACCCTGTTTTCTGACCTGGGTAGAATCTCTCCTCCTTAGGAAACCTAGTAGCTCCCCATTTCTGAGAACTCACCAAACTGTCAAACTTAATTCAAACACCCTGTTAGCTTAGCTCATTGCAAATCAGAAACTTTAGTTCTAGAGATCTAAGGTTCCCTGGTAGCAAAAATTATAGACATGTGCAACCTCCTCCAACCCTCGACCCCATAAACTCCTGTTACTAGTTTACTCCCTCAAGCTACCCTTGAGCTATTGAACAGAGCTAGAATCATCAATTGCATTGGCTGGATCTTCTACACATTTATGTCACCTGATCTCTACTGGGCCCTTCTGGTAGCAAAGTAGTCCTTTACCTCTTCCCTAAGTGATTCCCCATACTTCTTTCCATAGTGAATTTCCAAGAAAACTCCATCTCCTCTCTCCACAGTTTAGAACTTCATCTCAGGCTTTGCTGAAAAAAAAAAAAAAAGGTCATTTGCATGAACTTCTCACTCTCTCTACATTTCACAACCCATGGGTATCATTCCCCATTCTCTCATTTTTTTTTCTAGCTTCTGATAAAGTAGTAGCTCCTCTCCAAAAGGCCAATGCTCCTTCCCTCCCTCCCTCCCAGCTCTCTTCTCTTCTTCTTCTTCTTCTTCTTCTTCTTCTTCTTCTTCTTCTTCTTCTTCTTCTTCTTCTTCTTCTTCTTCTTCTTCTTCTTCTTCTTCTTCTTCTTCTTCTTCTTCTTCTTCTTCTTCTTCTTCTTCTTCTTCTTCTTCTTCTTCTTCTTCTTCTTCTTCTTCTTCTTCTTCTTCTTCTTCTTCTTCTTCTTCTTCTTCTTCTTCTTCTTCTTCTTCTTCTTCTTCTTCTTCTTCTTCTTCTTCTTCTTCTTCTTCTTCTTCTTCTTCTTCTTCTTCTTCTTCTTCTTCTTCTTCTTCTTCTTCTTCTTCTTCTTCTTCTTCTTCTTCTTCTTCTTCTTCTTCTTCTTCTTCTTCTTCTTCTTCTTCTTCTTCTTCTTCTTCTTCTTCTTCTTCTTCTTCTTCTTCTTCTTCTTCTTCTTCTTCTTCCAAATTCTCTCCTTCCCTCTCACCCCTCCCCAACCTACTGAGAAGGCAAGCAAATATGATAATCTATATATGTGAAGTTATGCAAAACAGAATTCCATATTTGCTATAGTGGAAAAAAGCAAGAGAAATAAAGTTTAAAAAGTATTCATTGGTCTTCACTCAGAGTCCATTAGTTCTCTTTCTCTTTGGAGGTGGATAGCAATCAAATGACTTCTTAATTATTACATACTGTGGCCTTTTTTGGACCTCATTCCTCTAGGCAACTAGATGGCACGGCGAATAGAGTGTTAGACTTGGAATCATGCAGATTGAAATTTAAAATTGGCTTTGGACACATTAGTTGTACGAGTCTGAGAAAGTCATTTTACTGTTGGTGGCCTCAGTTTCTTCACCTATAAAATGGGTATAGTATTAGTACCTAATTCTATGATTGTTCTGAGGATTAATTAAGATAATTTGAAGTCCTATATAAGTGCTAGCTATTGTTGTTATTGTTTCTGTCAAGATTTATACTGTTGAATAATGTTTCCTTCTATTTTCTAGAAAGCTCAAAAGCACAGAGGCCCTTACCTAAAGTGATCTGGAAAAAGCACCAACTTGGAGTTCCTTGGGGAGATTCTAGTTGTCAAATAGAATCTTTGTTCCTTTTGAAGAACTGAAGAGCTAAGATTTTTTTTCAACTTGGATTCTTTATTTTAATAACAAATTTCCATAATGGTTTTCTAAAGTTACATGATCCATATTGCCTCCTTCCCTCCTTGCTGCCAAAGCTGGCAAGCAATTCAATCTGGGTTATACATGTATTATTACACAAACCATATTTCCATATTATTCATTTTTGTGAGTGAATAATCTTATAAAACCAAAACTGCAAAATATATACCCAAATAATCAAGTGAAAAATCTTATCTTTTAATCTTCATTCCAACTCCAACAGTTCTTTCTCTAGAGGTGGATAGCATTCTTTTTCATAAGTTCCTCAGAATTGTCCTGGATCATTGTATTGTTATTAGCAGAAAAATCTATCACTTTTGATCATTCTACACTATTGCAGTTATTGTATATAATGAAGAACTAAGCCTTCTGAAGCTTAGTTGTTTCATCTACAAAATGGGTATACCTGTGGTACCTAACTCCCAGAGTTATTGCCAGTGTCAAATGAGATAATAGATGTAAAGTGATTTGTGAATTTTAAAATGCTGTATAAAAGTCAGCTATTATTATTATTGTTGTCATCAGGAGGAAGAGAACCCAAATCTCTTGAAACCCAGTTCTTTCCATTATACCATATTGCTAGTTAGTTGAGAATTAAATAAAAGAAATGCTTCCTAAAATTCTGAGTATTTTTGATCTCCCTAGGAAGAAAGACTGAAAAATTCAGGATTGGGGGAAGTCTCATGAGGAAATGGAAGAGCTGGACAATGGAGAGACTCTTTTGCATGATACTTTTTTTTAGTCCCGGAAAAACCCAGGTTCCGCAACATACTTCTAATAAACACTGACCTCTGGTGGGTGTAGATAAAAATGTCTTTAATCAGCTACATCACTATCATTCAGTGGAAAGAGTTATCAAGATCTCAGGACTAACATTAAAAAAACAAAGCCAAAATGAATTGAAATGAAGAAATGAACACAGTAGCCTGCTCATTCAGTTTATCTTTCCCTTTAATATTGGTGACATGGAAAAGAATTAGAGATCTTGGTGTACAACAAGCTCAATGAATCAACTATGGAGTATGGCAGCTAAAATGCTAATGTGCTCTTCGGCCATCAGGACTAGGAAAGTGATAGGCTCACTGATCTGTATTACACCCTGGTTAAGCCCCATGTAGAGAACTATATTGAGTTCTAGGTGACACATTGTAGGATGGACATTAGGCTATAGCATACAAGAGGAGAGTGACCAGGATGGTAAGAGGTCTCATCATCATGTTACATAAGGATTGTACAAAGGAACTGGGAACTGTGGAAGAGACGAATTGGGAAGCATGAAAGAGGCAGAAGCAGTGGCTGAGTGGTGACCTGTCAGTCAAGTGAGAGGTTCTGATTTGGAATGTTACTGGGGAATCAGTTGGAGGCAAAGCCATCTGCAGACTGATCCCTGTTGCCTGGTATCAGGGAAGGAGGAAGACAGAAAGGAGTGGTGGTCCCTGGTGACTTTGAAGGCAGAAGAAAGAAGGACAAAAGTCCAGATATCTCTTTGACTTGCTCTGTTTATGATAGCTACTGAACTGCCAGACCCATCAATCATTCCTCTCAATTTGAACTCTATCTCAATATCCTCCAACCTAAGGCCAACCTGTAGTATAGGGAAATCCCCAACCCTCTTACCTCCATTCTCTATCTTTTCCTGTCTTCCCCAAATAACCCCCTTACTTAAGATAAAGAAGAGAAAGACTATTTCATTTGAAACATCATTAACTAACCCTGAGTAATTTAGAAAGAAGGAGAAGAAAAGGAAGAGGGAAGCTGAGGAGGCTGAAGAAGAGGTAGGCTGGGAGAAGAGAAAAGAAACAGGAGGAAGAGAGGGTAGACAAAAGGAAGACAACTGCCTGATCTATTAGTTATCATTAACAACCAAATATAGTCCCTTATTATCATCTATTACAGAACTCTTAAATCAGAGAAGAGGAGGTTTATGAGGAACATGTCTGTCTTCATGTATTTGAAGGATCATTATTTGGAAGAGGGATTCAGCATTTCTCTTTGACCTGAGAGCAGAATTGAGAGTGAAGAGTGAAACTTAAAAAGAGAAAGGTAGGGACTGAAATAGAAATGGGTAATCTGTGTGACACTATTACTGATTGCAATGACTGAATGCTCTGGCTTGAGACTAGGGAATGCTGCTACGCAGTATGGGGGCACACCTGATGGTACTTAGTTACAATGGAGGTAGAGGTACTACAGAGATAGAGAGATCTGGGGCCACAGGGGATACTGCTAAAGGCGAATGCTCTGGGGTCTGCCTACTGATCCCTATTGATGGCTGATGGATCAATCTATTTCCTAACCTCCTCCTCCCTTTTGCCCCTCCATTTCACCTTCTTTTGCTCTCAGTTTCTTCTTGAAGCCTTTGGCTTCTTCCCTCCCACCTTGAGTAAACTATAAAGATACTCTTTTCTTTTCCTTTTTCAAGTCAAGGGGTTTATTGGGATAACAGGATAGGAAACTGAGGTAAGAGGGATGAGGGTGTCCCTAATATAAAATGAAGATTATGAGAGCTTGGGAAGTCACAACTGTGACAGAGGGACAGTCAGAGATGGAGGGTTGGAGAGATGGATGGAGGATAACTGTTTGAAACCTTCTTTCTTCTTCACAAAATCACCAAGGTCTTTCAGCATAATTTCAGAAGCCCCCCTCAAGGGTCCTTCAGTTAGAGACAGAAAGCTAACAAAAACAGTTCAGCTTCTTCCCCCTCAGTTAGGCTTGTCTCCTTTCTCAGCTTCAACCCCAGAGAGAAACCAAGTCCCAAGTCATAAGTTTCTCATGGCCAGCTCAACTGCCTCTCTTCCTGGTAACATTCCCTTTAGAACCTTTTTCTTGATTGACAGGTCAGGTCCCCAGCTTGTTTTCTTGCATCTTGGCTTATAAGTCCTCTCTCTCTCCATGCCTGTACCACAGGACTCAAGGCAAGGAAAAATTCCCTAGGAATTAAATCTATCCAAAAAATGAAATGGGCTACTATAGGAGATATATTAGATTCTCCCTTATTGAAGGTCTTTAAGCAAGATGAAATGACCATTGGTCAAGTATATTGCACAGAGAAATCTTGGTCAGGTGTGCATTCAGTGATTTCAGTGGCCCCCTCTAACCCTGGCCTTCTGGGATTCTGATTGGCTGCAGTTATGATAGGCATCAGGGAAACAGAAAGTTTAGCTAAGAGTCAAGACACACTCCTATGGACCTTAAAAACTAGTGCCTCTCAGAATACTCCTTATTGCTAATTTCTCAGTCATATCCTTTCCCCAATCAGTGGGGATTCACTGGCTATAGGAGAGTAACTTGGTGGCCAAGATGTTTAAGTGTCAGATGATAGTACTATAGATCTAGAGCTAAAATGGACCTCAAAGGCCATCTAATCCAACTTCCTTATTTTACAGAGAAGGAAACTGAGGTCCAAGGTGGTTAAGTGATTTGCCTGAGGTCACATAGCTCACAATATTCACAATCAGGATCTGAACCCAGGTCCTCTGATTCCAGAGCCATTGTACCACATCTCTTTGGACTGTCAGCCATTTGTGTTCTGCATGACTGGATTCAAATTCCATCATCATTCTTCTTGACAGGAAGTATGCATAATAGAAAGAGGACTGGTTTTGGAATTGGAGGTCTTGGGTTGGCATCCCAGCTTTGCCACTTACTATTTGTATGACCTGAGTTGTCATCATCTGAAAAAAGGAGTATTAGGCTACATGATCTCTAAGGTCCTATCACCCTCTAAATCAGTAGACTTTTCTTAGAGTAGGATGGACTGTGCCACCAAAGTGTTGAACTAGACCGACAGCATTACTGGTCCTTGTTGTCTTACCCTTCTATTCTATGAAATAGAAATCTCTTTAGGAAGAGCAGGATAACTGAGCCTTATTCTATGTGAACAAGTTAAAATTGCATTTGTTTCAACATGTATGCCACAGGAAGTATAGTGACTGCTATCCAAAGAGCCAAGTCAGTCTTTGTGAAACCAAGCTTTAGATTTCACACATAATTGTACTAGGTAAGTAGGGGAAACATGTAAGTGACTGCACATTGCTAAACACTGTGGATACAAAGGAAACTAATCAATAATTCCTGCCCTCATGGAGATCACATTCTAATGGAGAAATTAACATGCAATAAGGTTCAAATAAATCAAGTACAGGATAAATTGGAGATAATGGAGGGAAGAAACACGAATTTAGAGGGATTAGGAAAGGTTTCCTATAGAAGGCAGGGGGGGATTTGGCTCAGGAAGCAAGGAGACAAGAGATGAGGAGGGAGAATATTCCAGACACAAGGGACAGCCAGTAAAAATGTCCAGCAGGAGGAGGTAGAGGGTCTTGTTTGAGCAACAGCAAGGTCAGTGTCACTGGACCACAAAGTGATTTGGGAGAAAAAATATATAAGAAGATTGGAAAGGGAAGAGGGAAGAGGGCCAAGTTGTGAAAGACTTTCAATGCCAGCCAGAGGACTTTATATTTGATCCTGAAGGTGATATAGAAGCATAGGAGTTTGAGTGGAGGGTTCATGTGGTCAGACTTGAGCTTTATAAAGGTCATTTTGACAGGTGAGGAGGCATGCTGGAATGGAAAGATCTGTGTCATATAGACCAACCAGAAGGCTATTGAGGGGATAGTGTGTTCTTTTGTTTGCAAAAATCTGGTGAGCCAACAAGTTGAAATACATGACCTCTCAAACATCTCCAAAACAGAAATGATGTGCCAAAAATCAAGCAACTTCAGATATCTCTAAGTTCTAAAACACCCAGAATCCAAAATAAGATTAAAAGAAACCCAGGAGCTGATACTTACCAACACATCAGCCTTCCCCTATATCCTACGCTACTGGGAATAAGCAGATCCAAGGGCATAACACAGACTTAAATTTAAAAAATACTCCTATATATTGGTTTCTCCCTTTCCTCATTGCTGTGGAAATCCTATCTCTAGGCTGTAGAAGTTTAATAGGTGCTCAACAGTCAGCTTGACCAAAGCTCTTAAGGAGCAAAAGTCTTCCAGGGCTTGAAACCTGGACGCATTAGTGCTGAAATTGCTTAGAATTGCCAGTACTGGGCAGAGAATTGAGGAATGTGGGGAATGGGGCAGATGACCAGGGCAGTATACTATGCATGTGGAGGGCTATGATATCAAGGTTGAAGGAGAGAGCATAGCAAATAACTGGGGTCAATTCTGACTACTCAAAAGACTTGAGCTGGTAAACCATGAATTATCTAGCATAGGAGGAGGCTGAGATGCTTTGAGTTCCAGTCCCCAAAGAAACCAGTACCAAAGCAGAAGAAGTCAAGAAGTAAATTATAATGAAAATAAAGGTGGGGGCAGCTAAATGGATGAGTAGTCAGGCCTGGAAACTAGAGGTCCTGTGTTCATATCTGGCCTTAGACACTTCCCAGCAATGTGACTATGGGCAAGTCACTTAATCCCAATTGCCTAGCCATTACTATTCTTCTGCCTTGGGTCTGATGCCTAGTATTCTGAGACAGAAGGTAAGTGTTCTTTAAAGAAAAAAGAAAATAAAGGTGGAGGGGGGATGAAAATACCAAAGGAGAGAATGGTGAGGGGGAAAAAGGCAATGAATGAGTGCAGGACAAAAGGACTTGTGGAATTTGAGGATAATGGGATTCTATTGCACACTATTCCTTGAGGGATTTTCAAAAGAAATGAAAATTGTGATAGTAGAGTTTATATCCTCCACAGCAAAAATAATGAGCAAAATAGAAAAACTTAGATCGGTAGTAGCACGCCTCACCAAAGAAACAAAAGAAAGAATAATTGATTCATAAAGCAAATAAACAGAAGTTGAGGATAACCTAGAAAAAGAGAAACAAAAAAATAGTAACATGAAAAGGAAATACACTTACTATGTAAGCAATACATATGTATCTCAGACAGGATGTGTAGAGATAGCTTGAGAATCATAGGTCTCTCAGAAGAATATGATAGGACAAAAAATCTTAATATTATAATGAAGGAAATATAATTTATTTCCAAGTGTTTCAACCCCTCCATCTTATCCCTGCACCACAGAAGGCAATACCTGATAAAATATATGTATATATGAATTATGCCTTTTATGTTTCTATTTATCAGTTCCTTCTCTGGAAGCAGATATTCATAAGTCATTCTTCAAAGATTATTTCTGTATTTGTATATAAAGTTCTCTTGATTCTACTCATTTCATTCTTCGTTATTTTGTGCAGGTCTTTAACAGTTTTTAAAAAGTAATCTGCTTACCATTTCTTACAGTATAGTAGTATTCCTTCACAATAATATAAAACAATTTGTTCAGTCATTCCCCAATTGAATGACATCACCTCATTTTCCAGTTCTTTGTCACCACAAAGAAAGCTGCTATAAAATTTTGGAACATGAAGATTCTTTTCTTTTTTCTTTGATCTTTTTGGTTAACAGATCCAGCAATGTTATTGCTGGATAGTTTTATAACTCTCTAGGAATAATTCCAAATTGCTCTCCAAAATGGTTGGATCAGTTGAGAATTCCAGGAAATAAAAACTTTGGAACATAAAAAATGAAATTCCAATTGAAAGAATTCACAGATCATGTGTAGAACAAAATCCAAGTCTGCAAACTCCAAGATATATAATGGTTAAATTTAAAAATTCAATTAAAAAAACTATAAGTTCTAAAAGTCATTGGGAAAAAGACTTAGAATTAGATGGGACATTTGACTAATAGAAGACTATTCTATAACCAGTAGAAAAAGGAGAAGAGAATGTTATAATTTGTTCCAAAAAACAATGCACATAGGATACAGCTGAGGGTGGCCTATACTACAAATATGAGCCTGATCATTCAGAACAAAAGTTGAACATTCAATAATAAAGAAAAATTAGAAATATTTTTAGAAAAAATTATAATTGAAGAGATTATTTGTTTCTTGAACACCCCACACACAACAGAAATGCAGGAGGAATGAATAAATATAGCAGGCAAGCATAACAACAACAGAGTAACAACAAAAAGACAAGAACATTTTTTTAACCCTTACCTTCCATCTTAGAATCAATACTTTGTATTGGTCCCAAGGCAGAAGAATGGGAAAAACTAGGCAATGGTGTTAAGTTACTTGCCCAGGATCACACAGTTAGAAAGTATTGGGGTCAAATTTGAACCCAGGACCTCATATTTGTGAGTCTGACTCTCTATCCACTGAGCCACCCAAGACTAGTAAATTTCTAAATGTATATAAGATTGGGGAGGAGGCAGAAATTTAGTAGAAGTAACAGTGAAGAAGTAGGGGTCACTATGAACAGAACCTGAAGACACTTTGGCTACAGTTGAATTTTTCTTTTGTGGCATTATATTATAACATGGGAGGGTAAATATGGGAAGAAGATGAGTGGGAAAATAGGAAGGAGTGGGTAAATCACCACTGTCTAATCAAGGGCTAGCAATAAAGGAAAAATTACCTGTCTGGTCTCAGAAAGAGAACTCATAGAAGAGTAAAGAAGAGGAGGAAATGATTGAAAAGGTGAATATAAAAGAGGCCTTACTTTTGAGGTAGGATAGGGATGAAGTGATGAATGCTCCTATGGTTGAGGGGTAAAGAAAATGGTTGGTGAGGAAGATCAAACCTTACATCAGATAAGACCTGAGAGATTTGGTGCTTGAAAAGCCCCCTTTTTGGGAGGTGGTTAGTTGAAACCCCTTTGGGCAACTAGTACAAAGAGGAGTCAGAGATCATGGACCTAAGGAAATTTCCAGGCAAATATAGAAAGAAAGATCAACAAGAAGGACGTGGATTAGGGATGTGTGAGGGGTTCTAACATGGCACAATATCCTTTCTTACACCTGCAACAATTATCATTGTTTTGGGAGTGAGGTACAATGGAAAAGGGAAATCCGTAGAATAAGCCCTGTCACATGGTAATAGAAAACACCTTTAAGGAAGAGCTTAAAAAGAAAAGAGAGAGAGACCAGATAATTATAGACCTATAGACAGTTGAATATAAATATAATATAAATTATATATTATATATAAAATATATAATAATAATAATAATAAAATATATAATAATAAAAATAAATAATATAATATAAAATATAGACCTATAATAATAATATAGACCTATAATCTCTATAATAATAATTATAGAGATCATGAATCAGAAATTGAGTATAGAGTTAACAGAAATCGAATGATGAGAGTAAAAGTAAACCTTTTTTGGAAAGGGGCACAAATAAGAAACTAAAAAAACTAGAACAGGAATAACTGAAGTATAGGTGAAAAAGGAGAATCTATTTGACCAACTGAGAGGAAAAAAAATGGAAGAAATATATAATAAGGCAAAAGTTGGAGAGAAAAGGGAACTAGTAAACAAAACCCTAAAGGAAAAGGTTTAACAAAATAGTAGAGAATGAAGAGTTATGAGAAGAGCACCAGTGGAAATAGGGCCACCATAAAAAGAAAGATTAAAGTAAACTAACTGAAGTAAAATAATGCTCAGTTTACATCAGAAGTGGGGAAACTCTTAACTTAATAAAATAAATTTATTTTTGAATCAAAAGGGATGTTAAACATAGACCTCTTTTCTTTGTTGTTTAGAAAATCATTCTGATTCACAATATATTCTGAATTTTCCTCTTATTGCTAAAAATAGAGAAATGTATAGCTCTGATTATGACACACACAGAGTTGTAGCTAGGTATGTGATTATACATTTTTAACAAGAGGCTGTCTCAGAAAAATGAATACTTGGCATACTTTTAAGTTTAATCTTCAATATGATCATTTCTCTGTCATTTTGTTAAACCAGGAAATCATCAAAACAATAAATCAGCCACTTATTTGTAGCATTTTTCTGATTTCCTGAGATGTAAATTTTCATGCTAAAAATTTGACAGTTAACTCTCATGAGTTAGTCTGAAGTGGCTCCAGCATGCCCTTAGGTCTTAAAGATCCTAACCTTAGGAAATCATCAAGTACAAAGAAAAAATAAGGGTAGTGTGATGAGAGAAGAGGATGTTTGTGAAATGTGTCATGCAGATATAATCAACATATATTGGCAATTAATTAGATATGAAGAGTGAAAGGGTTTAAGAAGTTTTTGAAGTTGCAAACCCATATGACTATAAGGAAGGGAGTAAAAGCCCTGACAGAAATAAGGAAGTTGAGGAAATGGGTGGGTTTAGAAAAAAAATAACGAGCTTTGATTTGGACATATCGAATTTGGGATGCCTTTGGGACATCCAGTTTGAATATCTAATAGATAATTGGTTAATATAGGGTGAGAGCTGGGCAGAGTGACTACTGGCTGGATATATTGATATGTCATCTACATAAAAATAATTAAACCCATGGGAGTAGATAAGGTCATGGAGAGAGGGAGTATGCAGGGAAAAGAAAGGCCAGGACACAATCTTACGATTACATCCACTCTTAGGGGGTGGGATATGGATGATGATCTAGTAAAAGAGCTAAGAAGGAATAGATGAGATGATCAATATTGTAAAATGCTACAGAGTGGTCCACGAGGGTAAGAACTAAAGAAAGGTCATTAGATTTGACAATTAAGAGATCATTGGTAGTTTTGTTAAGAACAAATTAACTTGCATGATAGAATCATGAATGAAATTGCAGAAGGTTAAGCAGTGAGAAGAAAGGGAGTAGAAGCAGTGGTCAAAGAACAGTCAATTATTTTTGGGAAATAATATCCTAAAAACAGTAAGAAGAATCATTTCATGAGAGAGTTGATTATTTCTTATTATAGGGATTTTGATAAATGTGAGCAAGAATACTTTAAAGGGGAACATTTTGTATCAAACATTTGTTAGAGGGAATTAGTCCTGTGCAATTCCATGGATTTGGGAGCTCAGTAATATAGATACACTCTCCAATGGTACAAATGCCCAGTATTCATATCCCCTTGGAAATCTCAGGTCATCCACCTAGTTTGCTTTCTCTTCACCTTCTATGCATGTCAATATAGCACAAGGACTGTCTGGTTATTTTTTTACCTCACTAGATGATGAGTCTACCTCCTTTTTTCATTATATACCTTTCTGTTGATATTATATATGGGGAAGGAGGGGGGTGAAAGAAGGGAAATAAACATTTATCCAGTACTTACTATTTGCCAGGCAAATAAGTCAAAGCACGATTTTTCCTCTTACAAATATTGTCTCATTTGATCCCCACAATAATTCAATAAAGGAGGTGCTATTATAATCCCCATTTTGTAAAGAAACTGGAGCAGACAAAGCTTAAGTGATTTTCCCAGAGTCACACAGAAAGAAAGTGTCTGAGGCCAGATTTGAACTTGAATCTTCCTGACTCAAGGTCAAGTACTCTATCCACTTTGCAACCAGCTCACATGCCATTTCCCCCATTTAGTTTTTGGATAATAATTTGTGGTTCAGCATCTGTCTAAGGACTTTGAATTTCCACAGACTTGACTTGATCCTGATGGCCAATCCCCCAAGAAGGTCAATTGTGTTTTTTGTTGTTGTTGTTGTTGTTTTGGTTTGCTTTTAGCATATTATCCTCACCAGGCGTTAACACATTGAAAACTTACAAAAGAAAAGTTTAGATATATCTGTGTACTTATTTCTCTAAATTTGAGCAAGAGAGTACTCAGGCACTGTGAACCAATGAGAATTTGGAATGGGGTAGCCTTTGCTTTATTCCAATTTTAAAAATCAGTGGAATACTAAGCATCAGAGGAATTTATGAACAAATTCAAAAATATAAAGTACTCAGATAGCTTATCAGCTCCTCCCAGAAGGAAATTAAATTCAAGGCTTGCTGTTAGCACAACCCACTGCTATTCCAATGAGTCTCTTTTTCTGCTAGAGTACTACAAAACTTCTTTAGGAGTAATGGTATCATTCTGTGGTTTAGATTCTCCTAGAAGGTAAAAGTATCTTGGAAAGTACTAAACAGACAACCCTCTTTCCATTGGACTTTCATGTTTCATGTAATTCACTGATGTATTCCAAATAAAACAATGAGCAGGATCTCTGTGGATTATTCTATTCCTTTTCTAAAACACATAATAATGCATCAGGAAATCATATCTCTGTCTCTTTGTCTCTGTCTCTCTGTCTCTCTATCTCTCCCTACCTCATAGTCTCTGAACTCTAAAATTCAGGAATTCTTGAATTTGGGGTTACACATAGAAATCTTCCGTTTCTGGCAAGATGCTAAAAATCTGAGATTGCACTAAGTAGAGAATTCAGAATCTGTCCCTTCCCAACTTCCCCCTTTACACACACACACACACATACACACACATACACAACACTACACAAACACACACACACAGAGTTGTGTTGCTTTTATCATTCTGAAATTGTTTTCCATTTTAGCCAGTTAAAAATGCCTCTCTTATTCCACTGTTAATAGTTGGATAATCCAGTATTTGCTAAGAATATACTTGGTATTAGTAACCTCTGACTCATCCAATGTACCATTTAGCATTGGACAATGTTAAAAATAAGATGTGTCCCTTTAAAATATATGTTGCTCTTTGTTCAATTGTATAGTCTTGAATAGAAGATATTACCCTGTGCTTCTGATCTAAATCATCATTACTATTCCTGGGAAATGGAGGAAAAGAGAAAAACAACTCTCCCATTTATTCCTTGTTGCACTACAGAAGATATAAGGAAAATGGCAAAGAGGAAGTTCTAGAGAGTGAGAAATAGGATTTTACTTCTATAGAACATGAAGAAAATTGGGCTACTCATTAGGAATTTCGAATGTTCTTTCAGCACAAGTCTACTGTATATATGCAAATTCCTACTGGAAGGTGCTCTTCAACTGATACCAAAGAGTGACCCCCAACATCTAATCAGGGTGAGTGAAGAACCGCTTGAGTCAAGAACCCTCCTATCCATCACCCTGACAGTAACAAATGTTGCATTCCCATCATGAGCTTCTCCTTTGTCTTTTGGTTAAGGACCAACTTTACTTTACACCTTTTCTATTACCTATAAAAATGAACCTATGCAATGCTATGCCCCATTTTATGTGCTTTCTCATCTTTGGACTTTCAAATTGAGCTTTAGCAAAAGTAGGATCAGGAAGAAATTTCTCTAACACACCCCCAAAAGGAAAAAGTAATGACTTGCAGGAGGAGCACACGGACAATAACATGTGCTTGTCCAGGTATCCAGGCTACCTTAACCTCTGGCATCTGGATACTCTGGTTCCTTTTCTGAGCACAGAGCAAAAATGGGAGTGGATTTTCCCAGCCTTAGGGATTATTTTCCTGGATAATCCCAGGTTTAAGAATGACTCCTTTCAAGAATTCTCAAGAGATTGAGAATTCCTGAGTCCTTTAGACTCAGACATTCTAGAAAGTGGTTTCCTCAACATCATTCATTTTGCCAAAGTGGCCTAAGAAGTCGGATGACTAGCACTACATCATGGTGAGATAGAAGGAGAGAAGAAGCAGGAGACCTGAACACTGCCAACTTTGCATATTACTGTGACATCTTTAAAGACTTAGCATAAGGTGAATGGAGAATATTTGCTAAATATCCCCCAAAGCATCTTCTAAGGGTAATCTAATGGATGATTTAAATGTTTTTTGTTTGTAAACTTCTTCCTGGTCTCCTGAGAATCCTTTGAATTTTATACATTTTCTGTCATTGGTGAAATAAAGGTTGCTTCATGTATGATATATATATATATGTATATATATATATATATATATTTTACTCTGAGTACCAAAGTTGGGGAGCCCATTACCCACATTTGAAGAAACATAGATACAAGATATACCAGAACACCTGTGAGTCCCTTGAGTCTTAAGTATTTTTTATATGGATGAGTGAAAAATTATGTCTGCCTTATACCCAAAATGAATTTAGCACACTGAATTCCTAGGCAGGAATTGAAGTCTTGGTCACCCATATTTGAGGAAATCCAAACATGATATTTATTTAAGCTTTATTTTTACAGACTTCTTTAGAGAACACCAAGTGGGAGCAATGAACCAGAGAGTGCAAATTACCCTTTGAGGCTCAGGTCTCCAAGACTGAACCCAGTACATGTAAACTCCAAGTTTTAGGAGCTATCTGAGCCACCCATGACTAATTCTACTAATACATCAAA
Source organism: Monodelphis domestica (assembly GCF_027887165.1). NCBI lineage: Eukaryota > Metazoa > Chordata > Mammalia > Didelphimorphia > Didelphidae > Monodelphis > Monodelphis domestica. The sequence goes on from NC_077227.1 coordinate 348,125,250, forward strand.
TAGGATTTTGTATAGTGAAGACTATAAGTGAGTTAAGAATTGGGAGAAAGGAAAGATCATGAACTGGAATTAACCCAGGGAGGTAGGGAAAAATATTTTTGAGAAAAGGAATCAAAAACTTTTGCAGTCCACCATAGAATCTTAAAGAGTAAAGAAAGTAGATCAGATAAGTGATTTGATATGCCAATTAGCTAATAGGCCATCCATGTAGCCACTGGAGGTCACCAAACTGTCAGCTTGAAACTGAATAGCAGTTCCTTTGACAGCCCTCCCAAGTCATGGCCCAAATCACCCAAGGGACTTGCTAATGGAAAGAGAAAAGCATTATCAGCAATTTCTCCAAGGTGCACCTATGGAAGTACTATGTCAAACTAGAGCCTGATAAGTCAGTTCTGAAAACTTCATTTAAGCACTAATAGAAATCAAACTTTGGATGAACTTGACAACCATTGGCCACCCCTGTTTCTGTCATCTCTTTTCTGGTCTTTCAAAATTAATCTCCTTTCTATTAGTAGTCATGGGTGAAATTTACAAGGGAAATTCATTTAGACCAATTTCAAGAGAAGAAAATCACAAAGTCAATTGAAAATGTATTAATCTCTGGTAAAGAAGGCCTTGTTTGACCTTATTAACTGGTTTAATGGGAAAGAAATCCTTCTTTTGGTCTTGATTTTCCATTGTTGCCCAGAAGGTCTAATTTTTCCATTGATTCATTAACAGTGCTAAATTTTCATGGGTGCTAAATGCAATGGATAGTGCTCAAGATCACTAATGGAGGATTTTTAAGAAAGCAATCTTTAGTTACATAAGTATTATTGAGACAGAACCTTCATAGTGGAACTCCTGTCTCTACTACCATATTGGTTTCCAAAGTAGCCAATTCTTGTTTATTCTGCCAATGGCTTAGTCCAGAGCTCTTAAAGATGGCACACTCTCTTGTTATTAATTAGTGGATTAGTGGATTGAGAGTCAGGTCTAGAGATGAGAAGTTCTTCATTCAAATATGAATTCAGATGCTTCCTAGCTGGGTGATCCAGAGAAAATCACTCGAGTCTCCTTGTTTAGCCCTTACTGCTCTTCTGCCTTGGAACCAATATTCAGTATTGATTCTATGACAGAATGTAGGGTTTTTAGAAAAATGGCACACTCTACAGCTCTGGCAAAAAAGCTGTTTTAAAAAGACCATGTGTTCATTTCTCCCAGCCCCTCAAACGGGGTGAGCCTGGACGATGTGATGCTTATAGAAAAATGGATGCTCTGCTTAGAGTGGAACTGAGGCTAAGAGGTAAAGCTGTCCATCTCCCAAAATGGAGACAAATGAGAAAAAGAGGGAAAAAGGAGGTCAGAATGGGAAATAAAATCAATTTTCCAGGTCCTTCCAGGTATTGCATTACTGTATGACTTCATTCTTTGACAATAAAAACTCAGAGCACTTAAAACTAGAATCACAAATAAATTTAAAGATAACCAGTAACAAAACTCAGTTTAAACATGAGTAATGCCATTAGTACTACCTTTAAAAATTTAGAGTATATAGTTTTCCTTTTTTTAAGTCAAAAACAAATAATGAAAGCATGGCTTTGTATATAATTTATAATCCCCTTTTGGTGTTGTTTTGCTTAAATTTGGGGGAGCCATTTTGTTTTGTTTTGTTGTTGTTAGAAACAATTTAGCAATAAAGAATTTTTTAAAAAAACAAATGCCAAAGTTACAGCTAGGTAGCACAGTAGATAGGAAGTCAGGCCTTGAGTCATGAGGATCTAGGTTCAAATTTGACCTCAGACACTTCCTAACTATGTGACCCTGGGCAAGTTCCTTAACCCCAGTTGCCTAGCCCTTGTCATTCTTCTGTCTTAGAAATGATACTAAGACCAAAGGTAAGGGTTTGTTTCTTAAAAAAAAAAAAGGACCTGGTGATCTTTCTTTTTTTCAAGCTATTATACCCAGCTAGGACATTGAAAAAAAGAATAAATATCATTAAACCATCCATAGCAACATGGTTTCCAATAGCCTAACTTGGAGAGGGGAGGAGGGATAGGGGAGAGGTTCTCTAATATCTGCATAGAGAAGTCACCTGACAAAGAAACAATGGACTAAAAATGCAGAAGACAACACATTTTTAGACTTGGTCAGCATGGGAATCTGTTTTGCATATTTGTCACAAGAATCTTATTTTTGTTTTCCATTAAAACAGTGCTGAGGAGAATCATGTTTATTAATCTAGAACTATATTGTCTAAGAATAGAAAAAATACTCTGTAAGTAAAATAAACAAGATAATACCACTCTTCACTTTATTTCCTTCATTAATTTTTCTCTGGTGTAAGTGGTTTATGTCTTCTTTCACAACAGTATGAACATGGATTTACATACTGTATACTAACACATGTACAACTGATATCATGTTACCTGCTGTCTTGGGAAGCAGGAAAAGGTAGGAGGGAGGGAGAGAACATGGATCACAAAATGTCATAAAATAACTATTAAAATTGTATTGACATATAAAAAAATAAAAGAAAATTCAAAAAAAGAAAAACAAGTTGCATCAATATACACTCTGATACTTTCTATCTTCAATGCAAAGGTGGGGGAAAGGTGAGATTGAAGAGAAATGTATAAAAGCATGGCTGAGAAAGAAGGAAGAGAGGTAGACAAGTCTCTAGAAATGTCATGATACATTTAAATGAAAGATAACTCAACCTCTTTCGAGGAGGGGGTCAAGATATTGCCCCTTAGTCAGCACCATCTAACTTACTTGCTAATTAGATTGATATGGCTTCCAAAGGAAATACCAGATTTGGATATAAACTTATCTGTGAAATCTTAAGAAGGATGATGGGAAATTATAAGCAAGTTCACTTCATAAAGCCAAAAGGAACAATGGAGGGCAAAACCAGTTGAAAGAAAATTTGGCAAAATGTAACAAAGTAAAGTTCTTCTGAATCTATTTAATAGTGAAAATGGAAGTAGGACAAGAAATAGCAGGAAAATGGGAAAAATTTTAAAGAATCATTACAACTAACTTTTTTCTCCAACAAAGATAACAGAAGTCTCTCATATCTGAAAGCTAATGGCAGAGTCCCAATGTGCTTATAGAGGAGGGGAAAATGGCATAAAAGAGAAAAAATGGTAAAATCATAAGGTTTGAGTAAAGTATGTATAGAGAAAATCCATGCTAGAGGTGAACCAATTCTAAGGTTATTTTTAGACAAGAGATTTGATAGAGGGGATGATAGCAAAAGCAAGGAAAAGTCTCAGATCTCATTAATACCAAAAAAAAAAATCTAGAAACACTAATAGTCTCCCTACTATATACAATCTTGAGAAATATCATCTATAAATGAGATGAATGTCCTTAATGAAGATATTAGTAGGGAACAAAAGCTTTTCAAAAGCAATTTTCAGCAGTAGACCTTAGCTTTATCACTTCACAATCAACTAAAAGATATAGGAATGTAAGATTTTATTGTGTTTACTTTGTTTTCTCCCAAAAGAGTATTTGACTTGTAAAAAACCAAAATACCACCTTAAAGAATCTTTTTGTCTTCCACCTATCCATCCAAATTTTTCAAGTCTTTGAAAATGATAACATAAATAAACCCATTTAGCAACTTTCTGATTATAAACACCAGGCAAGGCATAAAACATGCAAATATATTCTCATTCTGCCATTGTGAGAAAGGAGATTCAAGTTGAAGAGTGATTCCCTGTGAAAGATGAGGGACTCCAAATGCTCCTGTTTGTGGATGAGATTGTGCTAATTGAATTAATGCCCAGGAAAGCATCTTAGGAGAATTCATTTTCAAAAGAGTTTGATCTGACTATTCATATAGGAAAAACCAAGTGGAAGAAGAAACATTATTGCCAATTTTATGGTATATATTTTGTGGGAGCTTGTCCATATATGTATTTATGTATATGTATATATTGTGAATCTTAAAATTTCTCAGACTTGTGAATGTTAAAAATTCTCAGACTCTACTTTAGAACATTTGGTTAAGACCATTCCCCATTTTAAACAATGAAGGTACTTGATCAGGAATGTGAGAACTCTAACATTACTCCACCCATACTTAAGCATACTTTAGGGGAAGATAAAGTTGTAAACTCCTTACTGAACAATGAAAAAGTACTTAACTCATACTTATAGTGAGGCAAAACCCTTAAGCTAAGTCTATTTTTAGATCTAATACAAAAAGGTGCTAAGTACCTATAAAAGGTCAAATTGATCACTAAAAGGTCAGGCAACTTGCAAACTTGCAAGGGACAAGTTTAACAAAAGAGGTGTGAAGTTTTAGTCTACCCAGAGAAGTTGAGAACTAAAGATGTGAATTAAGAATGGTCAGTCCTGTGAAAATGTCTACTGTGATTGGTAGATGTGAAAACTTAGGGGAGGTGACATAGGAGAAATTTCTCTTTAAAAGGAGGCCAGAAGGCCTCTGAAGTAATTCAGCCTTGGAAGCTGAAGTGGAGCTCAGGAGCTGAACTGGTGGGTCTCTCTGAACACTAGAATCTTGCTTGGGACAAATCTTATGGTGAATGGATTAAAGACTGTCTTGTCTCTCTTAATGCTAAGGCCTAGGCCATTTTGTCCTAGGGCCCTCATACATTATTTCCTCTTACTCTCTCTCTCCCTTTCCTTGATTCCTTATTTGTATTAATTAAAATCTCCATAAAAACCCAGCTGACTTGGGTATTTCATATTTGGGAATTTTTCCCATGGCGACCACTTTATTTTTAATATAAAATCAAGATACAAAATATTATCTTTACAGTTTTGGCCATTCAAAGTCTTGAAACCATATTTTTTGCAGTCACAGTTTAAGGCAACCACTCTTTTAACTGTAACAGTATATGTGTAATGTGGGCAGCCTCCAAAGACTTAAAATGCATATTACACAAAGGGTGATGGAACTGTGCTTGGTGGATGTGAGCAGCCTGTGAAATGCAACCAGTGAAGAGCCTGGAAGAAAAGCATGAGCAAAGATGCCATCAAGGAATCACATAATAGGAAAAGAATTTGGGATAGTTACATGTCAAGGGTGAGAGATAGCAGATTGACATCCTGAGTGTCTCACTGACACCCTTGCAGTGCCTGGAGAATGCAAGGAAGGTCTCTAGTAGACTTCCCATGGTGAACTTACAGGAGGACATGAACAACAGTCACAGAGGATGGGCAAGCATGAAAGAGTTGCAATCTTCATTAATGAAGGGAGTGTCTAAATCAAGTCAATCTCAGATATATTTGGATATTTGAGTATGGCAATAATTCTTCACATTTTCGTAGCGTTTATCAAATTCAATTTAATTCAGTGTATCAAGCACTTATATGAAACACATTCTGCTAGGCATATGAGATACAAAATCAGAAATGGATACCATCACTTTCCCTCAAGCAGCTTACACTCTCCTGGAATGAAGGGCAGTGTAGTAGAGTGGGTAGAATATTGGAATGGGAGTCATGATTGATTCTTAACTTTGAAACCTACTGCCAATGTAACCATGAGATAGTTACACCCTTGCTGGGTTCTATTTCCATATGTGAATCCATCTCATTTTCCATTTTAATGCATATAGTAATAATGCACATGATAATTATCTATTTCAAAGGATTGGTGTGAAACTCAAATAATATGGGGCCCAGGAAACCCTCTGAAAACTTGAAAGTCCTTTATATGTGAGTCATAATTATCATAGAAGGTGGAAAGAGAGGATTTTGCAAATACTGACTTCAAAGTGGATGCTTCGCAAAGGAAGAATAAAAGTATTCTCTCTGCCTTGTTATTTCCACCAGTGTGCTTATCTAATTACATTTCCAGAGGTTTTGTTTTGCCTTTTACCAGAAAAGGCTCTGAACTTTAAGCTTTGGAGCCAAGCAAATGTCACACGTTTCAATCTGTGGCCTCTAGTGCCCTCATTTTCCCAAACCTGACATGCTCAGATGAGAAACCTGAAACCGCAGGACACAAGTAACTAATGAGATCTTCCTTGATTTAATTTAACCACAGAGATTCTGATTTATTTATTAGAAATGAGAAATGTAGTCTCAATGATGCTACTATTTCTCCTATGCTAAATTTTCTGCACAGGACAAAAGATGCACATAGGGCATCAGACTCAGAAAGCCTGACCCAGGCCTGAATTATTAGACAATTCAAAAAATGTCCAAGAAATTCACTAGAACCAACCCTTGTTACAAGAATGCATCCCAAAAATTAGTCTCTGAAGGAAGGTCCCAAGATATAAAATAATCTTAGTTTCAAACAGTAATAATTCTGAGTTTGCCTTGGGAAATAGATGCTGTATTTCCAATTCCTGAGAAAAGTTTAATTTTAAATGTATCCTTTAAGTTAGCCAATGTAATGAAATCTATTAAATGTGTCATACATTTTCCACACTACTCTGGAGCAGCATGGGATTACTGTGTCTAGTATGGGGTATTTGGACAAAAAATATAACTCAGTCAGGCTCATGTTCCCCACTCCACAGTGAAACTGGGGACCCCTAAAGTCGACTTAGATCTAAATGTTTTAATTATAGTAAAAATATATGTAAACCATAGCATAGAATTAATAAAATAATTAACTGAAACCAAAAAATGAGAAAAACTTGAAAATTTCTCAATAAACATTCTCTAAATTAATTCATTCTCACTTTTAGCTACTCCATAATAATAAGGAGGGGATGCTCCTCTTTATCTAGGCCCCCACCAGCAGACTGGAGGGTATAATAAAATGTCTTGGCAGCTGTGAGCCTTGTCACTTGGACCACATTGCCTCTATAACAGTCTTTACAGCTCTGCTGCTTCCTTATAACTGGCAGCCTGCCCAGAAGTCAATCATGCCTACTGTCTGGTTTGGCTCTCCACTCTTGGCAACTCAGGACTCCCCAGACACCATATTTCATCTTTTTTTCTATATGACGCTGTCATAGGTTTGCTCTTCTTCCTCCTTCTCTTCCCTGTAACCTTGTATATTCCTCAAGGTTCTATCCTATGTCCTCTTCTTATATGCTATTTTTGGTGATCTTGGCAGTTTCCATAGATTCATGACTCCTTACAGATGAGTCTCAGATTTATTTGTCTAGCCCTAACCTTTCTCCTGATATCTCCAATTGACTACTAGACATCTTGAGTACTTTAAACTCCACATGTTCAAAACTGGATTCATTATATCTCCCCTAAAAGTCTCTTCTTTTCCTAAGTATCTTCCCAGTCACTCAAGTCTGGAGTCAAGAAGATCTGCATTCAAATTCTGCCTCAGATTTTTCCTAGCTATGTGACCTGGGCAAATCACTTAATTGCTGTCTGTCTCAGTTTCCTCAGCTATAAAGGAGGAGTCATAATAGCATGTACTTCCCAGGGTTATTGTTAAGATCAAGAATATTTGTGAAGTTCTTGGCACCATGCTACTTAGTACTAAGTACACAGGTACCTAATAAATGCTTGTTCTTCCCCTATGATAAATGGAATATTGCAATTATCCTAATTGGTGAAGGTATTCTATGCAGCAAAGCATAATAGGTGTTAAAAATAGGAATCATAGGATTCCACAGTTTGAAGTCCAAAACGAACCTTAGAGTTCTGTTATTTGATAAATAAGGAAACTGAGACCCAGAAAAGCCAGATTAATGCCGAGTTGGTGATAAATCTGAGATCAGAATTGATCTACTAATTAAGAGATGACCAACTACATAGTAAAATGTTAAGGCTACTAGCAAGTGTGCTTGCCTTCTCCATAGCCCTATGGATCTGCCATCAAATTGCCTTATGCCTTAAATTAGACAATCAGACATTCATTTCTTTGGCTCATATTTCTATCCCTCTGTTAGAACATAAACATTCTTTTTGCTTTTATTATAATGGGATTAACAATATACCCTTACCTGAGAACAAATTCCAAAAGGAGAAAGCAGGTGAGAAAACATAAGAGCACATGGGAAGAAAAGGGATACTCCAAAAGGGGGAAAGGTACCCCAAAGGAAGTCCAGGGCTGCTATTGACATGCTTCAGTTGTTTCCCATTTTTGCTCAGGATAGACGTTGCATTTTGATGAGCCTTTGTTAACTGCTGAGAGATGATCTTCAAGCCCAGATTATTTACACAAATTATAATAAGGAAAAATGATGGCATAGATCAGCACTGGTATGGGCTCTATGTTACTGCTTTTAGAAGGCAGCATGGCAACAGTAATAATTCTTATCACAATTATAGACTTTTATCAGTCAATAAATAATTATTAAGAGCCTACTATGTCCTAGGAGTTATGCTAAGCACATGATATGCTTATGATATGAAAAAAGGCAAAAGGCAGTCCATTCCTCCGAGTAGCTCACATTCTAATGATGAAGACAACATACAAAGAAAATACTCAACAAGCTATAGATGGGATAACTAGAAAACAACATACAGACAGAAGGTAATCGAACTAAGAAGGATTGGGAAAGGCTGCCCAGAGAGGGGAGGGAAGCTGGGAAATGAATAAAGTCAAAAGACAGAGATGAGAAGAGAAAGCATTGAGGCTTGGCAGAATGCCATTGCCATGCCACCTAGATTGAGAGTTCTTGTTCGTGTTTTGCTCATCATTTAGCAAGGAGGTCAGCTGGACTGAAGTGTACATCGCAAGATGTAAGATATAGAAAGGTGAGGTGTGGATCAGTTTATGAAGGGCTTTACATATCAAAAGGAGACTTTTGTATCTGATCCTGGAGGTGATAGGGATCCACTGGGGTTCATTGAGTAGAAGAGTGCCATGGTAGATCCTGAGCTGTAGTAAAATCACTTTGGCAGCTGAATGGAGAATGGACGTTAGTGTGGAGAGGCTGAAGGCAGACAAATCCACCAGCAACTATATCCAAAGTTCAGAGACAAGAGAAGAGGGCTTGCACCAGAGTGGTGGCAGTGTCAGAAGAAAGAAGGGGGCATATATACAAAGGTAAAATTAATATACCTTGACAATAAAATGAATAAGAGGTAGAGGAAAGGGCTGAGAGAGAATGAGGAGTCAAGGATGTTGCTAAGTAATGAGCCTGGAAGACTGGGAGAATTGTCCTAAAAAAAAAATAAAGAAGTTTGGAAGGGGGAAGGTTTGGGAGAAAAGATTGAGCTCAGTTTGGGATGTGGTAAGTTTAAGATATCTATAAGATATCTGATATGTAGTAGTTTGAAGATTACTAAGTGCTTTACATACATTATCTCATTTGGCCCTCATAAAAATCCTGTGAGGTGTTATGGTTATTTATTATGCCCATTTTATAGATGAGGAAATTAAGGCTCAGAGGTTAAATAATTTGTCCAGCATTGCACAACTAATAAGTATCTGAGGTAGGATTTTAAATTAGCCACGCCTATTCCCCAAATAACAGACATGTAGAGAGTGATTTAAGGATTATAGCTGAGGAGGATTTTCTGGCTTCATTGCCAACTTGCCATGTACTCTCTGACACATAATACTTGAGTGGCCATGAAACAGCTGCTTAGCTTCTTAGTGCCCTGGGCAATTTTCTGAGACTACATACATGTCACCACTTCATGGAATTCATTATTCTCACTGACGAAGACCTAGCTGTAAAAGTTACAGATGAGCCTTCAATATGCACCATTTAGGGAGTTTCCATACAGGAAGTCCTACACATTGATGAAATGGTTGGCGTAGACCCCTTCCCTCCAATAAAAATGTACTTTACAAATATGATCACATTTGAGCCTCACAAATCCCCATTTTATGAATGAGGAAGAGGAACCTCATAGAGCTTAAAATTTTTGTCTATGGACACACCATTAATGATTGAAAAGCAGAATATAAACCTAAATTGTCCTGACTTCAAGTCAAGCATTCTAATCACTATGTTATATATTTCCTTTCCAAGTAGATAGTAGTCCCTGATCAGCGAAATAATCAACCATAATTCCAGAGGAATGTTACCAGTCTGATAAAAAAGATAATGGACTAAATGGGCAGTAGGTGACCCACAGATTTGGACATGACCAATAACAGGAATTTGTTGTGCTTGATAATGTGAAGGTTTTGTTTTTCTTTGGGAGATTACAGAGATTAGAGGGAGAAATAAATACTTAATCATTTTTTTAAAATGTTATTTAATTGATTAAGAAAAAATTTTCATGGCTATATGTCATATTCTTTCCTTCCCCCCCTCCCACCCTGCTCCAGTAGCCAATACTCAGTTCTACTGGGTTTTACATGTGTCATTGATCAAAACCTATTTTTAAATTATTGATATTTGCACTAGCATGATAATTTAGTCTACATTCCCAATCATATCCCCATTGACCTATGTGATCAAGCAGTTGTTTTTCTTCTGTGTTTCTACTCCCACAGTTCTTCCTCTGGATGTGGATAGTGTTCTTTCTCATAAGTCCCTCAGAAATGGCCAGGATCATTGCATTGCTGCTAGTAGAGAAGTCCATTACATTTGACTGCCACAGTGTATCCATCTCCACGTACAATGTTCTACTGGTTCTGCTCCTTTCACTCTGGATCAATTCCTGGTCGTTCCAGTTCACATGGAATTCCTCCAGTTTATTATTCCTTTGAGCACAATAATATTCCATCACCAACATATACCACAGTTTGTTCAGCCATTCCCCACTCAAAGGGCATCCCTTGATTTTCTAACTTTTTGCTAACACAAAGAGCGTGGCTATAAATATTTTATACAAGTTTTTTTCTTTATCATCTCCTTGGGGTATAAACCTAGCATTGCTATGACTGGATCAAAGGGTAGGCAGTCTTTTAAAGCCCTTTGGGCATAGTTCTAAATTGCCATCCAGAATGGTTGGATCAATTCACAACTCCACCAGCAATGCATTAATGTTCCAATTTTGCCACATCCCCTCCAGCATTTATTTATTATCTTCCTTTGCTGTCATGTTAGCCAGTCTGCTAGGTGTGAAGTGGTGTCTCAGAGTTGTTTTGATTTGCATTTCTCTAATTATAAGAGATTTAGAACACTTTTTCATGTGTTTACTGATAGTTTTAGCTTCTTTTTCTGAAAATTGCCTATTCATGTTCCTTGTTCATTTCTCAATTGGGGAATGGCTTGATTTTTTGTACAATTGATTTAGCTCCTTATATATTTGAATAATTAGACCTTTGTCAGAGGTTTTTGTTATGAAGATTTCCCTCCAATTTGTAATTTTGGTTGCATTAGTTTTGTTTGTACAAAATTCTTTTAATTTAATGTAATCAATATTATTTACTTCAAATTTTGTAATTTTTTCCAACTCTTACTTTGTCTTCAAATCTTCCTTTTCCCAAAGATCTGACAGGTATTCTATTCTGTGTTCACCTAATTTACTTATAGTTTCCTTCTTTATATTCAAGTCATTCACCCATTCTGAATTTATCTTGGTGTTGGGTGTAAGGTGTGCTTAATAATTTTTAAAATAAAATCTAAATTTGAAATATTTTAAATGACTGTGAATAGAGATGAAGTCAAAAAGACCTGATTTCCTATCCCACCCCTAATATTTATTAGCTTGGGAAACATGGGCTAACCACTGAACAATTCTTAGCCTTCACTTCTTCATTTGTTGGTGTTGATCAGTGGTATCAGACTCTTTGTGATGGATTTGGGGATTTTTTAAAATTAAGTTTATTTAATTAAGAATATTTTCCCATGGTTACATGATTTATGTTCTTTCCTTCCCCTCCTCCCATTCCCCTCCAATAGCCAATGAGCAATTTTACTGGGTTTTACATGTGTCATTGATCAAGACCTATTTTCACATTATTAATATTTCATATTCCAATCCAATTATGTGATCTAGCAAATGTTTTTCTTCTGTGTTTCTGCTCCATCTAGGGATTCCTTGGCAAAGATACTGGAGTGCTTTGTCATTTCCTTTTCCAGATCATTTAAAAAATGAGGAAACTGAGGCAAAAAAAGTTGAGTGACTTGCCCAGGGTCATACAAGTAGTGAGTATCTGCAGGTAAATTTATTTATTTATTTGTTTATTTAAATGTTTATTTCTTAGTCAATTTAGAACATTATTTGTGGGTTACAAGAATCATATTCTTTCCCTCCCTTTCCTCCCACCACCCTTCCCATAGCTGACATGCAATTCCACTGGGTATTACATATTTGAATGAATGTATGTTTGAATGAATGTATGTAAAGTGCTTTCCCAACCTTAATATGCTACATAAAATGCCAGTTATTATTTGTAATCCCAGTGTAGAACATAAACCTCAGTAACGAGAGGTTGTTTCATTCATTATATTTGTATCCCCAATGCCTAGCATTGTGCCTGACACATAGTAGGCTTTTAATAAGTGGTGGCCTGATGATCACAAATGTATTCAGTGAGATTTCCAGAGCCTTGGACTGCCCTTCCTGATATTTTCCCATTGTAGTTCTCTGTTTCGCTTTAGAGCAACTAACTAGCACAGTGGCTAAACACTGGGCTTAGAATCAGGAGGATTCATCTTCATGAATTCCAATCAGGTCTCAGATACTTACTAGCCTCATGGCCCTCAGCAAGTCATTTAATGCTGTTTGCCTCAACTCCTCATTTGTAAAATAAGCTAAAGAAGGAAATAGGAACCACTTCAATATTTTTGCCAAGACAAACCCAAATAGAGTCATGGAGAGTCGGACATGACTACAAACAATCCAACAACAACAGCATCTCTCATTAGACTATAAATTCCATGAGTCAAGGACTATGTTTTTTTTTCTTTTTCCCATCACTAGTCTTAGCACAATTCAATTGACTTGAGCACATAAACTATTATTAATGACCTACGCTCAAATTTACTTGGAAGTGAGTATTTAATTATTACTTTTATTCTGTAAAAGGGAAGAGTACATGATGTATAATTTAGAGTTAATAGGAAAACTAATTCTACAGAGTAAAATACTCTCCTCTCATATTATGTTCTTTCAAATAATAGCCAAAGGGGGATTTTGATTCAATAATAAAAATCCAAGCCAAAATAGAAAAGAACCCAATCACAACTGAAATAATGAGTAATTTCCCATGGGAAATAAAACTAAAATCATCTAGAAATAGGAATGTATACATTTCTCCCCTGTATATTTTATCCCACTCTTGGTCTCCAGTAGTAGAATCCTAGAACTTTTAAACTGGAAAGCATTTTAGAATTAGTCTAGTCCTGAGACCTAGGGAGGGGAAATCACAGTTTCTCCAAGGGCATTTGTCACATAACTTAGTTTCTGAAAATAAAATACTTTTCATCCTGTTTTATCATCAAAGATAAAAGTCTATGCTAAAAGTACTTTTACAAGTGTAAGGTAATAAATTGAACTTAACAAAAGATGATAATCATAATTCCTAAAATCCCTGCTCTAGAATGTCGCCATGCTAACCTCAAGGCATCCAGTCCACCTTTCACTTTAATGGAATTAATGAGAAGGAATAAAGAGGGATGTTTTCCTGATGTTAGATAGTAATTAGCATATGTACAGATAAAGAAAAATGCAATATTATAAAGGAGGTTTATTTCTTTTTTCTTATATTACCCTCTCAATTAATATTTGTTGGACTGGAATTAATTGAATTTAATTCAACCTGAAATATATTCTAAAACTACAACTGGATATACTTGTTGAAACAAGACAATTGCATCAACAAACTTAGATGATAGCCGCAGAAGAGAAAAAAAAAAGTTTAAAAAATTTTTTTGATAATAAATATCATCATAATTGTCTGAGAATGTACTAGCTATAGGGAGGACTGAAGCTACATAAGCATATTCTTCAAGCATTGGGGGAAAAGAGATAAAAAAGATATCGTATTTTTCCATATGAAGCGTAGGGAGATGGAGGAAGATTAATTTTTTAAAAGTATAGTTATTTTGAAGTATTTTGCTATTCACTGAATTTCATCCTGCCAAGAACCAAAGTTAATCATTATTAATATTTTTATTTAATTATCAGATTGCAGGAGAAGGCAGCAATGGCACCTTATCACCAAAAGAAACAGCCCTTTCCTTCTTTCCTTGGCATGATCCATGTGAAAAATAATCAGGGCTGCACAATTAGACAGTGTTGGTTAGAGTCATAAAAAGAGGAAAGAAAGGAGAACACTGAGCATGCTGTGATTGCTCCAGAAAATGGAAACAATGCCCCTTTTCATCTGCAACATGATTATTTGACTTTCTGGTTGCCTTCTGTATGAATAGGACTTATTTATACCACCAAGATTATTTGGGTCACACTGTAAGGAGGTAATGGGTTTTTCTGTTCTATCCCACAAATGACTTAGAAGTGATCACTTAACTGCTAGGTCTGCTCTAAGAGGCTGGGGTGGTTGATGTATAAATTAGAATTAATAGGAAAATTGTCTTTTGAATAAAAGATGCATCTAATAATCCCAGTTGAGACACCATGTTTAAACCCTACTTTTCAGGATAATACTGCCATTATCCAAGAAGCTTGAATCCCAGCACCTCATTGATGTGTATAGCTTCCCTTCTCTGGCTCTGACTTGCACTCTGATTTTGTAGAATCATGGAGCCTCAGTGTTGGAAGGGACCTCCAAGGCCATTTAATCCACCCAATACCTGAATTAGACTCCCTTCCACAAGATACCTAGAAGATGGTTGTTCACCTATGAGAGACCTCGAGCATGAGAGAAATAACTGCCTTCAGAGGCAGTTTTAGGCAGCTCTGATTAGTAAGAAGGTTTTCCTTAGCTCAAGACCACATCAATGTCTCTGTAACTCCCACCACCCCTTCTTACCACTTCTGTCCTCTGGAGGGCAAACAGATCAAGTTAAGTCCCTCCCCCAGCTGACAGGCCTTCAGATCTTTCAAGACTGATGATATGCCCTCCCCAAAGTTAGTCTTTTCACTCCAAGAGCCTAGAGGAGGGCCTCATCCAGGAGTCTGCACTGGAGCTGAGCCCTGAAGGAAGCAAGGGAGGTTAGGTGAAGATAAAGCACATGGCCTGGAGAAGAGCATGGACACAAGAGACTGATCCAGTGCCCTGTTTAAAGGATAGGACAGTCTAACATAATGTGATTGAAATGACTCTGTAAAGGAAGGCTGAAGACATTGTAAGGGGCTTATGTGCCACAGAAATAAGACCCCGGTCAGTTCTAAATCCTCTGATCTTGTGCCAGCGTGGTAATCAACTGACTACTAGGAAATGGTTTGGGCAACAACTGCTCCCCATTGAACTTCCCAATGAAATCCTTCTGTTCTGATGCCATCTACTGTCTGCAATACCAACATTAAGAAAAGAGAAAGGAAAGTGTAAGAATTGAAAATAAGTAAAAAATAGAATTATAAGATATCCTGATGCTGCCAAGAAAAAGTCTAGATTTAGACCCTAAAAAATAGCAGAAAAGCATTTATTCAAGCACTGGACACAGCTAGTGTCTAGTAAGCTGGTAAGACAACGTAAAACTATGCCATGTGAAGATGAGTCAGAACAATGGGATGTGTTTAGCCTGTGAAGAAAAAAAAAACACTTGGGAATTATGTGATTATTATTTTCAAACATTTAAAATCATACCACCTAGAATATACCTGCTCTTCTTGTCCTTAGAGGGCAAAATCAGGAGCAATCAATCAATTGTGAAAAACAGACTTTAATGAGTAGGGGAATGGCATGGTTAGATCTGCATTTAAGGAAAACCACATTGGTGGTGGGTGGAGCTAGGTAGAGGATGGGGTGTAATAAGAAGAGTCTTAAAGCAAGGAGACCAATGAGAAGAGTTTCCTTATAGCATAGTATGGGATTTGAGGTCTTCATTGAAGGTGGTAGCTCTGTAAAGACAATTAAGGGGTCAGATATGAGAAATATTGTAGAGAAAGCAATGGTGGAAGTTACAGAAAGACAAATTGAGACTTGAAGTAATGAAAATCTTTCAAACAACTTGAGTTATAAAAAAAGTAGTGTAGGTAACCTAATGAAGTTGTTTGGTTGTTGTCCTTTGTACTCAAAAAGGATCAAAATAATCCTTTAAAATCAGAATAATTATAGGTGTGTCCATGATCTTGAACTTGACAGGAGGAAATGTTAGAGTCAGAGGTCAACTGAGAAAAGTACCAAGTAGCCATGAAGAGAAGAATGACCACCAAAACCAAATCTCTGTTTTGCCATTCTCTATCAGTCATGCTTTGACATGGTAATTGGATATAAAGGAACAGTTTAGAACAAGACAACTGAGAAGAAGTGGAAAAAAAACATAATCCTAATCCCAATCATTCAGACACAGATGTGCCTAACTCCTGTCCTATTCATATTTCTTGAGAACAAGATTAGATTAAAATCAGAATCCAGTAACACCCCTTTCCCCATTCAATTGGTCTTTTACAAGGTCCATCAGTTGGCTGTCCACCTTCTACACATGAAGAGATAGCAAAATCTCACTTAATTTCACTTGAGTTCATTAAGTGACCACCTTTTGAAGAACAGCAAAAGTCAGGGAATAATTAAGCTGACAATAATTTTTGCCCTCTCCCTTTATTATTCCCTAGACCATGTGAATTATCCCCATTTGGTTTGTGGGGGCTCCAGATTTATCCCAAACAGCCCCAATAAACAAAAAAGGTCATGTCAGACTGTAGAAATAATTAGAACATTCCATTGTTCCATTCCTTGCCATTGCTATTCTTTTAGTTAAACACAAACCCATCCAACTTCTCCCAAATATGCCAAATGTTCTTGGCCAAGTACACATTATTATTAAATGCAAGGTCAAGATGTGGTGAGATTGAGTCAATAATGCAGTTAGGGGAAAAAAACTCTTATTGGCTAACTACAGCAAAGATATAAACAATAAAGGATATGAATGTGCAGACCCAGCTCTCTAGGTTCCCCCATTCATGGAGACATACCTCATTTGGGAGCAATAATAACCCAAAAGAGGGGCAAATGGGTAGCTCAGTGGATTGAGAGTCAGGCCTAGAGATGGGAGGTCCTAGGTTCAAATCTGACCTCAGACACTTCCCAGCTGTGTGACCCCGGACAAGTCACTTAACCTCCATTGCCTAGCCCTTACCCCTCTTCTACCTTGGAACCAATGTATTGATTCTAAGATGGAAGGTAAGGGTTAAAAAAAATCTAATCAGGTGGACAGCAAGGTGGCTCAGTGGATTGAGAACTAGACCTATATACAGGAGGTCCTACATTCAAATCTGGCCTCAGATACTTCCTAGCTGTGTGACCCTGGACAAGTCATTTAACCCCCATTGCCTAGCCCTTTCCATTCTTCTGCCTTGGAGCCAATACACAGTATTGATTCCAAGATGGAAGGTAAGGGTTTTAAACAAACCCAAAAGGGAATGAGAAGTTTGTCAGGTACAAAGAACTACATCCCCTTCTCATAGTTGGCTTGTATGGTATAATCCAAAGCTAGCCTGAGTGAATTTATTCAATTCGCTAAAGAATAGCCATTTATTAGGATATCACCTTTCTTCTTTCCAGATATCCATGACTAAATATATACCCCTTTAATCACTAAGTCTTTCCCCACCATCACAATGCAGAGAGACCTACAGTCAGAAGCAGATCGATTCATTTCAGCAAATATTTATACAAGACGGAAACAAAATTAAGTATCTACTATGTGCTAAGAACAGAACTAAACACTTTATAAATATTATCTCATTCAATTCTCATAAAAACCCTGAGAGATAGGTGTTCTTATTTTCTTCATCTTGTCTTCCCCTTGAGGAAAGTGAAGCAGAGGTTGTGACTCACTCAGGATCACACAGTTACTAAGTATTTAAGGACAGATTTGAACTCAGATCTTCCTGACTCAAGGCTTAGTACTCTATCCATTGTGCCAACTAGCTCCTTTGCAGGCTGGCTTCTGGTAAATCTACACTTCACAGTGTGTTCTGAATCAAGCAAGAGGCCATGCTATCAGGATCTTATTTCCTAGGAGACTGGTAACTGAGTGTAGGGCGTATTTTCACAGGGGAAGGAATATTAATCAACATGCTGAATATTTGGAAGTCGTGGAAATGGAAGAAATCTCCAGATAAGAGAATGCAAGTTCCTTAATTATAAGTTCCTTGGGGGCAGTCTGTGTTTTATCATTTGTTGTATCCTCCATTCAAACTTGGAATGGACTTCCTAAGAACAAGTCTTTTCCTTCTCATTAGAGATCTACTAGTGAAGGCTGAATGGCCACTTGTTAGGAATATTGTAGAAGGGCATCGTTGACTAGGAATCTTAAGGACTAGGAATCTAATTCTATAATCAATGTTTGTTTGATGTTGAATGAATGAGTAAATGGATGAATGAACACAGGAATGAATGAGGAAGGTTGATAACAAAACTATGGAGGTCATCCATGTTTGAGAAGTGGGAGTAGAATTAAGAACCCCTAAAGGAGACACAGAATGTGTGTTCAGAGAGCTATGAGGAAAATTATGCAAGGGAAATTTCCAAAAAGTCAAATATTTGTTGCATTTACTGAAAGAGGAGGTAATTTATTTTGGATATCAGAATACCCAGAATTTTTGGCAGTTGAGAAACTTACATACAGGACTGTTGTGAGAATACATAATACCTGCTTTGAATTCTTGGCAAGGAGTGATCTACAGAAATATAATATAATTATCTATAAATATAGGGCAATAATATTAGCATTCTATATTAGGTAATCTCATTTCTCTGATAATGATACAAGCTTATACATGCTTTTAGGCCTTTGAGCTTCTATTAAAAGATGCAAAACAAATAATCATTTTATTTCTGATTACTGCAAGAAAAATGAAGTGTTTTTTACATTATCCATTACAAATAGGTCAATATGTGACTAGTTGAGAACATAATTATACTTTTTGCTCTGCATCTTTTCATCTCTGTTTTCTCATTATAGAGATTTTTGGTGCTGTCAAGTCCCCTATATACATGTATAAGTAGAAAAACATTGACCCCATCAATTATAATTTGCAATTTCTGTAATTCTCATTAGTGCTTTGGGTGCATTCAGATCCAATTACTGGAAAAGAAGAAATGACACAGCAAAGGAAGGATGAATAAATAACTGGGCAACAGAGACAGCAAACTCAGTCTCTAGGGAGAGGAAATTCTTTAAATTACATAATTAATGAAGAAGAAGAATTTTGTCCTCAGAAGAAAGATTTTTGGAACTGGAAGGCCAATGCTTTTTGATGTGAATAATTTCAGAAAATGGAAATAGTGGCTATGGATACATTCCAGATAAAAGCAGAAATATTTAATATTCTCTGTATTTTAAAATATCTTACACTGTGTTTCCATTTGATTTGGGGTAAAATAGAAGATTGATGGTACCACAGAATAGTGAGTAGACAAAAATAGACAAAACACTTGACTAGAAATCAAGAGCCCTGAGTTTAAATCCCAGTTCTGCCATGAACTCTAAACATGTACATTGGGCAAATGACTTCCCCTCTGGAGATTTTGGCTTCCTAATTTGCAAAATGAAGGGGATGGACTATATCAGTAGTTCTTAAAGTGTGTCTGGAGACCTTTATGGTGTGCCAAGACCTTTTCAGGGGTCCCATAAAGTCAAAACAATTTTCATAATAATATGAAGACTTTTAAATTTACAATGTGGTAAATTACAATAGATATATAATACATTTGAACAAAAGCTCTTTGGGGTCTTCACTCATTTTTAAGAATGTAAAGTAGTACTGGAACAAAAATTTTGGAAACTACTAAACTAGATGATCCCTAAGGTCCCTTTCTATCATTTCTATCTATCTATCATTTCTATCAACTCATATACTTTACAGATTTAAGAATAAAAATCTAAAAATTCTTTTTAAAGATTTTGATTCATAAACTTCCTGGTATTGTTTGACTAATCAATGGAGAGGGATATACTTCATATGACTTATGGTTACAATTTGGAATAGTAACTAAGTAGCTCATTAAAATAATTTGTTTTAAAATTTTACTATTTATAATTTTTGCACACAGACATTAGATCATACTCTTGTTCCTTTCTTTTTTTCTTTATGGAGTTATATGTCTACAAAGTTTATGAGATGTGATTTATATCATATACTATGGTTTTCTACAGATCTTTTGAATTCCTGTTGATATTTTCATCTGAGTGGCAGTTAATTGTAATGGATAGACATCTGGCCCTAGTGTTAGGAAGACCTCAGTTTACACATACCATCTGTATATCCCTGTGCAAGTCACTAAGCTCTCAATGCCCCAGTCAACTAAAGATTATAGATTGAAGAGCAATCTTCATTGGTACAGGGGATTTCCTTATCAGAAGTACTCTATATTATCAACTCTAAAAGTGTGGTCCTTAGACATTGTATGATCCAAAGCAATTCACTTACCTCTGTTTGCCTCAGTTTCCTCATCAGTAAAATGAGATGGAAGAGGAAATGACAAACCTCTCCAGTATCTTTGCCAAGAAAACTCCAAATGTAGGGCATAGAGAGTCATGCAGTGTGAAATAACTGAAAAACAACAATATTATCAATTCTCTAAGTATAATCCAAGAGACCCTTTTAGGAGATCCATATAGTCAAAACTATTTTCATATTAATTTAAAGGAAGTATTTACCTATTAAATTATTTCTGTCTTTTCCAGTCTGGTATGAGGGTAGATTTTCTTTATATTCTTCCATCAAAATAATATGCTGTAACAGATTGAATACAGAAAGAGGTATGAGAATATAACTGTCTGCTCTTATGCTGAATTTTAAAGAGGTGTGCAAAAATATGTAATGTCCTTTTTCTCATTAACATTTTTGTTTTGGATAATATAGTGATTTCTCATAAAAATGTTGTATCTATTAACATATAATGGATTTATTTCTAAATGAATAAACAAATATATTTGGAAAATTATCCATTTAATTTCTAATATAATAAATACCAATAGCTATATAACCCATATTTTTAAAGCTCCGTGACCTCAATACTTTTTAAAAGTACAAAATAACTTCAAAGACTAAAAAGTCTAAGAAATACAGCCCTTTACCAGTGAAATTTCAGATCTAGCACACATTACTTTTTCACCTACTTCATTTAATTAAATTTAATTAATTAAGCAAGATATTTGTTTATTCTAATAGAGCTGGAAGAAAGATGAATTATAAAAATGAGAAAGTAGATCTATCAGATCCTTTTCAACTCTGACATTTTGTCTTTAATTATGTTCCTCAAACTCAGCAAAGGTATGAGGCAGCAAGTTTAGAGAAGGAGCCTAGCTCTTAGCTCTGACTCAGGCAATTACCATATGTTCAATGAAATCCAAGAAGCATTTACTTATTAAGCATAAGCACATACTATGTGGGAAATGCTAGGGAATCGAAAACAAAAGCAAAATGCTCCCTGCCCTCAAGAAACTTGCATTTAGGGGAGATGCAACATGTACAAAAAGAGATGGAGCTTAAGAAAAATTGAGGAACAAGAGAACACTAGAGAATCAAGAAGGCGTCACAGGTGAGATGAAACCTAAGCCTTGAAGGAAAACTAGAATTCTAAGAAGCAAAAATGAGAAAGGAGCACATTCCAGAGATGAAGCATGACTTGTACAAATGTTTTCATTAGGATCCAAGTTCAGGAAATATGTAGTATTCCACTTTGACTGCAATCTAGGGTACAGATAAGGTAGCAGCATGAAACAAGGCTAGAAAGAGATGGGATCTGCACTGTGGAGAGTTTTCAGTGACAGATTGAAGGACCTTCTATTTTAACAGATAAGTAAAAATGAACCACTAAGAGTTTTTGAAAAGAATGACATAGGAAGATCTTTGCCTTAAAAGGATTATTTTAGCAGTTTTTGTGGAGTTGGATTAGAGAGGAGAGAATCTGGAAGCAAAGAGACTAATTAGTAGAATGTAACATTAGACCAAGTGATAAGTAGAGGCTTTTAATTAAGTTGATAGTCTTGTGAAGGGAAAGAAGGATAGATATTAGGGATATTGTTCAGGTAACACTTTTGAGGCATTTGATTAGATATGGGGAGGTGATGGTGGGAGAAGGAAGAGTCAAGGAAGACTATAAAACTATGAAACTTTGGAATATGGAGAATGTTGGTGCCCTCAACTGAAGAGATAAAGGTTTGTTGCAATTTAAATTAAGGTAAACTGAGGCACAAAATTCCAAGCACATGCAATTCATTGGTAAGGCTAACTATCACCAAAAAGGGAGTCTCTCAACTCTTGTCAGTCAAAAGTCAAAAGTAACCCAAGGTAGGGCTTACTAGCCTTCCTACAGTTTTGGGAAGTACAAGAGAACAAAGGATAGGAAGCATTAAATAATAAGATTGACTACTGTTAAATTTATAATTGGACTTGAATATTTAATTGGTGGTCGCCAGGGATTTCATTTCTAAATCCCAAAATGAATTACTGAAGTAAATGGAATTATTGGTAGTTTATTTATAATAGAGGGAAGATCTTAAGGAAGAGAGAAAAGGGAAGAGAGAGGGAAGGAAGGAGAGAGAGAGAGAGAGAGAGAGAGAGACAGAGAGAGAGACAGAGAGAGAGACAGAGAGAGAGACAGAGAGAGAGAGACAGAGAGAAATAGAGAGAGCTATTGCTTCCTCAGAGCCAGGTAGGAATTCTAAGCCCCAGCCAGACTCAAGAAAATGGGCCTTTCTCGGAGGTTCACACCTTTATAAAGGGAAGGAAACTAAGTCAGTCTTTACACTCACCATAGTGACTGTCTAAAAGGAAGCAGTCTGAGGTCTCCTGCACAAGCTCCTCCAGGGGTCCAGTTCCACAGCCAAGTGTCTTCACTCCAAGTCTGAGTATTTGTCTTCCAGTCTCTCCTCAAGTGTCTGTCTTCCAGTCTCTCCTCTGAGTGACTCTTCTTCATTCTTGATTCATTCTTGTATGCCTCTGTTTCCTCTATTTAAAGACCCTTTTTTCTTGTGTCACCTCCCCTAAATTTTACATCTACCAATCACAGCAGACGCTCCTTTTCAGGTCTGCCCACTCAATGTATGAAATGGGTATTCATACCTTTTTTAGTTAGTTATACCTTTTGTGGTTAGTTAACACCTTTTTGTAGTTAAATTGGGTAGATCTACTTTAAGTACTGAGTTAACACTTTGGGGATTAAAATCTAAAAATAGATCTGGGGTTACAATTTTATCTTCACTGTCAAGGAAGAGTTAAGTACCTTCATTGTTACAATCAGGGGAGAGCCAAATCCAATCTTCACACTACAAAGTCTGAAGTATCATAGATGATGGAAAACAACGTGATTAGACTGAAGTCAGGATGTAGGAGTAGCAATGGCCCGTCCTTCCATCTTGTTGCTATGGAAAGCTCATTGATGTTGTCCAACTGCATGAATAACAGACTTCCTGAAATCCACTTGCACTTTGCAAACTTGTTATTAAGATACAATGACTCCTTTAATTATATATGGGCAGAAAAATACATATAGAAAATATATTCCTTTGAATTAAGATGACTTATGAGACAATTTAGCTCATGGAAGAAAGCTGAACTTCTGAACTTAACTCAGAGACCAAGAAACACAACCTGGGCAATTTTACAATATATTGGGGATGATACAGAATTTAATCAATTACAAAATGAATTCAGAATCAAATTGATTTTTCTCAGGCTTAGTGGGAAAGATAATGTGTTCCATTTTAGATGTGTTTAATTAGAGATTTCTACAGAGCATTAACTAAGAAATGCCCATCAGGAAGTTGATGACATAGGACTGGAGTTCAACAAGTTGAATAAAAATCTGAAAAGAAAGATTTGGAAGTCATCTGTGCAGACATGATATTTGAATAATGGGAGCAGTTGAGATCACTAAGGGGAAAAAAGGGGAACAGAATAAAGAGATCAATAGAAGTCTTGGAAAGATCAGCTTCAGTGGAAGGATAGGAATTGAAAGTCAGGTTATGTGATGAGAAGAAATGGGGAAGTGGTGATGATATCTCATAAACCTGGCTGCCCCATTTTAAGAATTCTCTGACTGACTTCTCCACCATGACCCTAAGTTGGGTACTTTCCCTGTCCTTGCTTTTTAGCTTCCTTTAGTGTATTGTCTTTCCCCATTAGATTATAAGCTCTTAAGGGCAAAGATTTTCTTTTTTCTTCCCTTCTCTTCCCTTCCCCTCTCTTTTCTTTTCTTTTCTTTTTTTTTGCATTTGTATCCCAGTGCTCAGCATAGTGCCTGGCACATTGTAGGCACTTAATAAATATTTGACTATAAACCAATATTTCCAGCGTCAAAGACCTAGAATCAGAAGGGAATCATGAAGGTTACTGAGTCTAAACCAAATCAAAAGATTTTTTTTTAAGGATAGCATGTTTCTGAAAATGGCTATAGATATTAAGGGATTATTATTATTATTATTAACCTTTTAGAGAAAGAGATTGAAGATGAATGAAAAATGAGAATGGTCAAAGGGCAGGGCAGTCTCCTAAGGGAAAAGGGAGGAGCTGAGCTTAAGAACACAGGTAAAAGGTTTGGACTTGTCCAGGAGAGGAACTTTTCCCTAAGAAACAGTTTTGAAGAAAAGAATTTTGAAGTGCAGAGTGACATTGATGGTAGAAGGGCCTAACAAATGTGGAAACCACAAAGGGATAATATTAACTGTATAATAATAGCTAATTAATTACATAATTGTCATACAAAGTATTTCCTGACATACAAATAATATAATTAAAAGTATGATTGATGATTAATAAATAATAACATATTAGTAGTTAATTATGTATATAATTATTTCATATGTAATATAAAGTATGTACTATAGAAACAATCTACCGGAAAGTGAATAATTAATAGCATAATAATAATAATTATTATTTAACCATATGCAACAAAATACAAAAATGTATAAATAATATAATTAAAGTATAAATAAGGAATGATAATAGTTTACTAATTATAATTTTATAATATAATGGATAGAATAATCAACACATGATATAACTAAAATATAATAAATAATGTAATAATAATATATAATTACATTCTATGTACTATAAAGCACACAATACAGAAATATATAATAAAATATATACCTAATAAATAATATAATAACAATAATAGTGAATTAGATAGCATAAGAGAAGTCAACAAAGAATTAATGTGATTGAAATGAAACGTAATTAAAGAAAATAGGCTTTTCACAGTATGACAGCAAGGAACAACCAATAGATAGCCCGTGCATTGGAACGATGCAGATTAGAGTCATATACACAGAGAATGGGAGCAGAGATGGAATGGAGAAAACATCCACATCATTAAGATCAGAGATTCATCCCAGATGAGTATTTGCTAAATAGAGATAAACAGTTGATTAAACAGTATGGTTTGAGGCAGTGTGGTGTAGTGGTTACAACTTTAGACAGCATCAGGAAGTGACTCTGCCTTCGATACAAACTGTGACCATAGACAAGTCCCTTAACTTGTCTAGGCCTGAGTTTCCTGATCTATAAAATGAAAGAGGGATTCAATGGTTATTAATCTCTTTCCTAACTCTCAATCTGTGATCATATAAAAGCTCTGCCTTCTAGCATTCTATAACAATGGAAAGTTTCACTCGTAAGAGTGTTAGCACTCAAAACACCTAGGAACTGAGTATGGTGAGTAGGTGGAGTCATTCATGTGGGTTCCCAGGGAATGAACCAAATTCAAACATGACACTAAATCAGTTATTACGGATATTCAGGAGTAATACTACACATAGTATAGTGGCAAATACTCTGCCATGTACCAGTGGCCCTGGTCCTTTGGGCATTTGTTGGAGTTTCTGAAGCACTGTTTAGAGTGGAATCACATTTTTGCCTATAGGTTCAATCTTTCCAGCTTCAGGGGAAGTATCGGACATGGAGGGAGTTAGGGAGTAGAGAAGGATCTGAAGAAAAGGTTAAGCCTGCTCTAGACTTCACATTGAGCACACGAAGAAAGAAATTGCCTCAATGATCCTTCTCAGAAACTATTTGGCCTTCAGCTCCTTGAGATTCAACTTTGAGCCAGTTGCCAAGATGTTTAGTTCCATACTTCAAAGTCATCCCAGTAAAGGAGACATGATTTAAAAGTAATGCAACAGGTCTCTTGTGATTCTCCTCTAGTCAAAAGCATGGCAGTCAAGGAAGGAGAGCACCGCCAAGAACTCCAGGCATGAGAACATTGTATATGCCCTAAACCAAGGACAAAGAGTCCTGTTCCACAAGTATCAAATTCACAGGAATTCCTGGGGGCTGTTGAGAGCAACAAAGTATAGTTTCACACTTAACTTAGCATTTTCTTGAGGCTGTGTCATGCTGAGCTGAACTAAAGGACATAGCAAGGATAGTTATTTTAATTTCATTTTCAGAGTAACAAGCACTTTGGGTTTTTTAAAATTTAATTTAAATTTTTGTTATATTTTAAGTTTCAAGCTACCCCCACCCTCCCCACCCTGTATTAGAAAAGGTCACAATTTGACAAAATTTTATGTACATTATATATATGTAAAACTATATGATGCACACTTTTATTTTTCAATTCTTTCTCTAGAAGTAAACATTCACATTTATACTTAAAACAATATTCCTCAGGAGGACCCTGGAGATGGGAGGTCCTTAGGTCAATCTGACTTCAGACACTTCCTAGCTGTGTGACCCTGGGCAAGTCACTTAGCCCAATTGCTTAGCCCTTCAGTCTCTTCTGCTTTGGAACCAATACTTAGTAGATTCAAAGACAGATGGTAAAGATTTAAAAAAATTTATTTCTGTTACCATAAACACTATTCTCTTGGTTCCGCTTGTTTCACTTTTCATTATTTCATGCAAGTTTTTCCATGTTTTTCTAAAATCAACATTTTTGCTCATTATTTCTTACAACCCAGTGTAACAGTTAAAATTAGTTTCTCTATTAAAAGTATTGTATTTTTATGAGGTTTATTAAAGATTATTAGAATT
Source organism: Monodelphis domestica (assembly GCF_027887165.1). Taxonomy (NCBI): domain Eukaryota; kingdom Metazoa; phylum Chordata; class Mammalia; order Didelphimorphia; family Didelphidae; genus Monodelphis; species Monodelphis domestica. The sequence continues at coordinate 348,152,100 of NC_077227.1, forward strand.
AAGAAATAAAGAAAATAGTATAGTAGTAGTCTCTCAGTAACCGAGGATGATGAAAAGAAAATACAAAATAAGAAAAGCACATGCCTAGGCCCAGAGCCCATTCACAACCACTTACTCTACATCTTGCCTGCTAGGTAGAGAGCCCTGTGTGCTTAGAAGCAAGCAAGGAGAGGGCAAGTAGGCCGTCAGTTTAAATACCCTCTTTTGTTCTCGGCCCAGGTGAGGACCTCAGGTGAGATTTTAGGGCATTCTGGGAACTACCAAGGACTTCTGGGAATTGAAGTCTGGGGTTCAAATCTCCATTTTACACCAGTAGTATTCCATCACAGTTAAATGCCCTGATTGATGGGCATCTCCTCAAGTTCTAGTTCTCTGCCACCACAAAAAGAGTTGCTATAGATATATTAGAACTTGTGGGTTCTTTTCCTCTTTCCCTGATTACTTTGGGGAACAGACCTAATAATGGCATTGCTGGGTCAAAGGGTACCCATGGTTTTATAGGCATAACTTGGGCATAATTCCAGATTGTTCTTCTAAATGGTTGGATCAGTTCCCACCCACCAATGGTATATTAGTGTCCTTGTTTTTTCACATCCCTTTCAACATTGGTTAGTCGAAAGCATTTTGGAACATAGTACCTATTTGGTGTTCTGGTATATGACAAAAACTCTCCTTTTTAAAATGATTTTTAAATTTTTTTAAAAAATTAAAAAAATTTAAATGATACATTTCTACATAAGATTATATATTTAGAGCTTAAATGAATCTTTAGCTCGTTTTATCTATTCTTTTTTTTCTATTAAAATGTTCATTTTGTAGATGAGAAACTAAGGCCTGGAGATGGTAAGTGATTTGTCCAAGGTTACACAAGTACAAGAACTAAAATTTAAATTTAGGTCTTCTGATTACCAATCTAGCCTTCTTTATACTATTCTATATTATGATGCCTTTGATCCCTAAATTATAGCATTTTCTCAACAATAAAAATTTAAAAAGCTAGAGGGTAAGGATTACCTGTCAATTAAAGATCTATTAAAAAGAAAGACAAAACCTCTTTTAAAATGATTATTAGAAAATGCTATTAGTAAAATTATATGTTTGTGTATTACCTTATGGCTAGTAAAACATGTTCATGGACCTTCTATTTAATTCTAATAAAAATCCCTTGCAGTAAATGGAACAGGTAGCATTATTTTCATATTGTTAGAGAAGAAACTGAGCCAAGAGACTGTAACTTGTCCACAGTTAAACAATTAGTCTCCTGAACACAGTACACACAACTTTGCAGCAATTCATTGCATAAAGTAAATCATATCTATTAGTAGGACCTGTTATTAATTGCAAGTCAAATAAAGCAGAATGCCTAGTTTTTCTCTCATTTCTCACCTGCTTATTATACAATTTAAAAGCTTGAAAAATTATAAAGTTGGAAGGGATATCCGGGGCCATCTAGTCCAAACCCATCTTTATTTTTTCAGATGGGAAAACTGAGCCCACAAAAGTCAAAATTTTAAAGAGTTTAGACTTCAGAGATTATCTAATTCAACACCCTTATTTTACCAGCAGCCAAAGGAGATACAGCTTCATCAGGCATCAAAGATGCCTAGGTAATTCACATGGTCACCCCAGGTCATTGCCAGTCATCCTGACTTGTCTTACCACTGAACTTTGAGAACTCTGGAAGAGAGAATGAGGCTGACAATTTTGTGTCACTCTGCCTCACTTAACTCCAATTCATAAGCAGGTCAAGACATCACCCTATGGGCATTAACTACTTTCAACAACTCACCCAATGAGTCATAATCAGAGCTGGCAGTTAGTGATCAAACCCCAGGCATTACACACCTCATTCTAACCCACTCATCTTTCTTCAATCACATCGCTTCTTAACATTATTGATGTTGTTTTCTCAAGTTCACATAGAATAAACACAGACTTTTAAAAAGCATGTCTATAATTCCACTGATATTAAAGAAACAATGGGTTTGATTTTTAAATTTTTATTTTTATTATCATTCAAAACACACTCCCATTTTGGTCCTTGTCCCAAGAGCACATTCATACAAAACCAAAACCACAAAATAAAATAATAAATACACTGATATGAAAGATAGTGGGCTTTGATCCACATCTATGCGATTCCAACAGTTCTTTCTCTGGAGGTGGATAGTATTCCCTATCATAAGTCTTTCAGGATTGTCCCAGATCATTTTGTTACTGATAGTAGCCAAGTTTTCACAGTTGATCATCATCCAATATTGCTATTACTATGAACAATGTTCTCATGGTTCTGCTTATTTCATTCTGCATCAGTTCATGCAGATCTTTCCAATTGTTTCTGAAATCATCTTGCTTACCATTCCTTATAACACAATCGTATTCCATCACCAACATGTACCACAATTTGTTCAGCCATTCCCCAATCGATGGACATCCCCTCAATTTCCAATTCTTTGCCACTACAAAAAGAGCTGCTAAAAATATTTTTGTCCTTTTCCCTTTTTAATTATCTTTTTGAGATATAGACCCAATAGTGTCACTACAGGATCAAAGGGTATGCATAGTATCATAGCCCTTTGGGTTTAGTTCCAAATTGCCCTCCAGAATGGTTGGATCTTTTTCACAACTCCACTGACAATGCATTGTTGTCCTAATTTTGCCACATCCCCTCCAACATTTATCACTTTCCTTTACTGTCATGTTGGCCAATCTGATAGGTGTGTTGTTTTAATTTGCATTTCTCTAATTAAGAGTGATTTAGAACATTTTTTTCATATTATTATTGAAGCCTTTGATTTCATCTGAAAACTGCTTGTTCATATCCTTCGACCATTTGTCAACTGGGGAATGGCTTGTATTTTTGTAAATTTGACTTAGTTCTCTATACATTTGAGAAATTAGGCCTTTATCAGAGGAATTTGTTATAAAAAAACTGTTCCCAGTTTTTTGTTTCCCTTCTCCATCTCATAATGCTCAATATCTCTTCTTTGGTCATAAATTTTTCCCTTTTCAAAGATTTTCCAGGTAAACTATTCTATGTTCCCCCATAACATATAGTTATGGTATCACTCTTTTATATCTAAATAATATGTCCATTTTGACCTTACTCTGGAATGGGTTGTAAGATATTGGTCTGTATAAGGGTGTCTACATGGGTTTGATTTCAAAATGATGCCAACTGATGGTTTAAAAGTTTCAGATCACATAGGCAAGGTATCTATGAAACTATTTTATATAGAATAGCAGTAGGGGAGAAAATGGCATTAATTTAGAAGAAAGCTAAATTTTCTATTAAATCTGCATGTGCAGTTGGAGCAAGAATAAAAATTACCACAATAGATAAGCTGAATCTATATTATTTTCAAACACGTTCCATTGTTTAATAATCAGTTTATATCTAACAATAGATTTTGAAAGAAGATATATAAGGTAAAGCATTTCAAAAAGGTTTTGTTTTGTTTTTTAGCCTTGGCTTAGTACTATGGGAAAATGCCCATTTTATATGAGACTCAGGAGTGGATTACTTGAGCTCAGGAGTTTTGACTTGCAATAGGACTAAAATTATGTCTATACTAAGTCTAGAATCAATCTGGCAAGTCCTTCTGAACATAGTTACCATGCTATTTAAAGAGGAGTGAATCTGCTCAGGTTAGAAACACAGCAGGTCACCTCAATCATTAGTGGGAACCTCACAGGAAAAAGAGAAGAAGAAGGGGAAGGAAGAAGAAAAATGCCTACTTCCCAAACATGTTGCTTTATTTCATAAAGATCAACTTTATATAAATTTCTGCTTTGTATATATATATATATATGAAAGTATTTATTTAGCTTTAATTATAAAACTTACTTAAATAGTTACATTGGTGTGTGATATTAAGCTTATAATAAATCATAAATTAATCACTTTATAGTTTGGGAAATATCACTTTTATTTATTTTATATATAATTATCTATATTTATCTATGTTATTTATATATTATATATAACTATATTTATTATCAATATTTTATTACTGATTTTGAGAAAGGAGGTAATATTATGACTTTTATCTGAACTCAACACTATTTCTTTATTTTTTAAGTTTCAAAAAACTTTAAAAAATTAATTGATGATGTTTTAGTCTTTTTTCCTATAAGACTCTCAAGGAGAAAACATGGATAAAATTTGATCTATGCTCCTATCTGACTATCAGTCATCAAAAATTAAAAATCTCTGCTTACCTTCTTAGAGGGAGGAGTGTAGGGAGGGAACTTGGAAATAAAAAATTTTTAGTGTATAAAATTATTTTTACATGTAATTTAGGAAAAATAAAATACTATTTTTAAAAAATGAAATTAAAAATCTCCTGGGTTCCTGGTTTCTTCAACAAATAAATTGAGACTCACTAGGACTATGGGTTGTGGGAGTAATGAGGAAAAAAATTTTAATACACCATAAACATAAGATTTAAAAGTATCTGCATGGGCATGATATAGAAAAACCGCTTGAAATTTTAAAATCAAATTTATTTGAAATTATAAAATCAAATTTACAATCATTTGCCACAAATGGTATGAATGAAGAATAGCTTCTACTCCAAAAGAATAAGCAATAAGAAAAGGCTCCTTTAAGGGCGATTTTCTAAAGATAAAGATCTCCTTATGACCTGTGCCAGATATAGTACAGTAGCTGATGAAAAAGAAACATTGAATCTACAAGTTTTGAAACTAAATGTACATCTTATGACTAAGAGGATTCTTTTCAGGAGACAGACTTTCAGTCTGCTCAGTCACTGAATGGGATACATTTTCCAAAAGATACTTGACTACCCTATATACTGTTGCTGTTTTATTTGGAGGAGGAAGATGGGAAGCAAAGGACTCCTCATTCCCCTCAGATCAGTTCCCACAGGAAGGAAACTTACAGATGAGGGGCTGTGAATCTTTGAGTTAAATGAGAAGTGTCAGGGAAAGACACTGTGGTTCCTCAGAGGTTCTTGGAAATTGAAGGATGCTGTGTATTCTCTATAGAGCATTAGGCTTTTGAACCGTTAGACAAAGAACATTTTTATTTCTTTTGATGTCAATTTCCACAAACATTTTCAGACAGAATCCCTAAATTCTCTCACTGTTTATAATAGTAAACCATTCTGAGAGAATTTAAATAATATCCCCAGAAGTAATTTTGAAATAATGTCTTAAGTTTTTAAATTCATAGATTTAGAACTAGAAGTTCAGTTTTAGGGGGAAGTTTGAGACCTAAGATTTCATCAGCATAGGGGAACTCTGAATGTCCAAACTCCCTCCTCTGATGGAGATGAGAAATTGATCTGTAAATTACAGAGGTCAATTGACTTGCCCAGGGTCATACAACTACCAGAAGTCATAGACTGGACCAGAATAAAGTCTTCAAGGCTTTAAGACTGCTTCTCAAAAAGGGTCCTTAGTCTAATTAGTTAGGTCTGATCTAACAGTCTTGTTTTTAGCAAATGAGCAAATGCTAGCCTAGAAGGGGGAAATGTCATGACCAACATAGCCCAGTTAGTAACAGACTTAGCATTCCATTCTGAGAATGCTGACCAGAGAGGGTCTAATACTTTCTGCAGAACCCCTACTGTTTTGATTTTTCTACATTCTCCCTTTTTATTGTTATTCCATCTAAATCTTAATGACCCCATTTGGGGTTTTCTTGGCAAAGATGAATCACTAACATGGTATGCCATTTCCTTCTCCTGCTCATTTTATAGATGAGGAAACTGAGGCAAACAGGGTTCAGGGACTTGCCCAGGATCACATAACTATGTTTCTGAGAGTGGATTTGAACTGATTCTAGGCTCAACCTCCTATCCACTGCAGCACCTACCTTTCCTTTGTATTCCTTTAAAAATCCAAGGAGAGGAGGAAGCTCTATGGCCCAGTGGATTGAGACCCAGGCCTAGAGACAGTAGATCTTAGGTTCAAATATTAACTCAGACACTTTCTATATGTGTAACTCCGGGCAAGCCACTTAATTCTCACTGCCCAACCCTTACCACTCTTCAGTCTTGGATCCAATACACAGTATTGAGACTAAGAGAGAAGGTAAGGGTTTTTTAAAAAATCAAAGGAGACAGTTCCAAGAACAAGCATTCTTGTCCAGAACAACTCCTTTTTCCACAAAAGGCTAAGAACGGATACACAAGCTTTAATAGCCTAATACTACACCAAGATTTTGGAACACTGTATAAATTATGGTTTAAAATACTTTAGAAATTGGTTTCCCTTATAACCGTTATTCACCTTTCTTTAGCTTCCACCAGGGGGCGCCAAAGATCACAGCAAAAACCTAGCAGTCTGCCTAAAGTTTCTATTGTCAGAGAGTTTCTTGCATTGCCTTCTTTGTGGTGTCTTGTCCAGACTAATAAGCAATAGAGACAAGAAATACTAATAAGCAATAGAGACAAGAAACCCTCCTGAATAGATAACAGAAAAAAAAATATAGCCAGCCCTCCAGGGTTGAATGAGCTGCAAGGATAGATGATTAGACTCCCAGAATGGTTTTGTAATCATTAAAAAGTAAATTCAAAAAATGAAAATGTTTTTAGAATCTACATGAACACTGGTGATATACCTGCCAGATCACTTTTGCCTTAAAGGTCAGCTTATCTCTTTTCCTAATTCCCTCTACTCCCAAAATAAAAATATATTAAGTTTCCCTGTGTGGCTTAAGCAAATTTTTATAAATTTGAAGGGAGAAGAACTGAATTCTCAGTTCTCTTTGGGATCATTTATCCTATTCTGTAATTCAGTTCAACAAACATTTTATTAAGTGCCTTCTCCGGAAAGGGGACTGCAGGAGGCTGGGAATAAGGACAAAATTCCAATTGGAGTTTGCCTTCTAAAGGAGAAGTTCAAAGTCTGGCTTCTGGAATTACAAATCTTTCCCTGAAAGAAACTAGATTCCAGCTAGTCCAGGCCCATTATTTTACAGATGAGGAAACTGAAATGCAGGAAGATTGTGACTTACTCAAAATCAGCAGATAATTAAGTATTAGAAGCAGAATTTGAAGCTCAGTCCTCAAAGCCAAGACTTTCTGCAAAGACAGTTAATAAACTAGCTATTAATTAGGCCAGTGGATGGAGTGCAGGACCTGGAGTCAGAAAGATATATCCTTCAGTTAAAATCTGTCCTCAGACATTTACTAGGTGACCTTGGACAACCCACTTAACTCCATTTGCCTCAGTTTCTTCATATATAAAATGAGCTGGAAAAGGAAATGGCACACTACTTCAGTATCTTTCCAAGAAAATCCCAAATATAATCTGAAGAGTAGGACATGGCTGAAAAAGGACTCAACAACAACAGTTATTAGCACCACAGGCAAATTGTCAGGAAGTAGGCAAGGGACCCTGTGGAAACAGATAATAACAACTAGCACTAGGAAAGAGTTTAAATGCTAACACACTCCATCCTCACTTTACAGAGGGGGAAACCAAGACCAAAAGAAGTTAACTTTCACCAAGTTCACACAAGTTAAGTGTAAGTGGCAAGATTTTAACGCAGATACTCTGAACCCAGAGTCGGGTGCCTTCCCCCTTTCTGTAACCGCCTTCCAGTGAGAGCATTGCCCCTCTAACTCGGGATCTGGAGCCAACCAAGGAGGAAGAGCTCAGACCCATCTTGGGCCAGAACTGGCTCACCCACCTGATCTGCTAAGGATCCCTGAGATTGTATTCCCACTGAGGGGAGCGTTTCCTCCGTGTCTCCAAGTTGACATGGAGGGCTCTGAAGGACCCCAGACTCCCAAGTGTCCCCAGTTTGTTATCTATTGAACTGTGTGTTTGCAAACAGGTCGACTCTAGCTGCAAGGGATGTCTGTCCTCTCTCATTCTCCAGGGCTGAGCAGGGAAGTTCGCCTAATGCCCTGCTTTGTCCTGAGCTTATTCCTCAGGGAAACCCCTCCTTCTGCTCTCTCACCATTCAAAGTGCCTTTCACGGCCCTGCAGTTAAAGGACCGTGGCCAATTCGATCCCCCAGAGGCTCCTCTAACCCCACCGCAGCCCTGGCACGTCCGGAAGTCTCGGCCTCCTTCCTGGCATCATAAGAGCTCTTCGCTTACTTTCCACAGATTCCTTCCCTGCTGCACCCCACCCCAACCACACCTCCCAGTTCCCCTGCATCAGCCTCAAACTTCTCTCTGGTTCTTTCACCCTGGTGTATTTCACCCTCCTCACAAGTAAAGAGCGAGAGTTCCCACTTCTGCGTCTTGTCAAGTGAACTGGGAATAAGAGGGAGCTGGCCGCTTCCCGGTCGCTCCCCTCTCTTGCTTCTCCTCCCAAGGCAGCGCCAGGCTGGGGACTCCCTAGCCAGGAAACTTAATTCACTCTCCCCAGCTCTCTGTCCCTCCCCCACTAGACCCAGCCCTCCCGAGAGAGAGGGAGAACGAGAGCAAAGCAGCTCGCATCTGCTGTTTGGCTGCAGCCACAGCTTCAGGTAGTCGCCTCTCCTCCCCAGAAGTCACTGGCTCCGCGCTCGCTAGTCACTGTCTCCCCAGGCCCTTGCTAACAAGGTAGGTGGCTATTCTGGGACTCCTTCTGCTCGTTTCTAGGCGTCCCCTTCACTGGTTCTTTGTCCTAGGGCTGAGCAGTCACAATGTTTGTTTAAAGGAGTGAGGGGAGTGCTTTAAGGAGTGGTATAGGGATGGGGGCGTGGGTAGGGACTAGGCAGAGGAACTTCAAGTGATGCTCCTGCCTGTATTGTAGAAAAGAAGGACTCAAGAGGAGGCAGCCAAAGATAAAGGCAATCGCTTTAAGACCTGTCATTCATTTGACTGCGCCTTTTGCCCAGGTGCTAGAAGGGTTCCTCACACCCCTACCCCCTCTGTTTCCATTATCTGAGCTTTCCAAGGAAGGTTAAAACCGGCTTTGGATAGTTCTGAAGCTGGAGACTACTTCATCCCCATGGGAGTTTTCTTTTCCCAGCAGGATTATCAAATAAATACAGTAGCAATAAAAACCTTTTGCACAGAGACTTGAGAACTTTCTCCTGCATTGATCTGCATAGAGGTTTCAGACCGGAAGTTTATATTTCTGAAGACATAGCATTCTGATGATTTGACCTATTTTTTCATTCATTATCTGGTCCACATTAACAACTTGGAAATGCACACTTGTTGCCAGAGTACCAAATTATCTGTTGTTTGGAATATTAAGACTCAAATGCAGGAAAGTTGGAGCACCCCAAATCAGTGGCCTAAGTTAAAATGAGATTTGAAAAGAGAAAGCACTGCTGAAAAGAAAGTTTAAGTTTGGTGTCACCCACAGAAGCTAATGCAGCTTTCCATTGTGCTAGAAGTGGATGGGGATATGGCAGCTGGCATTTTTAGGGGCAGAAGGTCTGTCAGAATAATCATTGTATTCTATTTAGAATTTTTGTTTCTAGAATGTGTGGGAAGTGTGGCTTAAAAGAGAGTAAAAGATGGAAAGGTGGAGAGGAGAAGACTATGTAGATGGCAGCTACCTTGGACAGAAGTGCATATGAAAATTCTCTTTGTTCTGGGAGGATGCCTGGATCAGGGAATTCTGTGTTAGGAGAGAAATGATATGATATGATATGATATGTGGTTGGAAGAAGAAGGAAGGAATCCCAAACCGATCATTTGTAAGTGCTAACAAACTAACAAAAGGAAATGATGACTGAGAAACAATTGGCTTTTACCATCTTTGGTTCATGAGAGAGGTTTTAAGTCAATACTTTCAATAATATTTCCCTGTGACTGCCTTTCCTTATTGATTCTCATCAAATGGAGGGGAAAAATGACACTAGAATGAACACATAATTATTTTAAATATTAGAAATGAGTACAGGAAAATTAGAAAATGGTAATAATTTTTTTTGCAGTATTTATGTGTTTGTGTGTGTACATCTAGCTTTGCAAATTATGAGGTAAGAGGAGAATCAGGGACTGGTAACTTGTTAAGTCAGGGTACCCTCACCACTGAAACAGTCACAATCTTTATAACTTGGTAAATATTCTTCATGAGTTGCTGTAGGTGAAAAATTCATTACTCTGTAGCTAATCTGGTGATGAGACTCTGAATTTTACTAGGCTGTTCAATAGGCATCTATCCAATCTGTCTTTGAACCCTTCCATTTTGGTAAAAGCTGTCAAAGTTTATGATCTCTTGCCATAGCCTTCAGCAATGCACAGTCAATCTCCTAGTGATGGTATGAAGTCATATGGCCTCAGAGTGGGATTCAAGCAGAGATTCCACTTCTGTATCTGGAAAATCATTTCTGGAATGTGAATATAGATGATGAGAATGAGGTTATAATAATAGTTAACATTTACATTACTGAAGCTGAAGCTTAATATATTTTGGCCACATAATGAGATATCAGGACTCTTTAGGAAAGAATCTGATGTTAGGGAAGATTGAAGGCAAAAGGAAAAGGGGACTTCAGAGGATGAGATGGATAGATAATGTCATGGAAGCAATGAAAGAGAGTTCAGGAGATAATGAAGAACAGAAGGGCCTGGGGGACTATGGCCTATGGGGTCACAAAGAGTCAGATACAACTCAACAATAAAAATTTGCATATCTGATCCTCACAAATCTATGAAATCCATGCTATTATTAGCCCCATTTTACAGATGGATACTGAGACTAAGAGGTCAAGTGACTTGCCCCTGGTCACATAGGTAGTTAGTACTCAACAGAAGATTTGAACTCACGTCTTTCTGACTCCAAAAAAGTCTAGCACTTTATAGTTATGCTACCTAAACTGCCTCAAAAGATGGAGAGGTGAAGAGAAGCAGACTAACTTGCAGTGGTACCAAGCATATATACAAATGGATTGCTGCAAGCTGCATTGTAACATAGAAAACCACAGATGAACATTATCTAATCTATATTGTATTTTTATTAATTTTGTTAAACATTTCCCAATTACATCTCAATCTAGGAGTTTTGCTGGCTACAATTTAGACAATGAGTTTAACCACTCTGGATTCAATGTACTTCTCAACTGGAAATTACTTTTTGCAGAAGCACAAATCAAAAGATCAAAGTTTAAAAGACTAATAACAGTGATTTCTGATGGTTACAGTTCCCTTTAGCAGCTGATCTTTTGCAGAGTGATTATTTTTTTCTTCCTTGTATTTATAGTTCCCTTTTGTACTTACATGCCATAATATAACACTACTAGCAGCCCATTATTTTATTTTTTTATCCTCTATATCTATTGGAATTGTCCTCATTTTAAGAATAGTTACTTTCCTTTCTTTTTTGCTACTAGAAATATTTTGAGTGTTTTTTTAACCTCATGAAATTTTTTTCTTTGGGCTTAGCTCACACTACCTACCATTAGTCATTTTGCCCATCTCCCTTCCTGTGTAATAACTTGGATTCTTCCTAATTTCCTTCTGTTTGTACTGACTCCATTTATTAATACCTTTTAAGAGGCATTTTGCCAGCACTTAGGGTAGATTTAGTTTGAAAAATAGTATTTCCTGAATGATTTTTACTCACCAGATGAACTTATTTCTTTCATTTTCCTAGTGCAAAAATGAGTTTGTCTTTTAACCTTATTTTTTAAGAGGTTCTTATTAAATCTTCCTTGGCTAAGGAGCTCCAGGGAGACTTTCCTCAGTTCTGTCTCAAGTTTTTATCTCTATAAAGTGAACCTATTCTGTGGATTAATGTTTCTGATTGACATAAGATTATTTTTAACAATAAGTAAATAATAAGTGGAATAAATTTCATATAAAACGTCTGCATTGGCAGCAACCTTAGACATCAACTAACTTCCCCTTTTTACAGATTAGAAAACAAAGTATGAGGGAGGAATTGACTTGACCTCAGTCTTATGGCTCAAACCCAGACCTCCCGGTTCTTACACTACCCTACTGTCTAGTTTTCATTATTGAACCAAACATTTATTAAGGGATTACAATCGGGGGTTCAAAGACAAAATGAAAAAGATTCCATGGCAGTCAAAGAACTTGGGGAGGGGAGGTTAACAACATTTAAATAGGCAAATAAATACAATATAATTTGAGGAAGAAGAGAGTCCTGAATTCTAAGGAGATCAGGAAAGTTTTCTCATAGAAATGTCACTAAAGACAAACCTTGAAGAAAGCTAATGATTCTCGTTTCAGTAGCATGCTATGGTTTATTGTAATGTCTCATTTTGAAAATATTTTTATGGTCCATTGTTTTCCCATAGCAGTCTGGTAAGGTTGACTGTGCAAATATTTTATCCCCATTTTGCAAATTAGGAATCAGAAGATCAGAAAGATGAAGACTTGACCAGGTTACACAGATAGTATATGTCAGAGCCACACTCAGCCCTGGATCTTGGAATGCTCAGCTGCCCACATATTATGCCTTTCCTTTCACTTCTGATCTCTGATACAGATTTTTTTAAAAACTTGTTTGATGTTTATATAACATAGGCACTAACAAATACAAGGGAAATAAGTAATATTTATCATTTCATATCTCTAACATACTTACAGATGATTTTAATATCCTTTTTGAAATTTCAAATGGAGCATTAGTTCTCATTTAGACTGAATTTTAAATCCTAAGAAAGGAGCTCTATCTAGTTTCAAATGCCCAATGTAAGCACTCCCCAGGACAGCACTAATCAGATCCAATGAGTAACACAGCACAGACACTCAAATGAACTATGTAATTCATGATGAGAAAATTATACACTTTTGGCTATGTGAGAATAGAGTATTAGTTACAATTTTAGTGTGAAGGGTGGACTCTCAGATTTGAAAGGAGCCTGAAGCCTGAACCTCCTCCTCCTCAACTCCTCAACTAGTGTCTAAGCAGTTATTTTCCTCACTTTCTTCTGCAGAAACTCATATAATAATAATAACAACAACAACAACAATTGCATTTATTTAGCACTTTAAGGTTTACTAATCGCTTTATAAGTATTATCTCATTTTATTGCCACAGCAATCCTGGCAGGTAGATGGTGTTATTTTCTTCATTTTACAGATGAGGAAACTGAGAGCAGAGATTAAATGACTTGCACAGGTAGTAAGTGGCTGAAGCTAGATTTACACTCAAATGTTCTTGATTCCAATTCCATTGCCCTATTCACTGAGTCACCTCTCTGGTCCAATATTTGCACCTTTTAAACTTTTTACCCTGGAGCAAGAACCCAGCAGTTCCAGGTTAATTAGGGCTCTGACTAGGAAAAATACCATTTTTCTTTCCTCAGACTTTTAAGATCCATGTTTGTTATTCTTTGTTGATATATTGTCACATTCTATTATGTAGTTTCTGAAAGTCTCTCTGGAAATCATTTACTATCAAATAAAATGTCCTTGTAAAGGTACAGCTTAGGCCACTCTGTGAGTCACAATCTAAAATCATTGCCCAGAGAATTCAAAACATGATTTCCTTCTTTTTCTTTATAGCATGTCCAACCTGAAATTTTCATACATCATCTAAAGGGAAAACGGGTGCTTGTGCCAGACCCCTTAGCACTTTTTGCACCAAGATAATGTAATTGAAGATCCCAGCTTTGAGGAGATTTCATCATGGGAGCAAATACCTCCAGTAAGCCTCCAGTGTTTGATGAAAATGAAGATGGTAAGGACCCATGCAATGGTTGCAAATAGATTTTTTTAAGTTAGACTGATGGAGTCTAAATGTCGACTTTGGGTGTGAAAACAGTATCGAATCTGAATTGCCTAGGGTCACGTAGTAATCTTTAGGAGAGAGGGAATATAAACCTGGTTTTGCATTTGCACAGATGTGAATTTTTCAAAATTATGTAAATTCTGTTACAAGAAGGCTTGACTCTATGTATGGGATTTGCTTTTTCTTTGGCATTTAAGATAGTTTATTTAAAAGGCTTTTGAAGGTACCTTGGCTAGACAAGTTTTGCTGCATTTGTTATTGTATTGATAAATTAATTAGTTTTTTAAAAAGAAGCAGCATGATAAAGTGAAGAAGGCTCTGGAGTCAGGGGACTTGGATTTGAACCTTTCAGTGATTCTTTATCCCTATGTGACCTTGGGCAAATCTTAAATCTCTCCATGCCTCAGTTTCCTTTTCTGAAAAATGATGTCTTTGGATAAGATGGCCTCTGAGGCCCCTGTTAGCTCTGGATCTATAATCCTAAGAATCCACATTTTCCTTTGTGAAGGGGATCCTGTTACTATAACTAATCAGGTGCCAACTGAAGACTCCAGATACCAGGTCAGAGCTTATAGTCTCTTAAGATGGCAAGCTGAAATCCTCCCATTATTGTCTGAAACCTGGAAATATGGAGTATGCTTCAGACCACAACACAGTAATAATCATTGTCTATCATGTGTGGAATAGTGGAAAGAATGCTTCCTCTAGAGTCAAAAGACCCTTCATTCAAATAATGACTCTGAGACTCACTGACAATGTCTGTGACCAGGGGCAAGTCCCTTGCCTTCTTAGGCCTTAGTTCTTCATCTGTAAAAACAAAGGGTAAAATTAGTGTCTGCCACACATGGTGGCACATGTCTGTGTTCTGCTACCTGGGAAGCTGAGGCTGGGGAATCTCTTAAATTCAGGTGTTCTAAGCTGCTATGGACTAGGTCAATTAAATGTCTGACCTAAGGAATGGGGAGCCATCAGATTGCCTAGTGAAAAGCAAAATGGCCCGTGTAAGTGTAGGTTACTTCTTCTATCAAAAGCTGAGATTTCATCAGATTTCATACTCCCATTATATAAATTGAAACCCCTCCATACCTTAGTCTTCTAAGCTGATATGGTTGAAATATTTTTGGTTTTTCAAATGACAATCAGCCTTTTGAGGATGAGTGTTTCTATCTTTATCTGAGCTGCTCCTAAAGATGGGCATATAATGCAATTCATCCCCAGGTCCCCTAATCAAAGTCTTTCCCTATTGGCTGGAACTGCGAAAATTTGCTCTCCTCTGACATAACTTTGAGGACTCGGGGTCACTTGTACAAGATTATTAGAGTAGGAAGGCTATGAATTCTATTGTATTCAAAGTCTTTGAAATTGGCCAGCTGTGTGTAATAGCTCTTTATTTCTTAGTTTTTTTTGTTTGCTAAAGCATCCCATTCTTCAGCCATTCTCATCAATTCCTAGTCTGTTAGAACTAGGAGGAAGTTCAGTAATCCATCTAGTTCAATTGCCTCATTTACAGAGGAGGAAACTGAGACCCAGAGAAGTTCATTGATCACAAAAAAAAGTACAGGGCAGAATGAGGATTGCCACTAAGTCTCTTGAGTCTGGAGATGACTGTTCAGTTTTAAGTGTACTTATTTACAGCTCAGAAATGGGCAAATATGACAAATTAGGGCTTGACATTATTTTGCTAACTGTCTGGACTTTAAAAAGTGATGGAAATGTTAATATGCCAATTAAAATTAAATGTGTATTGTGCACACCACTGTCTGAATCACAGATCAACCCTCTTACCAATTTTCATAATTCATAAACTGAGGGGGGGACTGCCTAGATTATTAACATAAAATCAACCCACAGATAAGGAGCTCTTACCCTAGAGTACATGGGCCTACATTTCAGGAAAAATCCAAGAACGGATGGGAAAAAAATAATTATAATCTTATTTCACTATAGGTATCCCTTCCACATCTCAGAGTTCAGGCACCCCTGAAATCTAGAAAATCTGCATAAAATTTTTGGTCCCCTCTTCATAACAGAGAAGAAGTCTGAATTTTTTTTCTTTTTCTTTTATGGGATGTTTACAGTATCTTATTATAAAATTTTGGTTAAATATTGGGTCATACACTATATATATGTAGGTCAATGTTAACATTTCTAATCTTCATGTGTCATCTGCTGGCTTTCACGTTCCTTTCACAGACTTTAACTTTTTACTTACGTTAGCTTTGAAAAAGAAAATTTGTTTTTTATGCTATTAAAATATAAAATGTGTTTAAATTATATAATGCTGTGCATATATTTTATGCACTTCTAAGTTTCTAAACTTTTTCTGTGTCATCTTCTGGCCTTTGTGCATCATTTGTGACTTCCACAAAACTTCCCCAAAATTCCCATTTAATTTCTTATGTCAACCTGTGATATATTGAAACTGCAATGAAGAAAGTGGCAATGTGGAAGGGATGCTTGTAACTTGTTTCCTTTGTAATACTATGTATTTTATTTAACATGTCTAAAAAAGATCTGAGAAATGGTTCATAGGTTTCACCAGATGACCAGAGATCCATTACATAAAAAGGATGAAGCTCTTCTGCCTCCAAGGTTGTAAAGTCAACACCTTGGAGAACATTCAGAAGGATGCACCATAGGGTGTGAAGGCAATTCCACAGAAAGGTTGCAAATAGAAGTTAGGAAATGTATGTTAACAAAAGCAGCCTTGTTGCTCTGTGTGATACCTTGAGTGTGTTCATGAATGCAGTGCATGTATGTACATGTGTGCACACACAGAAATTCACAATGGAAAGGAAGTACACACAAGTTTCAATTTGTTCAATTTGGGTTGATCCCTCTGGAGTCTGAGCCAGCTCTGTGCATAAGGTTAGTCTTTAGGGAACAAAGGTGAAAAGGGAGTAGGCTCTGAGCTTCTTATTGATCCCACAGGATATTAGTGGCCAAATGGTAAATTTGTTATCAATCCCAGGATATTAAGGAGATATTAAGAGGATGTATGGAAATATACTGGCGAGAAACAGTGAAATTTCAAGAAAGGACCCTTTCAGAACAAAGCATTAAGGCCATCTAGGTAAGTAGCCGACAGACTGGAGATAGTACTAGACTTAAGGTCAAGAAGACTAAGTTCAAATCATACCTCACATACTTTCTAGTCATGTGATCTTGGGCAAGTCACTTCACCTCTATCTGACTTATTTTCCTTATCTCTAAATGAGATTTTAATAGTTATCTAAATAATAGCACCTACCTCACAGGAATGTTTTTCAGTTCTTTTTCAGTTGCATCCTACTCTTCATTACTCCAGTTGGGGTTTTCTTGGCAAAGATTCTGGAGTGGCTTATCATTTCCTTCCCCTGCTCATTTTACAGATGAGAAGACTGAGGCAAAAAAAAAAAAAGTTTTAAATGACTTGTTCAGGGTCATAGAACATGTTAATGTCTGAGGGTAGATTTGAACTCAAGATGATAATTCTTCCTGACATCAGGCCTGGCACTCTATCCATTGAGTCACTTAGCTACCCTTCATCAGATGAGATGATTTAGAATGATGATGAAATCCACTATTGATAGAGTGTTCATTCCTTGAAGAAAAAGACTTTCATTTTTATCTTTGTAACCCCAGTGAGTGGCATATAGAAACTTAAAATGATTGATGGGATCATAGATTTAGAGATAGAAGGGACATTAAATGTTATTTAGTAGTCCAACTCCTGTATTGCACAGATAAGGAAACTGAGGCCCATAAAGGTTAATAGCTTGCCCAAGCTCACACCTGAATGAATAGCATAGGCAGAATTTGAACTGAGCTCTTTGCACTCCAAAGGGCACTCTTTTTACTGGGCCTTGATACCACTTATTATCTGTAAAAAGCCTTTCATCTCAAATCAGTCATGTGATGTGCTTTGTTTTTTTTCTTCCTTGACTATAACCTTTGTTCATAGGTCTCTTACAGATATAAAAATATTGGGTCATATTGCAAAACTGATATCTTTAGGGGCAGAGCTATCCCTTGTTTGCACAAAAGATTCCATTTCATATCATTTTATAATGATGTAAATGGGGATAATCATAGCACCTATCTCACGGTTGTGAAGATAAAATGAGAAAATATTTCTAACATGCTTTGCAAACCTTAAGGCACTCTGTAAATGCTAGCTAAATTATTATCGAATGTATTGGCTTAAAAAACTCATGCTTATTTGACATAGTTCATATTTTTATATCTAATTCTAAATCATAATTCTTTATATCATGGTGACTTCCAAAATATATTGATATAAAATAGAGGGGTTTCTTTTTGTTTGCTTGCTTATTTGTTTATTTTTGAAAGTTATCAGAAGAAAGTCCATTTTGTAAACCAATACTCTTTTTTTTTACCATTAGTCACATAGTTTATGCATCAAAAGCAAGATATGAACCCAATGCTTTTCTATTCATGTGGTGGTTTAACTGCCAAAATAAAAGAAAAATTAATGCTCATTTAAGCTTCCTTAAGAGAACTATTATATCAGAATGAGGACACTCAAAGTTCCATTTTACCCTGCTGTGTTCACACCCTATCTGGGTTATTGCATTTGGTTCTGGGTCCTGCATCTTGGGGAGACATAAGCAAGTGGATGGCTATTAAAGGAAGTGAAGAGAGGAGAGGAGAGTGTAGGAGAGGAAATGGAAGAACAGGAGAGGACTGGAGAGAGGAGGACAGATCAGGACAGGGGAGAGGGAAGATTTGAGAAGGGGAAGGGAGAAGAAGAAGAAAAGGAAGAGGCAAGATGAGGTGAGAGAATGTAGGAGAGAAGCAGGGAGAAGAGAAGAGAAAAGAAGAGAAGACTTAACTTAGTCTAGGAACTTTCATATGGAAGGAAGATTTGGCTTACTTTGCTTGGCTCTAGAGGGCAGAATTCAGGGCTACAACAGGAATTTCAAAGAAGCAGATTTAAAGTTCAAAAGTAGAATGTCCATTCACAGAGAATTTGTTGTAGTAGATTACTGCACTTGGAGTCATGGAAGAACCAAGTGAAAATCTTGTCTCAAATATTCCCTTGCTGTGTGACTTTGGGTAAGTCTGAGACTATAAAATGAGTGGAAGCTCCCTTCTGACCACAAATCTATGACATTAGGAGGGAGAGAAGGAGGGAGGAAGTGCTCCATCATTGGAAGTCACTTGTTAGGAATATTTTAGAATAGATTTGATGGCCTCTGAAATCTCTTCTAGTTGGTGATTCTGGGGTTCTACATACTAAAAAGAGAGCATCAGGAAAGTTTTTTTACATATAGTCACTTGACATGGAGAAATAGATGATTAAAAAAAAACTTTGAAAGCCATCAAAGCAAATGTTAAACTCAGTGACTTCAGGTTTTATCATTTCCCATTGAAGCCCAAGAATATTTCATTCCTTTCTCATGTAGGTTAATTTTCAAGTATCCAACTCTAATCACATGATTAGTACTTAGCTTTAGTCATATTGTGGTTTCTAAAAAACCTCATTAAAGTAAGCCCATGCTGTGACTGTGCCATGAAAAAATAGTCTGTCCCATGAGTCCCACCATCTTAACTACAGAATTGTATTGACTACATGGCAAATTTGATTGATCATTCAGAAGTCTGTGCCTAAGTCAGCTGAAAAACAATGTCAAGTTCCCAACAATTGATCTAGTAGCTGGATTGTCACAGTCTAACATCCCCTTTTCCTGTCTTTCTTGTTGTCAGATTTTTCATTTCATTTAAAGTCAGGAAAATGTGGAACTAGCCATTAAAGGCTTTTAATTATTTTCTGGCATTATCCCAGGTAGGAACACAAAACTAAGGGCAATCATAATTTTCTTACTTATGACATAGATAATAAAATACTTTTCTCATAAAATCCTGCAATACCAATAATACAAATATTTCCATTTTACAAAGGAAAGGACCAAGAGAGTTTTAAGTGGCTTAACTATTGACAAAGAAAAAACTAACCGTAACGGTAAATTTCAACCTAAATATAATGAGTTTTTATGGAAGCCAGTAATTTTTTTAGCAATCTTATCAAAGTATTATAAGATGATAGGGTTAAAAGAGATCCCATAGAACATATTATCATTTTACAGATGAGGAAACAGAGGCTCATAAAAGGTAAGTGATTTGCCTAAGGAAACAGAGGTAATAGCTATCAGAGGTATGATTTGTACCCAGACCATGTGATTCAATACCTTTTTTTTCTTTTTTCTTTTTATAATTTTACTTTCTGTCTTAGTAACAACTTTAAGACAGAAGAGCAAAGGCTAGGTAAATGGAGTTAAGTGACTTGTTCAGGGTCACACAGCTAGGAAATGTCTGAGGTCAGATTTGAACTAAGGTCCTCCCAACACCAGCCCTGGGACTCTATTCTGTGTGCCATCTGCCCCTAATCCTTTTTTCTCTGCAACAGGTTTAATTTTCTAAAAAAGAACTGGCACATATAAAAATTGTTACACAAAGAAAGGATGCATATAAAGTATTTTGAAAATATATAAATACATAGTGTGTTCATATGTTTAAAATACTTTATATGCATCCTGCTATCTGACCTACCTAGCTAATTATCATAGTCTTGTTTACAATCTTAGACTTAGGGCAAGAGAATAGTGCATAAAGCAACAGTTATCAGGAATATATGTTCTTCAGTCCTTACAATATGCAATTTTTAACACTGCTCACCATCCTCTTCTTCTTGATACCATCTCCTCCTTTGGCTTCCTTCACAGTTCTCTCTTCTGAGTCTTTCTCCACCTCTGATCCCTTTGCTGGCTCTCCTTGTCCTCCAACTGTGGGGATTCCACAAGGCTTTGTCCTCGGTCCTGATTTCTTTCTGTCTACACTTTTCTCTTGACAATTTCCCTCACTCCAGGAGATTCAATTATCACCTTTATCTACACGACTTCAAAAATCTATATCTCTAGCCCTGACCTCTTCCCAGGCTCTGGGCTTCTATTTCCAACTGCCTATTAAGTATTTGGATGTCCTGCTAACATCTTGAATGCAACATGAGAAATTAAATTCATTATCTTCCTCTCCTCCCCTTCTCCTTCTGACTCTCCTATTCCTACTGGTAGTTCTACCTTTGCAGTCTTTCAGACTCAGAAATCTCAGTAATCTTTGACTAGTTTCTCTTCCTCAGCTTCTATGCTTCTGTATCAAATCAGTTGCCATGCCCTATGAATATTGCCTCCAAACTAACTCATAAGTTGGTTTTCCCTTTTCCATTTTGCTACCATCTCTTTCCTGTCTGCTACATCATCTCTCATGTCTGACTCTTCATGACCAAGTTGGGGGCTTTCTTGGCAGAGATACCAATAGTATGCCCTTTTCTTCTCCAGCTCATTTTATAATTGAGGAAACTGAGGCAAGCATGGTGAAATGGCATGCCCAGGGTCACACATCTATTAAGTGTCTGAGGCCAAACTCAAACTCAGGAAGATAAGTCTTCCTGACTGTAGACCCACAACTCTATTCAGTGTACCACAAAGCTGCCCATAATTTTTATAAGATCTTCTTATTTGGTCTTCCCATTTCCATTCTCTTCCTTTTCTCCATCCTTCACACTACTGCCAAAGCAATTTTCCTAAATGCTCAGGTCTGATTACATCACTTCCTTGATGAAAAACTTTAGGGTTTCCCCAATTAATGTTGAATAAAATAGAAACAGCTTAGTCCGGCATACAAGACCCCTCCAGTGGCTGGCTTAAACTTATGTTTCCAGTTATAACTCATACTACTCTCCTTTACATATTCTACACTCCAGATAAACTAGCCTACTCCTGGTAGCTGGATTTCATCTTGTCTCTTGGCTTCAGTATATCTACATGTACCATTTCTGCTCCTGTAACTCCATATGGAGAAATCTTTCTTTTTAACACCTGGTTCAGGTACCACCTCCTCCCTGAAGCCTTCCCCAATTCCTTCTACAACTACAAGTGATTTCTGCTTAGAATCAATTAGGCCACTCCGTTTGACTTAACCAATGCCCATAGTCATATTGTACATCATTTTATAATTATTTATTTATATGAGGGGTCCCTAAACTATGGCCCACAGGCCACATGCAGCCCCCTGAGGCCATGTATCTGGCCCCCACTGCACTTCTGGAAGGGGCACCTCTTTCATTGGTGGTCAGTGTGAGGAGCACTGTGTGTGGCAAAGCGTGGTGTTGCTCGTGTACAGTACTACTTCTGGTGACATAATCCTTTGCGTGGCACATTGTTCTGAGAGTAACTGAATGAGAACAAGGCACTGCACAAAGGATTATGTGACTGCACAATGGAAGATGTCAGCATGGTGAGCAGTGATCTGGGGGAGGGGATTTTGCACTGTGTATACTTCTGCCTGGTATAGTGATGGCAGTGATGGGCCCGTGCAAGGTGTGACAGGCTCATCACAGCCAACTCTGCAGCCTCCGCTCTCCCAGACAGCAGTATACATTGTCACAGGCCCAGCACCGCCTCCAGTACTATATACAGGCATTGGATAGTGGTGATTTGGCCTGTGACATCAGAGATGGGCCTCTACTGTGAGAAGCCTACCACTTCCACTGGGTGTTTTACAAGACATTTGCTGGGTTTTTTTTTGTCAAATTAATATAAGATAGCATCTTATTTTGGGGGAAACACAGTAGTACAATGGTCCCCATATTCCCCCGCATGCACAACATAATGGCCCCTATAGGGGCCATTGTACTGTGTAATATTGTACATCTGGGGGAGTATGGGGCCATTGTACTGTGTAGTAATATGGGGAGAGACTTTTGGGCAAAGGGAGGTTATAGTATGGTTGCCATTGTACTATGTGGGGGAAGTGAGGCATGTGTTTTTTGTATTATGGTCTATAATTACAGATCCATACATACGGTCCTCAAGAGGACACACACTAGTGTTTTGCCTTCTTTTTTCCTGCTGTGGAATCTAATTGCATGGTTCTTACCCATGAAATCGGATTCCTGTGTGAGTTCACAGATTGCAGTGCGGTTTGCACAGGGTAGTGTGAACTGGAAAGGTGGTGGAGGAACTGACTCTGTAATCATGTTGGTTCCCACACCGCACCAGTGTGAGCCTGAGGTAAAATTGGAATTCCACCAATATGGCCACTGGTGAGGCTGAAATGATGTGTACTGATGGGCAGTGCAGTCTGTATGCCTCTGTGTGAGCAAAATTATTGTTGATATATTGTTTTTGTAGGGCTGTATATTATAAAATCTAAAATTATATCTTAATAACAAAAATATTATATTTTAGGAGGTTTATTAAATGATCATTAGAAATCAAGGAATAAAGAGGCTACAAAATAAAAACCACATGCCCATGATTGATTAGCCCATTTAAAATCCCTACACTTAGCTTACCACCATACTTGCTGCATCATCCCAAAGAAAGCCAATGTGGGAGGGGTTACCGCCAGTTAAGTACCAATAACGATCCCACCAATGTGGAAATGCAGGATAGATTATAGGGAATTTGGGGAAATACTAAGGACTTCTGGGGAATGAAGTCAAAGTTTTAAATCTCCATTTATTATATATACATATGTGTACATGTAGATATTGGTATTTTACTAATATAATTTGGAATCCCTAGGAAACAATGATGTCAAGAAAGAGAAAAATTGACTCAGAGTGTAGGATATTCAAAGAACAGTGGACTTATGATTACTTTTTCATGCAGTACAAGGAAAGAGCTGTGTGTTTGATATGCCAGAATATAGTGCCTGTGTTCAAAGAATACAATTTGTGTAGACACTATCAAACTCAACATAAAGATAATATGATTGTTTGGTCAGAGATGTGAGAAAAGATAAAATAATAAAACTGAAAAATACATTGAAAACTCAGCAAAATACTTTTGTGAAGCAAAAGCAGATAAATATTTCATCACTGAGAGTAATTTTTCAAGTTGCCAGGCTAATAGCATGCACTAGCAGACTATTTGTGGAGGAAGAATTTGTTAAAGAGTGCCTTCTTTCTGTTGCCAAAGAGATGTCCAGAAAAGGCAGACTTAATTAGTACAGTTAGTCTTTAAGGATCTACAATTACACCAGTGATTGAAGAAATGGGAGACAATTTGCATCAGCATTTGCAAAATCCCACAAGAAAACTTTCCTATTTTTCCTTGGTACTCAATGAGAGCAATGATGTTTGTGACTCTGCACAACTTCTAATTTTTATTCGTGGGACAAATGACAATTTTGAAGTCACAGAAGAGCTTGCTGTACTGCAAAGCATCAAAGGAACAACTACAGGAGAGGATATCTATGAAAAGTTTTCCCAAACTGTGAAGGATTTGGAGCTGGACTGGGCTAAACTAGTCAGTGTGACAACTGATGGTGCTCCTAGCATGGTAGAGTCTAAGAAAGGAGTAATTGCTCACATTAACCAAGAGATGGACAAATGCAACCATTCTCATACAATAGCCATACACTGCTTCATCCACCAACAAGCACTGCTATGTAGTAAATCACTGAAGTGGGACTGTATTATGAAAATTGTGGCATCTTGTGTTAAGTTCATTAGAGCTAATGTACTAAACCACAGACAATTTCAGGAATTTCTGTCTGAGCTAAATGTTACCTATGAAGATGTTCTGTGCCACACAGAAGTCCATTGGTTGAGTTGAGGGAGAGTTTTGAGACATTTCTATGACTTACTTCCACAGATTACAGCTTTTATGCTTTCAAAAAACAAAGAAGTACCAGAGCTCAATGATGCAGAATGGAAATGGCACTTCACCCTTCTGACAAATGTAACAGAGCTGTACTCAACAGTTTCAATGTGCTACTTCAAGGAAAAGGGAAGCTCATCTGTGATATGCAATCACATGTGAAAGCATTTGAAGTAGAATTAGACCTTCTTATCAAACAAGAGAAGGAGAAAAATTTCTGCCATCTCCCCTTAACTCAAAATCTGTTAGGGGAAAAACCCTTGATTGCATTCCCAAAAGAAACATGTATGTATTCACTGAAAAAGTTGCAAAAGGAGTTCCAATTCAGATTTAAAGAGCTTCATCTCCATGAACAGGACATACAGCTTTTCCATAACCCATTTTCTATTGACATTGAAAATGTGGATACAATTTACCAAATGGAACTGGCTGAACTGCAGAATTGTGACTCTCTGAAAGACACATTCAAATCAAGCAGCTTGCCTAATTTCTATGCAGCCCTTCCCTCTGAGACATATCCTAATCTCAGGAACCAGGCACTCAAAATGGCAACCATCTTTGGCAGCACATATGTCTGTGAACAAACTTTTTCCAGAATGAAACATCTGAAATCTCCAAGCAGATCTAGAATAACTGATGCACACTTGCATAACTTGTTGCAGCTAGCAGTGACAAATATGGAAACAGACATTGACCATAGCCAAAAGCAGGCCGATAGGTCCCATTGAAATACTGGTCAGTTTGTTGATTTAAATTTCCTTGTTCTTTATTTTTAATGTTGTATTTGTTTCCATTTTTTTTTTACTTTAAAATAAGATATGTGCAGTGTGCATAGGGATTTGTTCATAGATTTTTTTTTTAATAGTCCGGCCTTCCAATGGTCTGAGGAACAGTGAACTGGCCCTTCATGTAAAAAGTTTAGGGACCCCTGATTTATATGAATACCCTCTCCTACTAAATTATAAGCTATTAAGGGAAAGATTTGGATAATCTTTGTGGGCTCATGCAGAAAGCATTTTATAAGCATTTAGTCAAAGGAGTTGAACTTACAGGTGACAAAGCTAAAATATAGCATAGCTAAAATATAGTGTAGTTAATAATGAGGGCAGGTAGGTGGCACAATGGATAGTGCATCAGGCCTAGAGACAGGAAGGCTGCTCTTCCTGGGTTCAAATCTAACTTCAGATACTTAACTAGTTGCGTGACCCTGGACAAGTCACTTATCCCTGTTGGCCTCAGTTGCCTTATCTGTAAAATATGCTGCAGAGGGAAATTATAAATCACTCCAATATCTTTGCCAGGAAAACCCCAAATGGGGTCATGGAGAGTCAGACGCGAAAAATTATTGAATAACAACAATAACAACAACTGGGTGTATAGTTAATACTTTGGCTATTGAGGTTGAAGCTTCAAGAAGTTGGCATAATGTAAAAATAGAGAGTGGAAGAGATCCTTAAAGTGTGCTGTTTGTTGGGACAGCTGGGTATCTCAGTGGATTGAGAGCTTGGTCTAGAGATGGGAGGTCTTAGGTTCAACTCTGGCTCAGACACTTCCCAACTGTGTGACCCTGGGCAAGTCACTTGACCCCCACTGCCTAGCTACTCTTCTGCCTTGGAACCAATACACAGTATTGACTCCAAGCCAGAAGATAAGGATTTTAAAAAGTGTATTATTTGTTGGGAGATTTTAGTTATTGCACTATTCTTCAGGCTTGGTAAAAACTCAGTGTTCCACTTTCATTTGGCAACTCAGAGCTGCCAGGTTTAGTGGCTAGGGCCAATTTTCCCACATCTTCTTCAGTGACTGAGGCAACTGGGCCTTCAAAATATGAAGCCAAGTATATTGGACATGGTGTTCAATCCAATAAGAGAGAAATTCTGTGGAACCGATTCCAGGGATAAGGACTAGGAGGCCTTGTGTTATTATTTTACTAGACAGGTACTGCTAATTTCTTGTCATGAGTCAGGAAAAGAAGTGTGAACTTTCCCCTCTCAAACTAAAGTAATGACTGATCTCGTCTTACATTTCTAATTTGGCATTGGAACAATAAGCAAAGTGGTAAAGATGATGAATTAAGAGATTAATTTATCCAGGACATTCTAGCATTTGGTGATGGTATTTGCCACAAATGAGTGCCAGTATAGCAGAAGGAGCAGAAAGTATTACTTTTTCTTTGACTCAATGGGGATTTTTCCCCCAAGGACTTTGGCAAGGTCAGGAGATATAAGCAATAAAGCCAAAAACACAGAATTCAAAGCCCGTCACACTGCCTGGCTGGTCAGTCTCTTTTAGTAAGCAACATTTCATCCAACTAATTTTTGCAGACCAACTTTTGTGGGTGAAGAGGTCTTGGAGCCAGGAGCCTTAAGAACCTTAAGTCTGAATACATTAAGTCTCAAATACATTAAAACCATGTAGCCCACGGACAAGTCCCTGTTCTTTCTTAGTTTCCTCTTCTCTAATGATAGCTCCTAATTCATGGGGCTGTTGTGTGAATCAAATGAGATAATGAAGTCCTTAAAAAACCTAAAAGCACAAAAAATGAAGTCATAATTTTTATTACTGTAAACAAATGCCTCTGTAAACAAAGTGCCTACTATGTGCTAAGCACTGTGCTAAGTCCTGGTGATATAAAAAGAGACAAAAGACATTCCTGTCCCTCAAGGAGCTTATGATCTAATGAGAGACAATAAGCAATACATGTGTATATATATATATATATATTTATGTTATAGTTATGTTTATAAATGATGAATAATCAACAGAGAGAAGGCATTATAATGAAGGGAAGTTGGAAAGGTTTCCTGTACAAGATGGGATTTTAGTTGGTATTTTAAGGAATCCAAGAAGTAGAGATGAGAAAGGACAGTATTCTAGTCATGGGAAACAGGCAGAGAAAATGCCTGAAGCTGAGAAATAAGAGAATCTTGTTTATGGAACAGCCAGAAGGACAGTGTCACTGGATCAAAGAGGACATGTGTTGGAGAGTACTGTGTAAGAAGGCTGAAAAGCTAAGAGGGAACTAGGTTACAAAGGACTCTAAATGCCAACTGGAAGATTTCATATTTGTTCCTGGAGGCAATAGGGAGGCACTAAAGTTTAATGAGTAGAAGGATAAAGAACAAAAGAGACAGAGACAGAATCGGATGGATAGAGAGGGAACCAGAAGAGAGTGGTGTCCTGAAAACCCAGAGAGAAGAGAGAATCATGGAGGAGAGACTCAAAGAAACAAGACTCAAAGCTAGATCTTCCCTCTTCCTAGGGAAGCTTTTTATTCCATGCTGTTATACATAAACAAATCTCCACAGCACAAATACATACATGTACATATATATATATATATACATGTATGTATACTTCTATGCATGCTGGAGAAGAAAATGGCAATATTTTTGCCAAGAAAACCTTAAATGGGGTTGCCAAGGGTGGCCTTGACTGAAACAACTAAACAGCAATAATATTTGGGTGTTGGTTTTATCAGGCCTGTGTTTTTATTGGTATAGATTGCTCTCACTGAGGATATCATCTCCCAGTACAAACTGATACCAACTCTGCAACCTATAATCTTAGAGAGTTGCCTGGGGGACTGGAAGATTAATTGACTTGCCCAAGGTCACAAAGCCAGTATATATCAAAGGTGGGACTTGATCCCAGGCTCTCCTTCCACTACTCCACTCTGTCCAACATATACATACTTATGTGTACACATATAGAAAGAGGGATGTTATCTATGAATCCCTTTTTTCTTTAAAGTTACAATTCAAGCACTAGCTTCTACATGAAACCTTTCCTGATTCCCCCTTCCCATTTGCTGG
The DNA here is from genome assembly GCF_027887165.1 of Monodelphis domestica. Lineage (NCBI taxonomy): Eukaryota > Metazoa > Chordata > Mammalia > Didelphimorphia > Didelphidae > Monodelphis > Monodelphis domestica. Next base: position 348,180,208 of record NC_077227.1, read on the forward strand.
TACCCTTCCTCCCTACCTACTTTGTAAATTACCATTTTGTGTAGATTTGTGTTTCTTTTATATATATGTATATGTATTTCTTATCATCCCCACTGTAACCTCCCCATGAGTAGGGACTTCTTACCATTGTTTCTTAACCCTAGCAATCTAGCATAGTAAATGTTCCCTACATACTTAGTGATTGACTAATATATACCCACTGGATCCATTTGTATCCATGTACAAATATATATGCACATACACATGTATACATGTCTGTATTCACTGACCATCACTTAAACAAGTATAAATGTCTATATTATTCACGTAGCTAGATATATAGCTAAAGTTTATATGATGGCTTACAGTTTACATGTTCTTTATGTAATTTTTCTAAACCTCTACTTTCTGTCTTACTATCAATTCTAAGAGAGAAGAGCAGCAAGGGCTAAGCACTTGGAGTTAAGTGACTTGCCCAAGGTCACACAACTGGGAAATCTGAGGCCAGATTTGAAAACAAATCTTTTTGACTCCAGGTGTGGTGCTGTATCCACTGAGTTGCCTAGCTGCACTTCTTGATGTAATTTTATCTGAGTAGTCATTATAATCATTAAGTAACATTTATGTGTGCATTAAAATTTGCAAAATGATTTATACATATTATTTCATTTCTTCACAATTACCCTGAGGTCAGTGCCATATGTACATTTTATAGGTGAGGAAATTGAGGATTAGAGAGGCTCATTGACACACTTTGCCAGCATCAGGAGCAGGATCCAAAACTGATTTCTTGCCTTTAAGTCCAGCATGGTTTCCATCCTTCTATATTGTACTTCCAAATTATGGTATATTTGTGAAAAGTAAATGTGTGTGCATAGAATGTGCTTATAAGTGAGTATGTGCATATACAATGTTCCTTTCTTCTGACTCTAAAGCCCAGTTCTGATGTATAATTATGGTGTGGTGGGTTTTCAGAAGCTATACCAACAGAGGACAAGCTCCGTTGGGACTCAAGAGCTCCAAAGGTGTTGGGTATTGGCCCAGAGATCAATTACTTAGCAAACATTTATGAAGCATCTACTATGTGCCAAGCACTGTGCTGTTGTCTAACGACTAGTCTAAAAAAATACACACACACACACACACACACACACACACACACACACACATATATGGAACTTTTTTTTTAAAGAAAGAATGTTTGAGAAAATTTTAACTTGTCTAGTGATTAATTTCTTTCAGCCACAGAAATTCACAAAGGATTTTACTAATTTTACTAAATTTAAGGGAGGAAGGTATGGGAACCTACAACCTGCTTCAATAGCAGGAAGAAATTTCCAAACCAATGAATTAGAGATTTAGAGATCCTTAAATATTAAAGACAGTGAAATTTCCACATCTTTACGATCTCTGAATCACACATATTTTTAAAATAGCATTAGTGTCAGGAAATGGTCATGGGTATATTCCAAAGGGAAATGTAGATTTCGACTCTTTGGCTCTTGCTACATATCCTAAATGTTTTCATGGATATTGTACCACCATGGAGTTAAAAAATCTCTAGAGGGGGGTATTTAAATACATTCCCCAGATTTCTTTTGGTCCATTAGGACAACAATCCAAGATGCAGATCTCTCATTGATTTAATATTGGAAAGAGAACATTGTGCAATAGCCTGATTAAAATGAGCTAAGCCTCTAACATTTTAATAAATAAAATCGGATGTTTTTCAATAAGTAAGGAATGGAGCTTTTAGTACCTTTTAGCAAAGGGAGCTGTGCCAAGAAGACATCAACAATACAGTGATACACTTCTAAGATACCAGCATGCACAAGGTCCCTAGCAACACTATCTGATATTATTTAATTTTTTTTTAAATCCAGTCTGTTCCTAAAATAAGGAAGTGATGATATGATTTAGCTGATATAATTTCTGACTGGTTAAGCATTAAAGTTTATTAATCAGTTAACCAACCAGCATTTTGGGATCTGTTAACTTGTTTTTTTTTTAATTTTGATAATCTTATTTTGATATAATTGGTTTTCTTTGTAATTATATGCATTTGTTTCATGCATTTAAAAATATCATTCTGAAAAGGGGTTCATAGTTTTGCCAGATTGCCAGAGGGATCCATGATATTGTGTTACATGGGAGGAATATAAAACTAAAATGAAAGTCTCTTCCCTCCAATGACTTCCATTCATTCTATCAGGGAAGAATACACACACATGTATGACCGCACAAATGTATGAATACACATGTATATACACATATGCAGATATAAACACATCTAAGAATGGTCACAATAAATGAAAATTTGGGCAGGGAGTACAATAAAATAAGGGAAAGCTTCAGGTAGGGGGTGTTTCAGCTGACGCTTGAGGAAATAATGGCTTCTAAGTGGCAGAAATGACGAAAGTACATTACAGGCATGAGGGAAAATCAGTGCAGACACTAAGATGGAAAATAAAAGGTCATTCATGAAAAACAATAAAAATCCAGTTTGACTAGACTTGAGAGTGTGGAAAAGGTAGTAATGAATAATTAGCTTGGAAAAGTAAGTATAGAAAGTTGTGAAGAGCTTTAAAATTTAACTGAGGAGTTTTTATTTTATCTTAGAGGTAATAGGGAGCCAGCAGAATTTATTGAGTACAATGTTTTGTTTTAATTTTAGCAAAAGGTAAGCTGAGGCAGATCTACACGCAAGATGACATTTGTTAGTAGGGACATACTGCAAGTCAATGACTTGCCTCCATTTATGCCAAAGATCCCAAGCAAAAGAACAGTTCCCCTTTTATAGGTTTTGGGGAGTACAGAACAGGGATGAGAACAGGATAGATTACATAATAGGATGAAGGGAAGCATGATTGGTTTCAGAGTTGAGGCACAGGGAACAACATGATTGGTTGAAAGTTTGGTAATGGGGGCTAGCAACAACCTCCAACTAAGAAGGGCTTATTGTTGGAGTCCAGGTGCAAGAGGGTGGTCCAGGGCTTTGGGACAGCAAATGAAACATCCTTGAAGAATAGCTTACGGGTACAAAGATATCAGACCCAAGCTCCCTTTGCAATCATATGCATTCTTTGATACCAGGTAACTCTCTTAAGGCAGGAATAAATCAGTGAATAGCAAGAGGACTGGATTTCTAAAATTAACCCATTACAGACCAGCTAAATTCTGAATTAAGTTCATAGACCAAAAACCATGACTTGCACAGTTACAGGTCAAAAGTAATTTCAGGACAAAGGCAATTAAATTGTGAATAAGATAAATAAACAAATGATACAAGATCAGTCTTAATATTCTCAAAGGGAATTACGTGGCCATATCTGTGCTTTAGGAAAACTAATTTTGCAGATTTGCGAAGTAAATATTGGGTAGGAGAGATATTTGAGACAAGGAGAATAATTGAGGCAAAAGACGGCAAGGGCCTGAAGTAGAATGATGGCTATCTGAGTGTAGAGAGAAAAGAGCCTATGTGAGGTAGGCAACTAGGTGGTTCAGTGGATTGAGATCCAGGCCTAGAGATAGGAGTTCCTAGATTCAAATCTGGTCTTAGACACTTTCTAGCTGTGTGACCCTGGGCAAGTCCTTAACCCCCATTGCCTAGCCCTTCCCATTCTCCTGCCTTGGAACCAATACTCAGTATTAATTTGAATATGGAAGTTAAGGGTTTTTCTAATCATCTGTGAGAGACGTATAGAAATAAATGACATGGTTAAGCAAGGGAGGTGGATATATAGGATGAGAGGAGTGTGAAGAGATGAAAATAATATATTTGTGAACCTGAAGGGCTGAAAGGATAGTACTATTCTCAATAGAAAAGGAGAAGTTTGGAAAAGGGATAGGTTTGGGGGCAGGGGAGTGGAATAATGACTTTTTTTTTTGGACATGTTGAATTTGAGATAGCTATGGAGCATTCAGTTTTAAACACTCAATAAACAATTGGTGATATAAGCCAAGAGCTCAGAAGAAAGACTAGGCTAAATATATAGATCTGGGATCACTTGCATAGAGATGATGTTTAACCAATGCAATATGATGCAGTCACTAGGTTAAAGGATATAGAGATATAATGGCTCAGAACAGAGCTTTGAGCTATACCTACATTTAGGGGGCAGGAATGTAATATGGATGAAGAGCCAGAAAAAGAGCCTGAGAAGGAGTAGTAAGACTGGTAGGGCAGTCAAAAGAAAAATGCCACAAAAACCTCAGAGAAGAGAGAATATTCAGAAGGGGGGAAAGAATGGTCAACCTATGTGATTAATCAGTACTGTTAATAACAAGACAAAAGATGGAGCTAATTTTGAAGCCAGCTTTGCACAAATTAGCTATTAAATAACAAATTTGCATTGGGATTTATGCATTAGGAGATACTCCCTCAAGCATGCTGTATCCTACAAGAGCCATAAATATAGTGAATGACTAAGGATTTGTCTCTGGGTGACAAACTAAGAGTATCACATTAATGGCATACAAACTATAGGAGGTCTTGCAGCACTTATAATCCTTCCACAGCATAAAAACAACAGAACTTAGTACCTAGTTAGCAATAATTATTACTCAAAATAGAAAACAACTTGTAATTTGTTAAATTTAATTGTGTTTGAACTTGAATATATAATTGGGTGGTTTTAAATTCAGTGGTTGCCAAGGATTTAATTTCTAAATCCCAAAATGAATTACTAAAGTAAAATGTAATTTATGGTAGTTTTATTTATAATAGAGGGAAGATATCAAGGAATGAGAGAGAGAGAGAGAGACAACTCCAGCTTCCTCTGAGCCAGGTAGAAATTCTAAGACCCTAATCAGGGAAAAAGTCTTAAGACAATGGGACTTTCTGGTGTAAACCTCCAAGAAAGGCAGGGTCACTAAGTCAGCCTTTCATTCACCAATGGTGACCGTCTGAAAGGAAAGCAGTCCGAGGTCTCCTGCACGAGCTCCTCCAGGAGTCCAGTTTCACATCCAAGAGTGTCTGTCTTCCAGTCTCTCCTCTGAGTGAGAGTTCTTCAATCTAACTTGAATTGAATTCCAAATATCCCTTCTTCTGGCCTCTGGCCCTCTTTTTAAAGATCTTTTTCTCTTGTGTCACCTCCCCTAAATTTTACATCTACCAATCACAGCAGACACTCCTCTCCAGGACTGCCCACTCTTTAGTTCATACCTGCTTTGGTTAGATTATACCTTTTTTTGGTTACTTAACACCTTTTTTGTTAGTTCACCTTTTGTAGTTGGTTAACACCTTTTTGTAATTAAAATGAGTAGATCTACTTCAAATATTGAGTTATCACCTTTTGGGGATTAAAATCTAAAAATAGACTGGATTACAATTCAATCTTCCCAATAAAGGAAGAGCTAAGTACCTTCATTGTTACAATCAGGGGATTACAATTTAATATTTACAATAAAGGAGGAGCTAAGTATCTTCATTTTTACAATCAGGAGATAGCTAAATCCAATCTTCACAGATGGTTTTCGCTTTTTTCTATTGCTCTTTTGTTCTGTCCCTTCCAGATAAATGACTGAGTTATACCCTTTGCTACAAGCAGGGTGGGTGATGCTTGAAGAAACAAAAAACCTTAGTTATTGCTCTACATCCCACTCCTTTGGTTAAAAGCATTGCAGATACAACACCGAGTCTCTATTTTGGCTAATCCTTCCATTCCTTGGGTATCAGGTTCTCTTCAAAATCTAACTTCAATGAAAACACATGTATAATCCAGTGGAATTATTTGTCAGCACTGGGGGGGGGGGGAGAGGAAGGGAGAAGAGAGGAGGGAGACAGCATGAATCATATAACTTTGGAAAACTTTTGTGTAAATTTGTTACTGGAATAAAAAAAAGATAAAAAATTTTAAAATAAAAATAAAGGGGAAAAATCTAACCTTAAACATGAGACTAATATTTGGGGGTTGGGAGGGAATTTAAAACTTTCATGGGCCCTGGTAATAATGCCTTCTGTTATTCTTCAGAGCTCTCTGTTGTAGTTTTGTGAAAGCTCAAATAGCACACCTCCTCTACCAATTACAAACCAAAGGAAAACATCCCAGCTGGTTTTTAATAGCCTGAGAGAGGTAATGACTACTGTCACCTATGAGTCCTTTTCAGTTCTATTATATACCTGCTTCTCCTTCAGAGTCTATCATTCTTTCACTATAGTTCTTATAAATTTATGGCCTTACACAGGGTTCACTCAGAGGACAAGAACTCCCACTGTTCCTGCTATCTTTTAATGTGTTTTCATCATTGACAGAATTCTGGATCTGCCACTTACTATCTGTGCAACCTCGAACAAATTTAACTCTCTGGGCACTTTTGCTGACTTTCCCCTATTTATAGCAGTTTCTTCTTCTGTAAAATAATGCAGTGGGACTAGAGGACCTTCAAAATCTTCCAGTTTCCTGTCTCTGAAACCTACATTGTAATGAAGTGAGTTCACTTAGGGTAAAATCATAAGTGAATATTCCTTCTCCCAAAGCCCAATTGTTATGTTTTCAGAAAGCATAATCATATTTATGTTTGTTTTTTAGTCTCTTTTCAGTTGTGTTTGACTATTTGTGACCACAGTTGGGATTTTCTTGTCAAAAATACTGGTGTGGTTTACCATTTCCTTCTCTAGCTTATTTTATAGATGAGGAAAATGAGGCACACAGGGGTAAGTGACTAGCCCCAGGATCACATGGCTAGTAAACGTCTGAGACCAGATTTGAACTCAGGAATATGACTTGCTGATTCTAGACCTAGTGCTCTATCCATTGAGTCAATAATATTACAAAAATCTTGCAAAAATACTCAGTTACTACTGTGAATCTTAAAACTGTTCAGACTGTACCTTAGAAGATTTGGTTAAGCTATTCCCCTATTGTAACAATGGAGGTACTTGATCAGGAATGTATTGAGAACTTTTAAAATTACTCCACCCTACTCAGAGAGTGCCTTAGGGGAAGATAAAGTTGCAAACTCCTGATTGAACAATGAAAAGTCCCTAACTCACACCTTATAGTAAAGCCAAAACCTTAGGCTAGGTGGTCTATTTTTAGACCTAATACAAAAGGGTACTAAGTACCTATAAAGGTTACCTAAAGGGTCAAGCAACTTACAGAAAGGCAAGCATAACAAAAGAGGTGTGAAGTACTCAGAGGATTTAATCTAACCAGAGAAGGTGAGAACCAAAGAAGATGAGAACTAAGAATGGGCAGTCCTGGGAAAAAGCATCTTCCTGTGATTGGTAGATGTGAAAATTTAGGGGAAGTGACATAAGAGAAAATTTCTTTAAAAGGAAAGGGTAAAAGGTAATTTAGTAGTTGGAGTTTGGAGTTGAAGTGAGGGACATTTGAATGGAGTTGGCAATTGAATTTAGTTTGGAGAGAATTTCAGTTCAGAGGGAAAGAACCCAGCTTGGAGATGATCTTGTGGTGAGTGATAAAGACTGACTCGCTCTTCCTTAGGCTCAGGCCTAGGCCCTTTTCTACTGCTCACCTATTCTCTCTCTCTCTCTCCCTCTCTCTCTCTCTCTCTCTCTCTCTCTCTCTCTCTCTCTCTCTCTCTCTCTCTCTCTCTCCTTCCCTTAATTCCTTCATTTATATTAATTAAAATCTCCATAAATCCTCAGCTGATTTGGATATTTTTCTTATTTGGGAATTTCCCATGGCGACCACTTATTTAGATTTTAAGTCAAAACACTAAAATTATCTTTACAGTTTGGCCAAAACCTTTACAGTTTTAGCATTTACCATTTTTAACATTCACACTACTCTCCACTCTTTGGTCCTTACCCCCACCATTATCCTTTACATCTCTCTGAGGTCAACCAAATGGATTTATTCAAATTTATTCTACCTGCTACCCTTAAATCCTAGAGTAAGTGTATGGGTTGGGGGAAGTCAAGCATTCCTTTGGTGTTCTCAGTCCTTGTTAGTTATGTCACCACATGCCCATTTTAATTTGGGGAACAAGTACATTAAAACTAATGAGTTGAACTAATTCAGAGGAGGAGCCAAAACCAAGATGGAGAAGTTAGATGGATCTGACTAATATATACCAAATTACCCTCCAAATAAACTTTGATATAATGTCTCAGAACAAATTCTGGAGTGGAAGAACCCACAAAATGATGTGATGAAACAATTTTTCAACCCAATAATGGAAGGCCAGTACAAAAGATCTATTGTGCCAGGGTGGAAGTGGAGTGTAGACCAGCACATCAATGCAGGCTCTACCTCAGTAAGCCAGTACATGTCTTGGGGACAATTGTATCAGTAGCAAAAGCTTTCGGAGCTCTTAGCACAGATGGTAAGAGGGAACAAACAACTGCTCAGAAGGAGATGGTAGGAATCCTTTTGCTGGCTCTGGGTGCAAAGTCTCTGTCACATTGCCCATATGCAGATCCAGGTCACAATCCCAGGGTGTAGAAGAATGCTAGCCCACACCAGTACTAGCAGCTACAGGGAATAAGAAAACCCTGGCCATACTTTTAAGATAGAACAGAGTGCTTATGGTTACTCAGAAACCAAAGTATAGGCTGAGGTTATTAGTTATACCTCTTCTTAGGCCAAACCACCTTGAAAAAACTGAAAACTTATAGATGCCCAAAATGAGCTCTGGAGACAGCTCCATAAAGAACATTGATTTAATAATCAAATGTGAAAATTAGAAGAAAAATTGAGGATAAAATTGAAAATGATTCAGGAAAATCATGAAAAAAAGAGTCAGCAGTTTGGTCAAGGAGGCACAAAAAATACTGAGGAAAATAATATCTTAAAAGTAGAATAGTCTAATTGGTAAAAGAAGCACAAAAATTGATTGAAGAGAAGAACTCTTTAAGGAACAGAATTGGCCAAATGGAAAAACAGATATAAAAGTTCATTAAAGAAAAGAATTCATTAAAAATTAGAATTGGGCAAGTGAGAACTAATAATGACTCCATGAGACATTAAGAAATAATGAAAGTCAAAATAATGAAAAAATAGAATAAAATGTGAAATATCTCATTGGAAAAACAACTGACATAGAAAATAGATACAGGTGAGACAATCTAAGAAGTATTGGAGTACCTGAAAGCCATCATCAAAAAAAAGAGCTTAGGAATCATCTTTCAAGGAATCATCAAGGAAAATTTCCTTGATATTCTAGAAAAATGATGGCAAACTTATGGCACGGGTGCCAAAGATGGCACACAGACCACTCTCTATGGGCACACAGTGACCTACCCTCTTCACCCCACACTCCCAGAGTTCACAACTAGAAAGGCAGAGGGACTTGAGCAGAGTTGCTCCCCTCCTCCTCTCCACGGTTCCTGATGACATTTTTTCACATCACCCCATTCCTCCGCCCAGTAGCCCAATGGGACCTCACAAGTGGTAAGGTGGGCAACTCACAAGTGTCAGAGATAGTGGGGAGCAGAGTGCTTAGGTCACTCCCCTCCCCCTCTCTACTGTTGCTGAAGACATTCCTCACTTCCCCCACCCCTTTACCCAGTAAATTTAGCCCAATGGGAGCACTTTCTCCATCCTCTGTGGGCTTCAAGGGTATACCTGACACTCGATGGGGGAGGGGCATTCCATGAAATCTGGGGGAGGGCATGACCCTTGGTCTAGGGGGGGTAGAATAGGGGTATTAAGGATAATTTTAGGGTTGTGAACTAAACTTTATTAATTATTTCGTCGCCATGGATATCCCAAATTAAAAAAAAATCCAAGTCAGCTGGAAATTTATGGTGATTTAATTAATATAGTGGAAAGAAATTTAAGAAGAAGGGAGAAGGAAAGGGTGTAGGATTTCTCCAACCTGGCTTGTGCTGGGCAGGAAGATTAGAGGCTCTAGAAGGTAAGGTTTTGGAGAGTAAAAGAGGAAGGAATCAGCTTGAACTCCAAGAGAGCTTGGCCAAGATGCCTGAACCTGAATTAGCTCAAGAGCAAACTCATCGCCAAAACCCAGACAAATAGCTGCCACCACACCAAGATGTTGGAACACTTAACATGCTGCCAGCCAGAGATGACTCTCCGGGAAAAGAGGCTGAAGAGAGGAACTGATGTGCCCCATATAGACGGTTTTACGTCACTTTCCTGCATCTCATCTGGACCAATGTTAGCTTAGCTTGACTTAGGACATCCCAGGGGTCTGTCCACTGTTTCTGCACATGTCTGTTGAAGGCCATTTTCTCAGATACTTAATCCTTGAGTATGGTGCAGACATTTCAGACCTTGTTAAACTAAGTAGGATGGAGAAATGTAGAGTTTCCAAAGACTTGATTTTGTTAGACCAAGTATCTCCATTGTTACTGATGAGGAAATATCTAAATCAGATCTTCTAAAGTATGATCTGAGTAGGGTGGAGTAGTTTTAAAATTCACAGGAGCAGGGCCTGGCATCCCATCTCTAAAAAGTTAGCCATCACTGTTCTATAACCAGGGGATAAAAGAAAAACTTAAAGAATCCACTGATCAACTCCTAAAAGAGATCCCAAAAGGATAGCTTCCAGCAATATTATATTCAAACTCCAAAACTCCCAAATCAAGAAGAAAATATTGCAAGAAGCCAAAAAGAAATAATTCAAATATGGTAGAGCCACAGTAAGAAAAACACAAGATTTAGTAGTTTCTACATTGAAGAACTGAAGAGCTTAAAGTATATTCCAGAGGGCAAAGGAACTAGGGCTTCAACTAAGAATCATCTACCCAGTAAAACCAAGTATAATCCATTAGGGGAGAAATGGATATTCAATGAAATAGAGGACTTTCAAATATTCTTGATGAAAACAGTAGAGTTGAATGGAAAATTTGACTCTCAAATACAAGACTAAAGAGAAACATTTAAAAGGTAAACAAGAAATAGAAATCAAGCCATTCAATAAGATTGAATTATTTACATCCCTACATGGGAAGATGATTCTTGTAACTCCAAAGAACTTTATCAGTAATAGGACTGTTAGAAGAAATACACATAGACAGAGGGCAAGGTTATGAGTTGAAGATGATAGGGTACCTAAAAAATGAAATATAAGGATGAGAAAGAAGAATACAATGGGAGAAGAGGTAAGGGAGAAATAGAATAGGGTAAAATACTTAACATAAAAGAGGCATGAAAGACCTTTTATAATAGAGGGGAAGATGGGAGAGGTAGAGAAGGGAGAGCTTTAAATTTACTTACATTAGAATTGACTCAAAGATAAGAACATTCATAATCAATTGGGTATAGAAATCTGATTTGCCTTACAGGAAAGTAGGAGGGGAAGGAGATAAGAGAAGTGGGGTAGAGCTGATAGAAAAGAGGACAAATTGGGGGATGATGTGGTTAGAAGTTATAACACCTTTGAGGATGGACAGGATTAAAGGAGAGAGAAAAGGATAAATGGAGGAGATAAGATAGGGAGTAATACACAATAATCATAATAGAGAAAAGGTTAGTGTCTTATCTCTGAAATTAACTCCAGTTTACCCTGTATGTATCTTGTGTATAGAAAGTTGTTTACATGATGTCTCTCCTCTTAATTTGTGGGCTTATTCAGCAATTCTTCAGGTGGGGACAGAAGAGGAGGAAGAGGAGAGGGGGGGAGGGAGGGAGAGAGGGAGAAAGAGAAGAAGGGAGGGAGAAAGGGAGAGAGGAAGGAAGGAAGGAAGGAAGGAAGGAAGGAAGGAAGGAAGGAAGGAAGGAAGGAAGGAAGGAAGGAAGGAAGGAAGGAAGGAAGGAAGGAAGGAAGGAAGGAAGGAAGTCATTAAAGCACTGTTTTTTAAAATGCACAGTAGAGAACAGAAGACCAGAAAGAAACAGATAATCAAGACAGCTTTGAAAGTTACATGTTGAATTTATTATACATTTTAAAAGAAAAATCAAATTGGAACTAATAAAAATATGTAGTTTCATGTGCAATCTTCTTTTTCTAATCTATTAAGTATATGGAAGTATTCATTCCATTTGGGTTTTATTATGCTCAGAAAAAATAAAAATTTAAAAATAATTGTAAAAAATATATGTAGTGGACTATTTGTACCTAGTATTTATCTTTCCCTTATTTTTTGGGTTACCTAAAATTTTGAATCTTTTGAGAGTTTGATGTTCTATTATTCAGAGAACTATTGCATTCCCAGGATTGGTTTTAGAAGATAGCTTTTTGTGGCAGGGGGAACTTAGGATCACAGAAATTGCAGCACAATCTTCAAAATGAGATAATGCCCTCACTTCTCTCCCTATCTGGCTTATTAGAATCTATTTAAATAATATGCATTGCCATATTTCCAATAATACTAGGCACAGCATAATAAGTAATGTGTTTGAAAGATGGCCAAGTAGATTCTGCTTTCAATCGGAGTTGTTTGTTTTATTGAGATAAGTGAAATTGTTGGAAGAGATTTCCTATTCCCTCTATTTCTGCATTTTGAGTTTTGTTCAAAGGAAATTGCCTGCTTGTTTCTGACTTCTAAGCACATTAATGAAATATTGGCTTTGAGCACAAAAAATAATGAAGCTGTCGATGATATGGCTGGGACCTGGCATCAGTGATCTGGGTTAGTAAATCACAGACTCCACAAAAGGCTCATGAGTTTAAGAGAAGAAAAAGTGCTGACAAAGCAAAGTGGAGCATCAATCCAGGGGTTTCAAGTAAGTTTTAATGTTTCAACTTTAAAAAAGTTAGGATCACACCCTACACCAAGATAAACTCAGAATGGGTGAATGACTTGAATATAAAGAAGGAAACTATAAGTAAATTAGGTGAACACAGAGTAGTATATATGTTAGATCTTTGGGAAAGGAAAGATTTTAAAACCAAGCAAGAGTTAGAAAAAAAGCGCAAAATGTAAAATAAATAATTATGATTACATCAAATTAAAAAGTTTTTGTACAAATAAAACCAATGCAACCAAAATTAGAAGGGAAGCAACAAACTGGGAAACAAACTTCGTAACAAAAACCTCTGAGGTCTAATTACTCAAATTTATAAAGAACTAAACCAATTGTACAAAAAATCAAGCCATTCCCCAATTGGTAAATGGGCAAGGGGCATGAATAGACAATTTTCAGATGAAGAAATCAAAACTATTAATAAGCACATGAAAAAGTATTCTAAATCTCTTATAATCAGAGATACAAATCAAAACAACTCTGAGGTATCACCTCACACCTAGCAGATTGGCTAACATGACCTCAAAGGAAAGTCATGAATGTTGGAGGGGATGTGGCAAAATTGGGACATTAATGCATTGCTGGTGGAGTTGTGAATTGATCCAACCATTCTGGAGGGCAATTTGGAACTATGACCAAAGGGAGATTAAAGACTGTCTGCCCTTTGATCCAGTGATAGGACTGCTGGGTTTGTACCCCAAAGAGATAATAAGGAAAAAGACTTGTACAAAAATATTCATATCTGTGCTCTTTGTGGTGGCAAAAAAAATTGGAAAATGAGGGGATGCCCTTCAATTGGGGAATGGCTGAACAAATTGTGGTATATGTTGGTGATGGGATACAATTGTGCTCAAAGGAATAATAAACTGGAGGAATTCCATGTGAAGTGGAATGACCTCCAGGAATTGATGCAGAGTAAAAGGAGCAGAACCAGGAGAACATTGTACCCAGAGACTGATACACTGTGGTACAATCAAATTTAATGGACTTCTCCATTAATGGCAATGCAGTGATCCTGAACACCCGGAGGGATCTACGAGAAAGAATACTGTCCACATTTAGAGGAAGAACCATGGGAGTAGAAATTCAGAAGAAAAACAACTGCTTGAATACATAGGCTGAGGGGATATGATTGGTGATGTAGACCCTAAATGAACATCCTAGTGCAAACATCAACAACATGGAAATAGGTTCTGATCAAGGACACATGTAATACCCAATTAAATTGTGTGTCGGCTACGATTAAGGTTGGGGTGAGGGGAGGGAGGGAAAGAATATGATTCTTGTAACTAAGTAATAATGTTCTAAATTGACTAAATAAAATAAAAAAATAAAAAATAAAGTTAGGAACTGAGCTCCCAAAGGGCTTGCCAAGCTTTACATTTACTAATGTTGACCCTTTGCTGCCAATTATTTACTGGAATATTAAAGAACTGATGATTCATTTGAATGATTCTTTATAAAGTGTTCACAATGGGGTTACCATATTGCCTGAACTTTTCCCATGACACTAGGAATTTTCAGAGAAGCAGGAATACCTCAGTTAAATCCTATTGTAAGCAATTCCACATTCATTGTGTTGGGATTTCATAGGATCATTTTTAAAAAATTATTTTTATTTCATTAAATATTTTCCAAATAAATATAAAAATAAACTTTTCAACAATAATATTTTAATATTTTGAGTTACACATTGTTTCCCTTCCTTTTGCTCCTCCCTTTAAAAAGGCATGTAATAGAGGCAAGGGATTCAGTGGATAGAGAGCCAGGTCTGGAGATGAGAAATCCTGAGTTCAAATTTGGCCTCAGACTCTTTCTAGCTGTGGGACCCTGGACAAATCATTTAACCCCCAATTGCCTTGCCCTTACCACTCTTTTACCTTGGAATCAATGCTTACTATTAATTATAACATGGACGGTAAGAGGGAAAGAAATAAACATAGAGAAAGAGAGAAAAGAATGAGAAAAGGAGAGCGAAAGAAAGAAAGAAGGAGGGAAGGAGGGGAAAAAGAAAGGAAAAGGCAAATAATTTAATTTTGGTTATATAGATGAGGTTGTGCAAAACATGTTTACATATTAGTCTTATTGCAAAGGAAAACACAAAATAGAGCAATAAAGTTAAACACTTGAAAAACATTTGCTTCAATCTCTATTCAGAATTCATCATTCTCTCTCTGGGGGTAGTTAACATTTTTCATCATGGATCCTTTGGAACTGTCTTGATCAGAGTAGCTTATCAGGTCTTTCACAGATGTTCATCCTTACAATTTTGCTGTTACTGTGTATAATGTAATTCTGATTCTGATCATTTTATTTTGCATCAGTTTATATAAGCCTTCCCTGGTGTTTCTGAAACTATTCTGCTCATTTTTCCTTATAGCACAATAATATTCCATCAGAATCATATACCATAACTTGTTTAGATATTCCACAATTGATATGTAGCCCTTTGATTTCGAGTTCACAAAAAAAGCTGCTAAATTTTTATACAAATTCAACCTTTCTCCTTTTCTTTGATCTTTTTGGAGTACAGATCTAAGAGTGGTCTTGCTGGTTTAAAGAGTATGCATAGTTTTATAGCCCTTGGTCCACATCGTTCTCCAGAATGGTTGGATTAGTTCACAACTCCACCAACAGTGCTTTGGTATCCCAATTTTTCTGCATCCCCTCCAGTACTTGTCATTTTTCCTTTTCTGTCATGTTAGGTGATCTGATAGGGTTGTGGTGTGGTATCTCAGAATTATTTTAATTTGTATTTCTCTAATCAGTAGTTATTTATACCATTTTACTTGCTGCAAATCCCCTTCCCCCAGTTTCCTGTTTGCAGTTTCATATATAATCAAATTTATCTGTTTTATTTCCCTTGATCCCCTCTATCTCATGTTTGATCATAAATTCTTTCCTTATCCATACATCTGGCAGGTACAATTTTATGCTCCCTTAAATTTCTTGTGATGCCCCCCTTTATGTCTAAATTATTTATCCATTTTGATGTTATCTTCATAGAGTATGAGCAGTTATTCTACATCTAGTTTCTGCCAAACAGCTTTCCAATTTTCCCAAAAGTTTTTGTCAACAATTCAGTTTTAATCCCAAAATCTTATATCTTTGGGTTTATTTGTGTTCCAAATCAATCCCACTGATCTACTATTCTATTTTTAAGCCAATGCTAGATTGTTTTTAGGATAACTGTTTTGTGATACATAGTTTGAAATCCAGAACTGCTGGTCTGCTTTCCTTCTTTGTTTTTATTGTTTCCTTTAATATTCTTGACCTTATGTTCTTTCAGATGAATTTTGTTATCATTTTTTCTAGCTCTATAAAATAATTCTTTGATAGTTTGATTGTTATGGCACTAAATAAGTAAATTAACTTAATTAAAAGTGTCATTTTATTATATTAGCTTGACCTACCTACATTGGTTTGAGCAATTACTATTTCTCCATTTGTTTAGATCTATCCTTAGTAACGGGAAAACTGTTTTGTAATTGTATTCATATAATCCCTGAGGTTTTTTGGGCAGGTAAACTCCAAAATATTTTATATTGCCTACAAAGATGCTCTTTCTTTCTCTTCCTATTGGGTTTTGTTAGAAGTATGTAGAAATGCTGATGATTTATGTGGGTTTGTTGTATATCCTGCAACTCTGCTGAAGTTCTTTGTTTCAAATAGTTTTTTATTGATTCTCTAGGGTTCTCTAAGTATATCAACATATCATCTTCAAAGAGTGATAGTTTTGTTTCCTCTTTGTCTATTTATAGTCTTTAATTTCTTTTTCATGTCAGCTAACTAGAATTTCTAGTATAATATTGAATAATAGTAGTGATAATTGGGTATCCTTTCATTATTTCTGATCTTATTGGGAAGACTTCAAGTTTTTTTCTGTTATAAATAATGATTACTCTTGATTTTATGCACATACTACTTATCATTTTAAAGAAGGCTCCATTGGTTTATTTACCTATTTTCCCAAATATTTTATGCATTATTTGTATAATTGTTCTTTAATTATTTGTTCCTTAAATGTTTAATAGGATTCATTTGTGAATGTAACTGATCCTGAGGATTCTTTTCCTTTGGAAACACATTGATGGCTTGTCCAATTTCTTTTTCTAAGATAAGGTAATTTAAGTATTCAATTTCCTTTTCTGTTAACCTGGGCAGTTTATTTTTTTTTTGTTAATATTATTCAATTTCATTTAACTTGATAGTTTTACTGGTATGTAATTAGGCAAAATAATTCCTTTTTCATTTTTCATACTAGTAATTTGGTTTTCTTCTTTTTTAAGTCAAATTAACCAATTATTTTTTCCATAAAAAGCTAGCTTCTATTTTTATTAGTTCAGTGAGTTTTTTACTTTCAATTTTATTAATCGCTCCTTTGATTTTCAAATTTTCCATTGGGCATTTGAAATGTGTTCTTTTTTCTAGGGTTTTTTTTTTATTTCTCTTTCTCTCTTTTCTTAATGTATGCCTTTAGAAATATAAATTTCCAGGGCATCTAGGTGGCTCAGTGTATAGAAAGACAGGCTTGAAGATGGGAGGTCCTGGGTTCAAATATGACCTCATATACTTTCTATCTGTGTGACCTAGGATAATTCACTTACTTCCAATCGTCTAGCACTTACGACTCTTCTGACTCCTTGAACTGATACTTAATATCAATTCTAAGATGGAAGGCAAGGATTTTTAAAAAAGAAATACACATTTTCCCTAAATACTGCTTTGACTTGTAAAAATGGAGATTTTGAACTATAGACTTCATTCCCTAGAAGTCCTCGGTATTTCCCAGAATTCCTTATACACTCTCCTGAGTCTCCACATTGCCAAGATCATGTTATTGGTATTTAATTGGCAGTAACGCCTCCCAGGCTCTCATCCTTTACAATGATGCAGCAAGTATGGTAGTAAGGAGGGGATGGCTTAAATGGGCTAATCAGCCATGGGTACATGGTTTTTATTTTGTATCTTCTTTATTCCTTGATTTCTAATGATCCTTAATAAATCTCATAAAATATATTATTTTCATTATTAGACATATAATTTAATTTTTACAATTTCCAATTGGTTTTTGTTAATGCACCCAGCAAAACATTGGTTTTGCTGTATCTCTCACTTCTATTTCCCTCTTATCTTTAACTATTGTAGTTTTCTCTTAGAAGGTAAAATTTTGTATGCACCTGCAGTTAGAAAATTTAGGGGTGCAGGATGATTATGTTTAGTGATCAATTGGGGAGACTAGTCCCTCCATCATCATCAGGGGGGATTGTTAATTTTAAATTTTCTCCATTTTTTCTTATTCTAGCACCATACCCACACCATACTGGCATGTGCTAGCAAGTGACAAATCAGAAACAACTGACTGTCCCCTGGGCTGTCCTAAGCTAGCACATGTGAGACACAGGAAGTGATGTAGAGAACTGCCTTTGTATTTCTTATCACTTCCTGTGGGGAGAGCCTGGGTACCAGTTGACCCTGGAGGAGCTCCTCAGATGGCTTCCTTGAGACAGTCCCTTTCCCTTGGCTCTCTGGGGAGGCCCCCTTGGCCAAGGCCTTTGAACTCCTGCCTGGCTCGGCCTGAGCTGGAGCAGTTTAAATTCTTTTTTCTCTCTCTCTCTCTCATTCTTAATTTCTTTGTCCTATTATAAATAAACCATCATAAAATTCCATTCTGACTTGGGTGCTTCATTGAGATTTAGAAATTAAATCCCTGGTGACCAACTAAATTTATATTCAGTCTCAACCCTAAATTTACTCTTAACAGACTGAATCACAAATTATGGAATGTTGTCTCATTGTTATCATTTTCTCTAATGAAATCATTGGGGTTTTTTTTAGGATTTATTTTTAAATCATTCATTAGGAATAGATTTAGTTTCTAATTAGCTTTTACATTCCATTATTAAATGTAATTTTTATTGCATTATGGCTTAAAGTGGTACACTTAATATTTCTGCTTTTGGCTATGAGATTTTTATGCTCTAATATATGGCCAATTTTTGTGAAGGTACCATGTACAGTTGAGGAAACCATATGCTCCTATCTATTAACATTCAATTTTCTCCAGAGATCTTTTGTATCTAACTTTTCAAAGATTCTATTGATCTCCTTGATTTCTTATTTATTTTATGATTAGATTTATCTAGCTCTGAGATGGGAAAGTTTAGGTCCCCTACAAGTATAATTTTACTGTCTGCCGGAGGCCATCATACCCCGACCAGTTGACAAGGTCATGGTCCAAGGAAGGGAGGTCTGCAAAGCAGATTCCAGAATGAGCCCCCCCCATTGATCCCCCTCTATGACTTCTCTCTCCAAATTTCCCCCACTAATGGACTTGTTATGATTATTATTCTCTCTCTAATACAGTAGAAATAATATGAGAGCAAATATTTATAGGATCAAGAAATATATACCCTAATTTAATCCCCCTAGGTTATTACTCCAAAAAGATTGCAATTACAGAATTAAAGCCCAAAGATTACTGCCTATGACCCCTCCTTTCTCAAGCACAAGACATGCTCCATGACCCTACAATAAACACTGACCAAAAGCTTGAGTACTATAATGAATCTTTTCCTACAGTTACCACACTCCAATGAATTTGTTGAAACAGAAGCCAAACAGCATTGCTAGACACTTTAAAGTAACACAAGAAAAACAGAACTTGTAAATTGAGGAAAACCCCCAAACTGGTCTGCTTGAAGTCCTCACACCTAGATGCAAAGATGTTTTGTTGTTCATCTCCCAAGTAATTTTGATTGATAGTGAAAGCTGACCAAAAGCACAATGATCCTCTCAGCAGGTCAAGGAGTACTAACCTACAAATGGCTTTATTCACATTAATCATATCTATCATAGAGTCGTGTAGAAACCTAGTAAATGATCACAGAATTCTTTGTTGTAGTGACATCACAAGAGTGTTGTTTAGGTGATTTGATAATATCCAATCAAATTGTAGAATGTCACATATGTAGAAGATTGTGTGTCAAAAAAGCATATACCAAAAAGATCTATATAATAAACAAACCACTGTTTGCAGTGTTTGCAGAGGTCTGTGTGTGATGCCTGCATACGTGTGTTGAATGCACAGTGTGTCTCATCTCCTCCTTATTCCATGCCACATCTGGGCAGAGACCTTGGATCCTCAGAGGGGCTGCTGGATGGACCCCTATAACTGTCTATTTCTTCCTATAATTCATTCTAATCCCAGTTCTTCTGCCTTACTGTATGTAATACTCCAAGCCCTATATTCCTTTAACACAGAAACTGCTAAATCTTATGCTATCCTGACTGTGTCTCCAAAGTATTTGAATAGTTGCTTTCAAGGGCTTAAAATATTTTCTCTTTGAACTAGGAGCTCTGAAGGGGAATGTTGGGAGACCTCAGTTCTCTCTACTCTACCCCTAGAAATCAGGATCACAGTTTTATCTGTGAGTCTTTGGGGAATCATCTTGCTCAACTGTCTCATTTAATAAATAAGGAAACGGAGACCCATAAAAGTTATATAACTTGCCCACTATCAACACAAATAGAAAGTTCAGAAATTAGATATGAACTTGTGTTCTCCAACTCCAAATACAATGTTTATTCACTATCTCAAGCTGCCTTTCTCTACAAGATAGTTCATTCATTTATTCATTTAGCCATTCAACAGACTAATTAAGCACTGCTATATGTCAAGAATTGTGCTAGTTACTGAGGATACAAAGACAAAAATGATTGCTTTTTGGTTAATAACATTGGACAAATGATTATCCTACTCTCAAACAATTTATAGTCTAGTGACAGAGATTATGTGTATGTATGTATATTTGTGTATATATTATATTTTGAGATCCGTCCAGTGGTCTCTCAGAGGGTGAGGGCTTATTCCATCTAAGTGTGACAATTCAGTTGAGTAATGGAGATGAGAAGTGCTGTGTACTCAGTCCCACATGCATAGGCATCATATAGCATTCTGTCATAGCCTGGAGGTTCTTTTATTATATAAGTTTGTGATTACATACTTCTTTGGCACATAATCAATTTTTTACATATATGTTTCCATAGAACTTAACAATAGAAGTGTAGCCTAAGGAGATAGTCAACGAAATGTTGCTATAGATGAATGACATAAACAGGGTGGATGTTAGCTCTCCCTGACCTAGGAGTTGACCATTTAGGAGGATCATTGTTACTTTTGGTCAACTTTCACAATCAATCACAATTACTTAAGAGATGGGTAACAAAACATTTCATAGCTAGGTACATGGTTAGAGGGCAATTTAATGACAGACCAGATTTGGGGTTTTCCTCAATTTTTAAGTCACATTTTTCTTGTGTTTCACTTGGGTACTTGGAGAGGTTGCTCTGGCTATTGTAACATAACAAACCAGCAAAGTGTGGCCTGTCAACATGAACTTGAAGGTGATTGATGTTCTTGACTTGCTTGGCTTGTAATGGGAGTGAATGTAGCTCTGTGGAGAGAGAAAGGAAGTGGGTAATGGGTATTGATCTCTGGGTTTTAATTCTGTGAATGTAATCTTTTAGGGTAATAATCTGGGGGGATTAAGGTGGGATATATGTTTATTCTAAAGTCTTTGCTCTTATATTATTTCTTTTGTATTGGAGAGAGAACAATAACCATCCATTAGTGAGGGAAGTTAAAGAGAGAGAGAAGTCACAGAGGGGGATCAGTGGGGGTTTCATTTTCTGCAGCCCCCATTTCCCCAGACTGTAACTCTGTCAGACAGCAGGGTTAATGGCTTCCCAAAATTATACATACATATATGTATTTATTTACAGAATACATACAAAATGAAAACATGATCGTTTTGAGAGGAAGACTACTAGCACCTAAAGGAGAAGGGGATCAGGAAAAGTTTAGTGTAGGAGGTTTACTTGATCCGAGTCTTAAAGTAAGCCAGAAAGCTTAAATGTTGCCCAAGGTCATAAAGATTATATATGGCAGAGTCATGGTTCAAAACCAGCTCTTCTGATTCTAAATTCACTATTCTTTCCACTGAACTAGCTATTATGGCAAACAAATCTAATCCTCTTTCTTGTCAGAGCCTTTTAAGGGTAGCTAGGTGATTCAATACATATTGTGGTAGGTCTAGAGTCAGAAATACTTAAGTTCAAATCTTGCCTTAGACTCTTATTAGCTTTTTGTTACCTTGAGCAAGTTGCTTAAGTTCTGTTTACTCAGTTTACTCAAATGTAAAAAGAAAATGGAAGTAATAACAGCATCTACCTTTCAGTGTTATTGTGAGAATCAAATGAGAACAGACTTGTGAAGAGCCTAGCACATTGCCTGGCACATAATAGGTGTTATATAAATGCTAGCTATTATTATTTGAAAACTATTTTCATGTTCTTATTTAAGCTTCCTCTTCTCCTAGTTAAGCATTCATTATTTCTTTAACCAATCCTCATGTGGCATGATCTTAAAACTCTTTACCTCCTGGTCATCCTTCTCAAACTAAATGGCCTCTTTAAAAGGTGGCACCAAGAAATGAACACAGAACTCCAGTTGTGGTTTAACCTGATAACCCTAGAGTGATACTATCCCCTCCCTGAGTACAATGTACACCTCAGTTCAGTCTAAGATTACATTGGCTGTTCTGGCTAACACATCCCACCAGTGACTAAGAACTTATAGTTCACAAAACCTCCAAAATCTTTTAACAGATGAAATTCTATTTCATTATGCCACCTCCATATTCTATTTATGAAAAAGATTTTTGAAGCAATTGGGTCTTTTTAACACAGCCTCTGAATTTAATGATACACAATTCCCCTGTAGACATAAATGTGTGTGGAAAACATATATACAAATGCTTACAATCAAAGGCAAACTCTAAAATGGAAATCCTGAAAATTAAAAGAGAGATGAATACATTTTAACAAAAAATCAAACTAATGAATAAAAAACCTGGTTTTATTGGCAGGGGGGGGAGAATAGATAAATCATTGGTTTATTTGTAGTCCTCTTTTTTTCCCTCTTCCTAGTTACTGATGACATAATCCATGCATTCTAGCTTCTGGAACAGAAATTAAAATGTAGATATAATGGGCTCTAGGTCTAAAAGATCTTGTAAGAATATATTTTCTGGATGGTGCAATCAAAATAGGTTTAAACTAAAATAAAAAAGGAAAGAAATAAAACTATTTAATTGGTTTTTATTAGGTGAGATATCATTAACAACAGGTATAATGTAGGAAGAAAAAGAATAGTATAGCCACTTTGAAATTATTCAAACTACCCAAAAAGTTTTCATCAAGCTAGAAAAATAAAATAAAATTCATCTGGAAGAACAAAAGGCCAAGAATATCAATGGAATTAATGAAAAAAATGTGAAAATGGCATAGCTATACCAGATCTCAAATTGTATTACCAAATGGCAACCATCAAAACAGTTTTGTTCTGGCTAAGAAACAGAGTAGTGAATCAATACTCAACTTGCAGTAGTAAATAACCATAGTAACCTAGTGTTTGACAAAACCAAAGATCTAGACTTTTGGAAGATCTCATTAAATGTCAAAAACTGCTGGGATAACTAGAAAACAGTACGGCAGAATCTAGGCATACACCAATACACCTTATGCCATATACCAAATGAAGTCAAATGGATACATGATTTAAAAATAAAGGACTATACCATAAACAAATCAGGAGGGTGCAAAATAGTTGTCCAGGCAGACCTATGTTATGATAAGGGAAGGATTTGTGACTAAACAAGACAGAGAACATTATAAGATGTAAAACAGATAACTTTGACCACATTAAATTAACAAGTTTTTCACAAGTAAAACCAGTGGAACCAAGATTAGAAGGGGAAAAACAAACTGGGGGAGGGAGGATAGAATTTTATAGCAAGTGTCTCTGACCAAAGCCTCATTTCTCAAAAATATAGAGAATTGTGTCATATTTATAGGGATACAAGGCATTCTTCAATTGACAAATGGTCAGAGGATATAAATAGGCAATTCTTAGATGAGGAAATTAGATCTTTAGTCATATGAAAAGTGCTCTAAAACATTATTGATTAGAGAAATGCAAATTAAAACTCTGAGGCATACCTCACATCTATCTGGCTAATGTGACAAAAAAAAAGAAAATTATAGATATTGGCGAGTCTGTGGCAAAATTGGGATATTAATACACTATTAGGGGAGCTGTGAACTGACACAACCATTCTGGACCAAGCTTAAATGGCCATAAAGTTGTGCACACCTTTTGATTCAGCAATACCACTACTAAATGTGTACCTCAAAGAGATCAGACCTGTAGAAAAGCTCTACCTGTGCAAAAATATCCATAGCAGCTTTTTTTGTGGTAGCAAAGAACTGGAAACTGAAGGGACATCCATCAATTGGGGAATGGCTGAACAAGTTGTGGTATATGATTATAATGAAATACTATGGTGCCTTAAGAAATGATGAACAAGATAAACCAATAAACCTGGAAAGATTTAATTGAAACAATGTAAAGTGAGCAAGACCAGGAGAACATTATTCACAGTATCAGCAATTAAGTACAATGATCAACTGTGAATGTCTTAATTATTCTCAACAAGGCAAGGATGTAGGATACCCTCCAATGGACTCATAATGAGAAAGGCTATCCACTGCTATAGAAGGAAGTGATGGAGTCTGAATACAGACTGAAGCATACCATTCTTCACTTTATTTCCTTCATGAATTTTTCTTTAGTATAAATAATGTGTCTTCTTTCACAACATGATAAATGGAAATATATATATTTGCATGATAACACGTGGAATAACCTATGTCATATTGTCTGCTATCTCAGGTAGAGGGGAGTAGTGGGAGGGAGGGAGAGCTCAGGGAGAGTACATGGATCACAAAATAGCAGAAAATTATTATTAAAATTGTATCTACAGGTAATCTGGGGGAAACTATTTTTTAAAATGTTGTCACTGTAACATCAAAAATCCCCTGGTTGTTGGTATTAGTAATTCAAATGTATTACATGAAAATAAAATAAAACAGCTTTGAGCAAGAAAAAGTACTTGAATGAATGAATGAAAAAAAAATGTTATTAAGTGCTTAGTAGATGTCAAGCATGGGAAATATCAATTGAAAAGCAAGACAGTCTGTGCTATGAAACAATTATCTGATGTTTTCATGTGTGAAAAAATGTCACCAATATCAACCAATTAGATATGCTTCAAAGATCAAAAAGAAATATTTGTCTCCAAAGCAATGCCTTTCATTTTTTGCATTTTCCTGTGATAAACTAATAGAACTTTAATAGGACTAATAGGATGGCAATAACAGTATTGGTTAGAGAAATGTGACAGAAAGAAAATAAGAATGGAAGATTTTTTAATAGTATGCTAATGGGACAAATGCTTTTTCGTTTTAAACCCTAACTATCTGTCTTAGAATCAATTCTATTATTGATTCTAAGCCAGAAGAGTAGTAAGGGTTTGGTAACTGGGGTTAAATGACTTGCCCAAGGTCACACAGCTAGGAAATGTCTGAGTCCAGATTTGAACCCAAGTTCTCCAGACTCCAAGCCTGGCTCTTTATCCACTGAGTCACCTGGCTGTTTCAGGTGGCAAATGTTTTCATCAAGAGTCAGAGGTTTTTTTCTGGAGCCTCTCCTTTCCTATAAGGTTCCTTTTCCAATGGATGATTATTTTTCAAGACATCATGAGGTCATAGATTTAGATCTGGAAGGCATCTCTAAGGTCATTTCATCCAACTCCCCATTTTAGAGATGAATAAAGTGGAGTTCAAAGAGGTAAAAGTTACTTTGATCAAGGCCAAATAAGTAGTATGTGGCAAAACCAGAATTTAAATCCATATCTTCCAACTCTAAATCCAGTATATTTTACACTGGTGTGAGCAGCTCACTATGAGTTTGTGGGCTTTTTAGCCAGATACAGTGTGTGTGTGTGTGTGTGTGTGTGTGTGTGTGTGTGTGTGTATGTGTGTGTGTATATCTTGCTTCTAGACCAGCCCCTGCATTAGGAGAACAAACAACCTCTGTGGAGAGACTATCTACCTTAGCTGATAACCAACTGTCAGGTTGCCAGAGGCAAGCCAGCATAGCTGAAACAGCAAGGTACCCTGAGGGAAAGAGGTGGCATGTGCCAAGACGGTCAATTCATTACTAATACTTTGTATGTCATCTTCCATCTGACCCTAACAAAGAAAGCCTAGGATCCTGAATTTCAATGCTAACCCACTGCAAGACTACCAGTCTTGTTTCCAGTCCACCCACATACACACAGCCATCATCATGGAGAGCAATCCCTATAGAGAAAGAGCCCTCAATCTTCAGCACTACCATCAACCAACTACACACTAGCGTGCAAATTAGCACAAGAATCCAAGAAATAGCAGTGTCCCCAGATTAACAATCTGCTTTAATCTCAGACCTTCATCTATGAAGGAAGCAATCCCTGTAGAAATATGATCTTGTAATTCTTCTGAAAGCTCTGAAGCCCTTGTCTCCTCAACAGCTCCAGCCTAGTCCTAGAAAAGAAAGCTCCTACCACCAAAATCCTTGGTGCTATCAAATGGTTCAATAGGAAAATGGATATGGTTTTATCAAAGAAAATAACAATTTAAAAGATTTATTATATCTAGTATAAGTAGGAAAGTGGTTAATTGGGCAAAAAAAAAGCTGTTATCAAGTTTTTCATATACAACCAAAAGCCATTCCCCAATAGATAAGTGGTCAAAGAACATGAAACAAGCAGTTGTCAAAAAAATTGCAAAGTATAAATATAAACATTTATCTGAAAGAATGCCCCAAAATCGCTATTTTTTAAAAATATACAACAAAACAATTCTGAGGTTTCATCTCACACCCAACAAATTGTAAATGTGACAAAAGATAGAAATATTTGAAGTGTAATGGTAATGCACTGCTGGTGAATTTGTGAATTAATACAACCATTTTGGAAATCAGTTTGTGAGTATGCAAATGATAGAGCTAACATGTTCATACCTCTTGCTCCAGATATTCCACTATTGGGCATATACCTTAAGGAGATCATGAATTTTTTTTAAAAGTCCCCATATCTACCAAAATATTAATGGCAGCACTTATTTGTGGAAGCAAAGAACTGGAAACAAATTAGGTAACCTATTGATTGGGGAATGGTTAAACAAATTTATGGTGAACGAATGTGATGGAATATTCCTATGCTATAAGAATTGACATGATAAATGCAGAGAATAATGGAAAAGGTTACATGAGCTGTTGTGAAGTGAAGCAAGAACAGTCAAGAAAATCTTATTCCCAAGGACTATAACAACAACTACAACAAAAGGAACAATCACCACAAAACAATTAAAGCTAAATCAAATCAAAAGAAGAAAGAACAAGCATGGGGTCAAAGAAGAAATATGAGAAAATACCACCCCCCACCCATTTGCAGAGATGAGAGGTTCATGTGTATGGAGAAATTTGGGCCAAAACAAAAGTTGGATCTGTAAAGCAAGGAGAGCTCAGAACATTTGGAATGCACAAATCATCGGAGGAGGGGGGAGAGACAGTTCCAATGGAAGTTTGGAGAGAGAAGCAGTTGGGACTCCAGCTGCCTGGGAATTCACTTGGCTGCTTCTGCCTGAAGGTGGAAGACAGAACCCTTCATCTCCTCTCTGGCCATTGCCTTCTACTTATACTGTGAGCTGAAGAAATATTTGATCTTGCCCAGAAGAGATCCTGGCAGAGTTATTGCCAATTTCTTTCCTCTGAGAAAATATTTTATTTATTTCTGCTGAAGAGACTTTATTTCAAAAGCCTTCAACCAATAGGATAATTTGGAATTAGGGAGACCCTGATTTCCCTCCTTCCCCAGCCTCATCTTATCCCCTTCTCCCCAAAGAATAAAAGATCCTTTGTACTAGTTTGTAGGATTGGTTTTTAGTGGGAAAATTACAACTTACCATCTATGAGAAAATCTCCATCAAGACTGTTGAGAAGGAAGAACAGGAAGTACGGGAGGGGAAGGGCTCAAGATTCAACCTCTTTCTTTTACTTACCTCCTGGTGCAACATCTCTAAATTTCCCCCACTACAATTCACCAAGTTTTCATCTCTAGTACAATTTGGCACCCCAGGAAAAGTCTGACCCACCCCAGGCTACAGGATATAGATCAATAGAAAAAATGATGCTGCAAATATTATTAGGGGTATCAGTGTTAGCTATCATTGCATACTATTGGACATACAACATCATATATTGCACGTTCACTGGAGTTGTGATGAAAACTATAGGTCTGGTAGCCAACTCCACAGCATTTATAACAAAAATGCCTCTTACCGACAACAAAGTAGTATGGCAAATAGTTACCCAAATTTACATATTTGCCTTGGCAGCTATACAAACTTTTACATACATTAGAAACATCCTCAAATTCTTTACACCCAAAAAGGCAGCACAGATTTTAGTACTAGATAACACCTTGGAACAAGACTTAAGTAATTGACCTTTTAGTTCCCTTGCAGCTCTAAATTTATGGACCCCTGAGAAATAATATTATCACTAAAGTGTACTCTAAAATTTTCACTTGGGCAGAAAAGAGAAACAGGTGAGGAGCTGGGAAAATCGATTATAAATCTTGCATGTATGCATGACTTTATAGTGATGAGGATTTCGATTATTTGGACATCTTCTGGAACTCTCTTTCTACCCAAAGCAGAATAACTAATAATATCTTACTTTCCATTGATGATAACTTCATTCTTAAAAATTAACCAGTGGAAGAACCAACAACAGGAAATTCCATTCTAGATCTGCTTCTCACTACTGTTAAGAAATGGTTCCTGAAGTAGAAATGGTGAAAACTTTGGTGAGAAATGCCCATTCCATCTCATGATTTCTGGTAAAGAAAAAAAAAGAGAAAAATCAGATATAGACTGACTTGCATCTTAGGTTTTGGGAGACAAAATTCTAAGAAATAAGATGGAGAATAGCCTAAAAAGAATAAAGTGTATGCACAAGGATCTTGTCAATCAATTTTTATTTTTAAAAAGATATGTTTTCCATTCTCCTTTTTTGCAGTAGCTAAGAGCTGGAGAGTAAAGGTATCCCCTCAGTTGGAGAATGGCCAAAGAAATTATAGAATCTGAATATGATGGAATGCTATTGTGCCATAAGAAATTATGGAAAGGGACCATTTCAGAGAAACCTGCAAAGTTTTGCTTAAATGAATACAGAGTGAAGTGAGTCCAAGAAAACAATGTGTACTATAAAAACATATTGTAAATAAAATAACTTTGAAATTTTAAGAACTCCAATGTAATGACCAATCATGATTGCAGGGTCCTGATGAAGAATACTACCTACATCTTAACAGAGAGGTGATGGACTAAATATGTAGAATGAGGCATATACTTTTAAGTGTGGGCAATGAAAGTTTGCTGTGCTTTGCTCTGAATATTTGTTATAGCATTTTCTAATTGGGGCAAAAAGGGAAAAATAAATTCTTGTTAGTAGAAGGGGAAATGAAACCCATTGCATATAAGGAGTGAGGAAGATGTACAGAAAATGGAAGTAAGGGCAATTAACAGGATGATTAAAAGAATGATATAATGTTTCACACATAGTAAGTACTTAATAAATATTTGTTGACTGTTGGTACTGTAAGAATAGTCTTGGGAAGGCTAAAACACAGGATAAATTGAGTCTGGCAAGAAAAGTAAAGGAAAATAAAAATGTTATTTTTTAAAAATTATATATTAAGAGTAAAGTGATGATCAAATAATGAATTGGACTCCTGCTTGAGGTGGGTAGGATAACAATAGCAAACTTTAGAGAGAAGGCAGAAATTTTTTAACTTTAATCGTTCTGTTTTCTTTCTCATGGAGAATAATCTTTAGTGTGGAAAAGAGAGGACAAAAATGACTAATGGAGGAGTTGAACCCTCAAATAATTGGGATTAAAGGTGACCACTGTCTAGAAAATGACATCTAGTTGGAAGGTCAGTCCTTTGAGCTAGTATATCAGTACATGTATCTGGGACAGGCGCTGCAGATGGACAGTGAGTTGGACCCAGAATTACATATGAGGAAGAGATTGGGCTGGATTCCATTTGGGAGATTGTGCACTACAACTAACAATCTCAAGCTGTTCACTGATGGAAAAAGAAAACTTCTCTTTTTAACCCAATTATCTTGGAACTACACTATAGTTATAATCTCAAAATACCTCAGTACTCTAAAGAAAGGATCCTTAGAGAGATACACAGTGAGCACTTTCTCTATGACTGATAATCTTAGAGAGTTTCCTAGAACCCTGAAAGATGTGAAGTGTTTATGGTCCCATAGCCAGCATGTGTCAGAGATGAGATGTGAGCCCTGGATCTTTCTGCTTCAAAGCATACTCCTTCCACTCCTTGGAGATGGCCCTAATCACAAATAGAGATGATTATGGTTAATAAATTGACAGGTAGGTGACACAGTGGATAGTGCCAGGTCTGGAATTAGGAAGATGATTTCCTGATTTAAAATCTAGCCTCATATACTTATTAGCAATGTGACTCTGGGCCAGTCATTTAAACCTTTTATGCCTCAGTTTCCTCATCTGTCAAATGAGATGCAAATCAAAACAACTCTGAGGTATCACCTCACACCTAGCAAATTGGCTAACATGACCTCAAAGGAAAGTCATGAATGTTGGAGGGGATGTGGCAAAATTGGGACATTAATGCATTGCTGGTGGCATTTGAATTGATCGAACCCTTCTGGAAGGCAATTTGGAACTATGCCCAAAGGGCACTAAAAGACTGTCTGCCCTTTGATCCAGCCATAGCACTGCTGGGTTTGTACCCCAAAGAGAGAGTAAGGAAAAATACTTGTACAATAATATTCATAGTTGCGCTCTTTGTGGTGGCAAAAAATTGGAAAATGAGGGAATGCCCTCCAATTTGGGAATGGCTGAACAAATTGTGGTATATGCTGATGATGGAATACTATTGTGCTCAAAGTAATAATAAACTGGAGGAATTCCATGTGAACTGGAATGACCTCCAGGAATTGATGCAGAGTGAGAGGAGTAGAATCAGGAGAACATTGTACCCAGAGACTTATACACTATGGTACAATCGAATATAATGGACTTCTCTCCTATTAGCAATGCAATGATCTAGAACTATTTGGAGGGACATATGAGAAAGAATGCTATCAACATCCAGAGGAAGAACTGTGGGAGTAGAAACATAGAAGAAAAACAGCTGTTTTATCACATGGGTTGAATGAGCTATGACTGGAAAAGTAGACTCTAAAAGATCACCCTAGTGCAAATATTAGAAATATGGAATTAGGTCTTGATCAATGACACATGTTAAACCCAGTGGAATTACACATTAGATACAGGAAGGGTTGGGGGAGGGGAGGAAAAGAGCATAAGTCTAGTCTTGTAACCATGGAAAAATATTCTAAATCATCTAATTAAATAAAAATTTAAAAAAAAAAGAAAAAGAAAACCCCATAGAGGATCACAAAGTCAGACATGACTAACGAACAACTGCAATAATAAATGTCTATTGAGTTGAATAGAATAAATGAGCTATTATTTCACCTACAGGAACTTGGAAATACAGAGGAACTTGGACTACTATCCCATATATTATTGCAAACTCTAAACTACCTAAAGAGTGTGATGTTTGGCCAGAAACTAGGTTCTATATGTAATTCTCCTCCCTTTCCAAGCACACTCTTTTAGGTACCATCCATCCTAAAAGAAGGGCAAGATCACAGCAAGACCTACATATGCATTGAATAGACTTGGTCTATCTAACAATGAATATGACAAAGCCATAATTTGATGTTGGAGTTTTTTCTGTTGCCATAGTAAGGGCCTTTGCTCATGCTCAAAGACCAGTTGGCCCTGGAAAAGCCAATACTATCTGGCTTCGTCTATGTGTCTAATACTGAATGTTTTGTGCATTTTCCCCATTGAATAGCTTGGGCTCTAATAGATGTGATGATTAAAATAG
The DNA here is from genome assembly GCF_027887165.1 of Monodelphis domestica. NCBI lineage: Eukaryota > Metazoa > Chordata > Mammalia > Didelphimorphia > Didelphidae > Monodelphis > Monodelphis domestica. The sequence continues at coordinate 348,211,766 of NC_077227.1, forward strand.
TGGGAGTCGTAAACTGTTACAGATAAAAGAGTGGTTGGCTTAAATTGTGACCGCAGAAAATATGGTTTCAAGACAGTGTCTTGTTTTAAATCAAATATAAAGTGGTCGCCAGGGGAAAATTCCCAAATATGAAATATACCCAAGCCAGCTGGGTTTTATAGAGATTTTAATTAATACAAATGAGGAATTAAAGAAAGAGAGAGAGAGAGAGAGAAAGGGGATAATGAGAAAAAAAGGCTAGGCCAGCTTAGGCCAGCCTTAAGAGAGAGAGATCAGTCAGTCTTCAATCCACTCACCACAAGATTTGTCCCAAGCAAAATTCTAGTGTTCAGAGAGACACCAGTTCAGCTTTGCCATCTCCAGAGAGAGATTCTTCTGACAGACAGTTCTCTCAGCTTTTCATCTCTTTTTAAAGGGAATTTTCTCCTGTGTCACCTCCCCTCAGTTCTCACATCTACCAATCACAGTAGACATTTTCCAAAGGATAGACCATTCTTAATTCACACCTAAGTAGACTTAAACTTTTGATTAAGTTTACACCTGAAAAAAACCTCTGAGTAAGTTCTCACCTCTTTGCTCCTTGTAAATTCACAAGTTGCCTGACCTTTATAGGTACTTAGCACCCTTTTGTATTAGATCTAAAAATAGGCACAGCTTAAGAACTTTTGCCTTACTATAAGTATAGGTTTAAGTATTTTTCATTGTTCAGCAAGGAGTTTCTTCCCCTAAAGCAGGCTTAAGTAGGGGTGGAGTAGAGGTCTCACATTCCTGATCTAAGTCCCTTCATTGTTTAAATGGGGAATGGTCTTAGCCAAATCTTATGAAGTAGGGTCTGAGAATTTTTTAAGATTCACATAGAATATTTGTAGGGTGCAATTGACTAGTTGACATGAAGGGTTTGTTGAATTGACTTGAGTTGAGTTGAATTAAATTGTATAGAAGCAGCAATTTCAAGTCACTGAAGAATCTCTTTCAGATGCAGATGAAAGGAGGTTATAGAAAGGATTGAGGATTATCAGTCAGAAGACCTGGGTTCCTGTCCCATTTCTATTTTTACTAGCCATATGACTTTGACTATGCAATTTTTCTTTCTCTGAAACTCAATATCCTCCTCTGTAAAGTGAAAGTAATATTATTGTGATGGGAGTTGATTAGGAATTCTTGGTGCCGCCTTTCTATTTTGGATTTCAGAAATGAAGGCTGTTTTCTGAGAACTGGTAGATGAGGATGTAGGGAGCAGATTCTTAGTAGAAGAAGGTTCCCTTCCTTGTGATATATGAAAGAGTTGAGGCACCAGCCTGGACTTTTCTTTCTTTTTTTTTTTTAAACCCTTTCCTTCTGTCCTGGAGTCAATACTGTATAATACTGTGTATTGGCTCCAAGGCAGAAGAGTGGTAAGGGCTAGGCAATGGGGGTCAAGTAACTTGCTCAGGGTCACACAGCTGGGAAGTGTCTGAGGCCAGATTTGAACCTAGGACCTCCCATCTGTAGGCCTAGCTCTCAATCCACTGAGCTACCCAGCTGCCCCCAAGCCTGGCCTTTTCAAAGATTCTCTTTCTTTTGGACTCTCAGACCACAATGTCTCTCCCCTCCCTTTCCCCTTAACCCATGAATGGTTAATGATAGCTTGCCAAAGGAAGCACATATTGCTCACATGGCCTGAAAGGGATATTACAGGGCTTTATGTTCATGTCTTCTGCCTTTCTTTTTCTTCTTCTAACCATAGCAGAGAGGCTAGAATTTCTAAAAATGAACTTTCCCTACCCATTATGTGGCAGCTAAGGCAGGCATTGATAGGGTATTACAGAAGCATATGGGTCATATTAGATATATGTTTGAGTTGGTTTAAGAAAGAAGTTCAAGGTCATTGGTCTTGAATTCAAATGTATGTAGAAGAGAGGATTTTGAAAATCATAGTCAGGCAAGATGATCCTGGAATATTGCCCTCTATGTGGAGAAGGGAGATTGATTGGGCAGCACCAGCTTTGAGATTTACTCTTGTGGAGAACCCCAAATTTTAGAATAACTGAGTTTGCATGTTTGGGCATGAATCTCTGAGTGAGAGAAAATTTCCCCAAATATGGGCCTCTTAGAGATCTGTTGCCCTATAACTAAAGTACTATAGTCATGCCATGTTGTGGAGTAAGAGGTGGGTGGTGAGATATGGACTGTATTACCCCTTTGCCAAGACTGTGAGTTGCTCATGGAGTATGCGCACCATAATATGGGATTGCCTATTCATTCACCAAGGCAGGTTTATCTATAGAAAAATGTAACATTTGTGTTTTTTCAATCTAGTCATGTCTTCCGAGTACTTTGTATTCCATGCATTTTCTATGAGGGGTGAAATAAAAGTTGCCCTTACCACTAGACCTTTATATTGAATGTCTGCACCAGAGTTGAGACCCTTCTCTCCCACATTCGGGGAAACTTAAATATGAGCTGTAACAGGAATATAATTTGAGAATTTCTCAGGGCTCTAAATCAGAGAGAAAATGATCTTCTTGGGGTCAGGCCCTAGAACCAGACCCGACCCAAGCCCAAAGTTTTGAGGTGGAGGAAAGGGTGCACTTTTTTTTTTCTCTGACCTCACCCCCTAATACAGCCTCCTTGCTCATTCCCTGATGCTTCCTCTCAGACTCAATCCCTTGAGGCCCCCTTCTGCTATGCTTACCTGAGGTTCTCTTCTCTTACATGATGCACCATGAATTTCTTTTGTACTAGCTGCTTTATGGGCTTATTGTGAGGAAATGAACAAATGAAACAAGTATGTTAAGGTCTTTGTAATGTGAATCTTAAATTTTCTCAGACTCTACCTTGGAACATTATCTTAAGGTTATGGTTAAGGTTATTCCCCATTTAAACAATGGAAGTACTTGGTCAGGAATGTATTGGGAACTCTAACATTACTCCACCCATACTTAGGCATACTTTAGGGGAAGATAAAGTTGTAAACTCCTTACTGAACAATGAAAAAGTACTCAACCCATACTTATAGTGAGGCAAAAGCCCTTAAGCTAGGTCTATTTTTAGATCTAATACAAAAGGGTGCTAAGTACCTATAAAGGTCAAATTAATCACTAAAAGGTCAGGCAACTTGCAAGGGGCAAGCTTAACAAAGAGGTGTGAAGTATTCAGAAGATATAATCTACCTAGAGAAGATAAGAACTAAAAACTAAGAATGAGCTGTCCTAGGAAAAGCGTCTTCTGTGATTGGTAGACATGAAAATTTAGGGGAGGTGACACAAGAGAAATTTCTCTTTAAAAGGAACTGTCTGAACCTGTTCAAGGTAGTTCAAATTAGTTCAGCGTTGGTAGCTGAATTGGAGGTCAGGAGTCAGAGGAGGCTGCTGGGTCTGTGAACACTAGAGTTTTGCTTGGAAAGATCTTGTGGTGAGTGATTAAAGACTGACTTAGGTTCTCTCTTAAAGAGAAAGGCCTAGGCCATTGGCCAAGGCCCTAGCCTTTTCCTACTATTTCCTCTTATTCTGTGTCTTTCCCTTTCCTTAATTCCTTCATTTATATTAATAAAAATCTCCATAAAACCCAGATGACTTGGGTATTTCATATTTGGGAATTTTTCCCATGGCGACCACTTATTTTTGATATAAAATCAAGATGCTAAAAATTATCTTTACAGTTTGGGCAATTCACAGTCTAGAAACCCATATTTTCATGGTCACAGTAATTATAGAGTCGTGGATAATTTCAGTGTTGAGAATGATGACTGCAACTGCATTTTAACAATAATTTTTAAATTTTTAAAAATTTTTCCAAAAAGTTTCAATTATCTTTTAAAATTTGATTTGTCTGTTACATTAAAATAACCAGTTAACACCTTCCTTTCCTTCCCTGCCCCCAGTAAAGAAGGTAACATTTGACAAAAAGATATACATATATATAACTCTATGTCTTGCTTATTTCTATCAGTTCTTTCTATGGAAGTTGTCATGATTGAAATTCTCAAGAGACAGTATTTCTTAATTTTTAAGTTAGTTGATCAATTGGCCACTCAAGACAAACTGAACTGGTCAGTAGACTTCCTCTATAATCCAAATGTACACCAAGGAGCACAGGAAGGGCAAAAGAGACCTGGGCCAAATGAGAGCAGTGGGCCAAGAGACAGTAAGCAAACTCTGGCACACATTTTTTTTTATATTCCTTGTGACCACATTCTTTACTCCCTTCCCTGGACATCCCAAGACTTTTCTGATTGGTAAACAGTCACTGTCCAGAAGCTGAGCTAAGAGACTTCAACTCCTCCCTCATTACTTCATCACCTTCATCACAGGAAGAGGCAGGCCATAAGAATAAGAAAGAAATAAGAAAGCTCTTTCCTCCCTGCCACATGGCTGGGTCAAAATGGCTAGTAGACATGCTAGGTAGAATTTACAGACAACTTAATCTTTTAAGTAGGTCAAGTGGCTGCTCAGCCCTACCCCAAATCCTGTTATCCTCAACAAAATGGATCATCCAATTCAATTTCATAGACTGGGGAAGTGAGACTGTTTCACTTTGAAAATCAAACTGTTTTTAGAGGACTAAAAGGGAAATTATTTCACAAAAGATATCTCAATTCAAAATTAATTTTTTTAAGGTTGACATACACAACTCATTCTTCAAATAGCATTTCTGTTGCTCCATACAACATTCTTTTGTCTCATCTCATTCTGTGTAGTTCCATGTTTTTTTTTTCCAAAATTAACCTGTTCCTCATTTTTTATTATATGGTGGTATGCCATCACAACCATATGCCACAATTTGTTCATCTCTTCAATTTCCAAGTCCTTGCCACCACAAAGAGAGCTGCTATAAATATTTTAGACTATATAGGTTCTTTTCCTTTTCCCCTGATCACATTAGGAAATGAACCTAAAGATGGTATTGCTGAGTCAAAAGGTATACCCTTTGAGCATAGTTCCAGATTATTCTCCAATATGGTTGGATCAATCCACAGTTCCACCTTGCATTTTAATAAAAACAGATTTCATATTTGATATGTATTATATGTGAAATAATGGTATATACCTAATGTTATATACTATACATATTTTAATGGTATGACTGTTGTATCATTGGTTTAGCCTAGTGTCCCCTCCTGAGCATGAATTATGGAGATTTTGCTTACTACTCAGCAGCACTTCTTATATAATACAAGAAGGAGCTGGAATAGATGAGTAATACCTTACTTTCTGTCATTTTACATTCGGCGCTGGCTTCCTCACTATGCTGAACTGTCTCACTTGGAAGTAGCTTCAGGCAAGAAAAGGTCAGGATTGGAGGTCTTTCTCTTCTCTCTAATTGACTGAAAAGAAAGGTACGAATAAAATAGACTGACACTAGGACTTGAGGCCCTAACACTTTCCTGTATTCGATACCTGAGAGTTTTAAGGACACTTTCAGTAGGACAATTCAGCATTTGTCACATTTATCAGGGAGCTTGCATTCACTCCTCCCATCAAGTTGGCATGCTGGTCAGTGGCAAAAGTGAATTGTAAAGACATGGTGGCCTTGGTTGTAGAATGAAGAAAAAGAAAATTGACTTACATTTAAAGGTCTGCACATATGAGTTATTCTGCTTACTAGTTGTGATATGTTCATAAATCCGTGATCTCATCCATAAAGATAGTCTCAAATTCAAATCAACAACCTATTCATTACTTATAATTGTTTAAAATCATAAGTTTCCATTGATATCTTTTATTTTTATAAATAAATATATATCTATATCTATATTTATATTATGTTTTTATATTATCTCATATCCCCCTCCTTTGCTCAGAGAGCTTAACAAAGAACTTTTTAAAATCAGCTAAATCAATCAATATGTTTTTAAAAATCTGATATTATATGTGATCTTACCCACCTGGACCCCTCCCTCTCTGCACAGGACCAGAGAGAACTATCTCCTCATATCTCTTCTTGGAGCCAAGCTTGTTCGTTATAATTTTACAACATTCACTTCAGTTGTTGGGTTGTGGTTACTTTTAACATTTATAGAAATGTAGTAGTAGTCTCTCAGTAACAGAGGATGACAATTGTCTTTGTGCGTTTTCATCTATGGTGTATAGATGAGTGTGCACAAAGGCACTTGTGCGTGAAGATTTAAGTGGAAAAGTCGATGCACAGAGACAGTCCCGCTCTCTTGGCGTTGGAAGCCTGGGTCCAGTGGCACGAAAAGTCGTTACACCTGGAGACTTCCTCAGCTGCATTGGATGGCCGTGTTGTCTTTTGTGCTCCAACACGCCCTAAGCACTCCACAGTGCTTTGCTGCATCGCCCTCTCAGCCATTGAACCTTCTTATTGGTTTCTTCTGTCTGTTCGGCCAAAGCAGTCTTCACATGCTGGGTGAGCAAAGCCCTGGTTCACCAGGGGTCTACGACCCGATGGCTACCCTCACAAGGTTTAGCCAGCCTGTCGAAGCCACTGCCCGGGGTGTGGCTGCTGCCGCATGCTAGCAGCTACTGGGAGCCACAAGTGAGAGCTGGGTGTCAGGTGAGGGTCAGAGGCTGGAGAGCTGCCCTAAGAGGGCACGACAAGCCCTCCATACCAGAGATACTACCCCTCCCTGAGCACCCCATACACCCCTATAGAAATGTAGTATCTATGTAAATATTGAAAATGTTTTCCTGTCTCTGCTTATTTCTCTTTGCATCAATCCAGATAACTCTTTGTATGTTTCTGTTTACATCATCATTTCTTATAGTAAGGCAATATTGCATTGCATTATATCCATCTACCAGAATATATTTAGCCATTCCACAACCAATGGGCATCTACTTTGTTTCCAGTTCTTTGCTACCACAACAAGTGCTGCTAAAAATACTTTGTTGTGTATGGAGCTTTTCTTTTTGCCAATGACCTCCCACATGGAGTATGGCATCTCTGAGTCAAAGGATATGGATGTTTTCACCACTTTATTTCCAAATTGTTTTCCAAATTTCATTGTATTAACAGCACCAATAATACACTGCTGTGCCTGTCTTTCAAAACCCCCAAATTAAACATTTCCATTCATTTCTATTGCCTGAATACAGATGATAATTGAACGGAAAAGAGCTTTTACAGTCACTCTCTTCCATGCCACTAACTGACCCTCCATAAATTCTCATCCTGTATGATTCTTGTCCATTTCTTTCTGTAAATCCTCCACTGAAGAGCCACTCACCAGCTAGAAGTCTACTTCTAGTTTTTAGAATATTTCGTGGATTTCACATCAGCATTAAGTTTATCTACCCTTATTCTTACTTCGTGACCAGAGTACCTTCTCTTCCAGTTATATATACTATGCAAATATCTTCAAATATATAAAAGTATTTACACACTGAGTACTCATTCCTGTGCTGCTTCCTTAAGGATGATGCACTTCCTCACTTAGGAAAAGACAAATTCATTCAAGTTACCACAGCAAATAACTTTATAAGGAGCAAGTACAAATGTAGCCAGATTGTCAAGTTCTTATTTATAATAGGAACATATTGGCTCCCCCATTAAATTATGAGCTCCTCAAGGATAAGGGACATTCTTTTTGCCTTTCTTGTATCATCTGTGCTCACCACAGTGCCTGGCATGTAGTAGGTGCTTGACAAATGTTTATTAACTGACTCACTAAAGTGTTGTTTGGCATTATAGGCAGCATCGGTGAATCCTATTTTGTGCCCACCTTCCCTGAAGAGAAAACTTCATACTTTACCTGAAGAGAAAACTGAATCTAAAAGCCTGTTTAATTTTATTTCTATATAAAAAATAATTTCAAGTGGTTAGTCAACAAACACTTACCATGTTGTCATTTTTGTTTCTTTTCCAGTCAACTTTGATCATTTTGAAATTTTACGTGCCATTGGGAAAGGCAGTTTTGGAAAGGTAAGCATCAAAACTGAAAGGATCCTCAGCTAACAAACAAAAGCAGCAAGGATAGCCCGACTATTTGTCTAATGAGATCATAAGGGAAAACACTGGAAAACTAATGGCTTTCTAGTAGCTCCCATTGTACTAGCTAGACTCCTACTGTTTGTGTGCCTTTGCTAAGAAGTCTACCATGTCTGGACTATCTCTTTACTTCTGTCTTGTAGAAGCTAATTTCCCTCAAACCACATATCTTAAGTAAAAAAATAGAGAAGAAACCCATCCAGAGTGGTCTTAGAGCCCCCATCCCTCCAGTCTATTCTACCTCCTGAGTTCCCTCTCTCTCTTAGAAGAGATTCAACATAAAACGACTACTGAAACCATAGTGATGCAAAAAAGTCCCTGCCACCAAAATTCAAGGGCTTCCCTTAGGTCCCACCATCTAGGTCTGCAACCCTACTCACCTTTAGCATTAAAGCAGTATAAGAGATAGCATTAAAGGGACTTTTATGGAATTTCATGTTACATTTCACTAACAAGAGAACTAACAAGAGCAGCTGACTCCTTAAGGAGTCTAGGTCTGTGGGGCAGCTGGGTGGCTCAGTGGATAGAGAGCCAGACCTGGAAATGGAAAATCCTGGGTTTAAACTTGGCCTCACACACTCTCTGGATGTATGATCCTGGGCAAGTCATCTAACCCTCCCCCCTACCCCCCGCCATTGCCTAGCCATTAACACTCTTCTGCTTTGGAAGCAATACACAGTATAGATTCTAAGACAGAACATATAGATTTAAAAAAAAAAGAAGGGGGGCAGCTAGGTGACTCAATGGATTGAGAGCCAGATGTAGAAAAGGAGGTCCTAGGTTCAAATCTGGCCTCAGATAACTTCCTAGCTATGTGATCTTGAGCAAGTCACTTAACCCCTAGCACTTATTGCTCTTCTGCCTTAGAACCAATATACAGTATTGATTCTAAGACAGAAGGTAAGGGAGAAAGAAAGAAAGAAAGAAAGAAAGAAAGAAAGAAAGAAAGAAAGAAAGAAAGAAAGAAAGAAAGAAAGAAAGAAAGAAAGAAAGAAAGAAAGAAAGAAAGAAAGAAAGAAAGAAAGAAAGAAAGAAGAAAGAAAGAAAGAAAGAAAGAAAGAAAGAAAGAAAGAAAGAAAGAAAGAAAGAAAGAAAGGAAGGAAGGAAGGAAGGAAGGAAGGAAGGAAGGAAGGAAGGAAGGAAGGAAGGAAGGAAGGAAGGAAGGAAGGAAGGAAGGAAGGAAGGAAGGAAGGAAGGAAGGAAGGAAGGAAGGAAGGAAGGAAGAAAGGAAGGAAGAAAGAGAGAGAGAGAGAAGAGAGAGAGAGAGAGAAGAGAGAAGAGAGAAAGAGAGAAAGAGAGAAAGAGAGAAAGAAGAAAGAAGAGAAAGAAGAGAAAGAAAGAAAGAAAGAAAGAAAGAAAGAAAGAAAGAAAGAAGAAAGAAAGAAAGAAAGAAAGAAAGAAAGAAAGAAGAAAGAAAGAAAGAAAGAAAGAAAAGAAAGAAGAAAGGAAGGAAGGAAGGAAGGGAAGGAAGGAAGGAAGGAAGGAAGGAGGAAGGAAGAAGGAAGGAAGGAAGGAAGGAAGGAAGAAGAAGAAAGGAGGAAAGAAGGAAGAAAGAGAGAGAGAGAAGGAAAGAAGAGAGAGAGAGAGAGACGAGAGAGAGAGAGAAAGAGAGAAAGAGAGTAGAGAGAAGAAAGAAAGAGAAGAGGAAAGAAGAGAAAGAGAGAAAGAGAGGAAAGAGAGAAAGAGAGAAAGAAGAGAAAGAAAGAGGAAAGAGAGAAAGAAAGAAAGAAAGAAAGAAAGAAAGAAAGAAAGAAAGAAAGAAAGAAAGAAAGAAAGAAAGAAAGAAGAAAAGGAAAGAAAGAAAGAAAGAAGAAAGAAAAGAAAGAAAGAAAGAAAGAAAGAAAGAAAGAAAGAAGAAAAGGAAGGAAGGAAGGAAGGAAGGAAGGAAGGAAGGAAGGAAGGAAGAAAGAAAGGAAGGAAGGAAGGAAGGAAGAAAGGAAGGAAGGAAGGAAGGAAGGAAGGAAGGAAGGAAGGAAGGAAGGAAGAGAGAGAGAGAGAGAGAGAGAAGAGAGAGAGAGAGAGAGAAAGAAAGAAAGAAAGAGAGAGAGAGAGAGAAGAGAGAGAGAAAGAAAGAAAGAAAGAAAGAAAGAAAGAAAGAAAGAAAGAAAGAAAGAAAGAAAGAAAGAAAGAAAGAAAGAAAGAAAGAAAGAAAGAAAGAAAGAAAGAAAGAAAGAAAGAAAGAAAGAAAGAAAGAAAGAAAGAAAGAAAGAAAGAAAGAAAGAAAGAAAGAAAGAAAGAAAGAAAAAGAGTCCAGGTCCTGCAGAACAATCCTCCTCTTTCCTCCACCTGTGACTCTGACAGATTCCTATTCAGCACTTCCACTTTTGCTGTTGTTCATAGCACTCCTTCAACTCCCTGCTGAGCTGTACTCATTAAAGGACTGTAATCACTGAAAGAGTGGTGCTGCTTTCACACTGAACACATCCTAGCCAAAGCTACCACCTCTCAGGTCCTCCTTTCTACACAACCCCTTTCCTTATCATCTCCCCAACCCCCATCCCTTTTGAAATTAGATTGTCCAATAGAAAGTTAGCTCCTTGAGGGTAATGACTATTATCTTTGTCTTTGAATTCTTGGTGGCTATCATAGACATAGTAAACAGGCTAAATGTTTGCTAAATCAAATTGAACATCTTTGTAAAATATGACTTTCACTATGATTTAAGGAACGTCTATCTCTTACACCTAAGTGTTAAACAAATACTAATCACTAAAGCATATGACATTATTGTCAAGGTTGTCTATTGGGTGTTATCAGAGCTCTATTGGGTATCAAACCTTTCTTCAATTCATTTCAACAAATATTTATTTATTTGTTTGTTTGTTTGTTTTAACCCTTACTTTCTGGCTAAGTAGCAACTCTAAAACAGGAAAAGCAAAAGGGGTAGGCAAATAGGGTTAGGTGACTTGCCCAGGGTCACAGAGCTAGGAAGAGTCTGAGGCTAAATTTGAACCCGGGTCTTCCTAACTCCAGTCTGGTGCTCTATCCATTGTGCCACGTCATTGGCCCTCAATGAATATTTTTTTATTAAGCAGTTGTGATATGCATGGGGAAAGAATAAAATCTCTCTTATGCTAAAGGAAAATAAGATTTCAAAACAAAATCAGATTGTATTGTCAAGAGCTCCAGCAGTGGTTGATTTGACAAAGTAACTTTCCGGATTTTTATGGTTTCGGGGGAAAATCTATTCAAACAAAATCCTATGGTTCTTTAGCAGAAGGAACATGAGCATGTGTGTGTCTGTGTGTCTAATTCCAAGTCTATTAGCAGTGATTTGTTATTTGTAGTCCTTACAAAATGAAATGGCACACAGTAGGAAATATTAGAAATTATGTCCTCATTGAAAGTCCAGGTGACAACTGAAAAATCAAGAGAATTTTGATTGCTGAGTAGAGATCATGGAACTTAGCAGGGATTCTTTCCAGACTTTAATCCATGTTATTCTTTATGGCAAAAATTATTTATGGCACTTTATGGCAAAAAGTACCCTGGGCACTAATATTGAAAATGAAATTACTAATTCCTCCCTCTATCACTGGCCCTTCCAATTCCTAAACCAACTTTCTACACCTGCCTTTCTTTTAAGCATTGAACTTAAACTCCTTCAAAAGTATATTAGATTTAAGACCTGATGACCTTATTATGTAAAATGTGGGAAAATAACCCAAGGAGAAGGTTCACATTAAAACAGTCTTTCAACAAAGGTCAGAGGCATTTATATATTTGCCCAGTTTCACTAAGTTTTTCCTCTATGCTTAAAAGCTCTATCAGGTTATTTAACTTTGTTCAAAATCAATAAAAACTCAGCAAACAAGGGGGCATCTAGGTGGCTCAAGAGACTGAGAGCCAGGCCTAGAGATGGGAGGTCCTGGGTTCAAATCTCCCCTCAGAGCCTTCCTAGCTATGAGACCCTGGCCAAGTCACTTAACCTCCATTGCCTAGCCCTTACTGCTCTTCTGCCTTGGAACTAATACATGGTGTTGATTCTAAGATAGAAGGTAAGGATTTAAAAACAAAAATCAGTAAACATCAATTAAACATTTGCTGTGGGCTAAGCACTGTCCTGGAGTAGGTAGAAAGGTTAAATAGGAAACAGTTCCTGTCCTCATGGAAATTAGAGACTAGTGGTATAATACACTATAACAAGGTTAAGCACATTAGAAAGAAGCAGTTTGAACTTCATGTGTAGAGAGCCAGTCTCAAAGCCAGGATGGCTTGAGTTCAAATCCCACTTCTGACACATAGAGGCTGTACAGCAATGCATATCACTTTGCCTCTACTGTTCAGACAATTCTCTAAGACTTTAAATTGCAGAGAAGATGCTGACCTCCATAGATAAAGGGCATTCCCTCATCTGGGTATCGATGGAATCACAGACCCAATCTTTATTCTTATCCCTAGAAACAAGAAAATGAGACAAAACAGAATCCTCTTTCCAAGAGGGAAAAAGGTTATTAATAGCAGGATCAGGGAAGACTTCATAGAGGAGACAACATTTGAGCTGAGAAATTTATAATATTGTTCACACAGATTTCAGTGAGCAGGGATTTCAGGCAATGTGGTCTAGGTTTTAAGGACACTGTAAAATTTCCAAAATATCATTAAAACTCATTAAAATGTCTGATTAAATAAATGAGAAGCAGTTTGAGAAAATAAGAATGCTGAATTAACAATACCAACAATTTTTACTTCAGATCTGATTGGAAGTCTTAAAAATATATAACTCTTCAGAGTCCTAAGCTGGGCAAGGAAACCATGTTAGTACTATTAAGGATGATGTCTTTTTTTTTTTTAACTCTTACCTTCTATCTTAGAATCAATACTCTGTATTGGTTACAAGGCAAAAGATCAGTATGGGCTAGGCAATGGGAGTTAAGTGACTTGCTCAGGGTCACACAACTAGGAAGTGTCTTATGCCAAATTTGAACCTTGGACCTCCCCTCTTCAGGTCTGGCTCTCTATCTGCTAAATCGCCTATCTCTCCCTAAGGATGAGTTTTATATTTCTCTTCTGACCCTCCAATGTGATATTGTTTCTCTTAATCATTTCCTCACTTGGATTTGCTCTGCCAGGTATGCATCGTGCAGAAGAATGATACCAAGAAGATGTATGCCATGAAATACATGAACAAACAGAAATGTGTCGAGCGTAATGAAGTAAGAAATGTCTTTAAGGAGCTTCAGATCATGCAATGCCTGGAACATCCCTTCCTGGTTAATTTGTGGTGAGTAGTTTTCTCTTGAGTTTTGGAGCCTGGGTTTTCAGGAATCCATTTCCTCCTCCTCTTTTTTCTCCTCCTCTTCCACCACTACCACCACCTGCACAAACACACACAGAGCTCTGTGGAATGAGGGCAAAGACTATTTCATATTTTTTGTCTTTTTATCCCCAGTAGTTTGCCCTTTTATTTTTGTCTAACCCTGTGATTTCTTTGAGATGAGCTCTCCTCATTAAACTCTTTTTACTAATGTAAATTGGCAACTGTCCTGCAACCTATAGTTTTAGCCCAGGCTTCCCTGTCTGGTCCCCACTGGCAGTCTGATGAAGCTTAGAAACTCATCAAAATAATGTTTTTAAATGCATCAAACAAAATATGTGGGACAACAAAGGAAACTAACTTCATTGAAATGTAGTTATCCAAAAATATTTCAAGTTCATAGAACTTTTTGCTCTTCTGTGCTGGAAGATATACTTAGTATCAATTTTAAGGCAGAAGGTAAGAGTTATACTAATAATAAAATAAATAAGGTTCCTAGATCCCAACTAAAGAAGCATGATCTTGGGGGCAGAGAGTGGATAGTGTCAGGCCTGGAGTGGGAGAACCCATGTTCAAATCTGGCCTCAGACACTTCCTAGCTATGTGACCACAGGCAAGTCACTTAACCTCACTGTGCCTAGTCCTTGCCCTTCTAAGATTGTTACTGGGACAGAAGATAAGGATTTTTAAAAGGAAGTAGGAGGAGGAGGAGAATTAGCATTATTTTAGAGTTACTCATAGCACTATAGGATTTATATCCACTTTATCTTGGCTCTGAGGTTAGCCTCTATGACTTGATGTACCTGGCACTTGGAACATATTGAATTGTCATCAGAATTTTAGATTTAAAATTTTCAATTTACTTTGGAACCCTGTTCCATAGCATCTTCTCACCCATTTCTTTTTTTAAATTCTTTTTTATTTTTAAAACCCTTACCTTCTGCCTTAGAATTGATACTATATATTGACTCCAAGGCAGAAGAGTGGTAAGAGCTAGGCAATCAGCATTAAATGACCTGCCCAGGGTCACCCAGCTAGGAAGTGTCTGAGGCCAGATTTGAACCCAGGACCTCCCCTCTCTGGGCCTGGCTCTCAATCCACTGAGCTCTTCAGCTGCCCCTCTTACACATTTCTATTTGGCATTATTCAGTCATTGGGACAGATAAGTAAGCTCTCTGACCAATGTGGTACTTAGTTCTGGGAGTACAAATGCAAGCAGAAAGAAAGACAGCCTCTGCCTTTTTTTGCAGCATAATGGGAGAACAGTGCATAAAGGAAGCCAAACAGTGGGGATTGGGGAAGAAATAAAGATAGTTGGTATGGAAACATGGTAGAAGTTATCCTGAGTGCATCCTAGAAAGGAATGAGACACAGCAGGCCTGGGATTCCCCTTCTTAAATGGAAGTTCTGGAAGGAAACAACCCATCTGAGGGAGAGGCAGCTGAGGCAGGAGGGTAATTTCACTGAGTAAATTCCAGGCCTGGAGTGAGGTTCCAGAAGGAAGAGCTGGGGCATGCATGCTAGAGGAAGACTATTCTTTAGTTTTGTTTTTTTTTAAATGGAGGGAAGTATTAAGTTGTCAACTACAAAAAGAAGCTAATTCTGTGAAAAGGTTTTCCTTGACCTTGATTCTTTCTCTTCTGGTCACATTTTAACTGGATGAACGCCTGCTGTGATGATTCAGTCCAGGTTATGCCTTTCAAGGCAATTGCCTATAAGTAGAGACAAGTACAAATGTGCTACCACTTTTGGTATTGACAACAAAATCTTTTCTGCCTTCAACTTTGCACAAATGACCTAAACAATCACTGACTTCCCTCCGGTTTATAAAAAGCTGAGTTGGTCTTTAAAAAATTCTTACAATGGGTTTTCTCCTTGGCGTCTTGGCAGTTAAACTAGCTAGTCTACAAGACTTGGTGTCAAGAGTTTTAAGCAGTCCTATGGGTTGCTTATGGGCACCCTTAAGTTGTTTATGGGTTACCTATGGGTGCCTATTAGGAGGAAAAAGTCGGGTATTACTTTTCTTACATGAGGTCTTTAAAAAAATTCATTGAAATTTCAGAGGAGAATTATATTACTTTGACCAGAGGTCAGTGTGAGACTTAAAGGACAAGGAGTGATTGTGATGTGATGCATAAAATGTTATAACAATCAAGAAAGAAAAACAGAAGAATTAGAAAAGGTACTTTTTTTTAATGACTTCATAAGTGGAACTAGAGCAGCATTTCCCAAATTAATTTAGCCATGGAAAATTTAGGAGTTTGAAACATACTGAACAAATCCATACTGACTCATTTGAGAGTTCCAGGGTTATAGAATGCTTTCTGCATAAAGGGAAGATCAGAGCAAATGCAAGAAATTAAGCCCATTTTCATAGAAGGAAACTGAAACACAATAAATATACTAAAGTATTTCAGTGGATCCATGATTTCCTGAGGGAGTAGGAGGCACCGTGCTCCTCACATTGGTGGAACTCATTGGCCTTCTTTGCCTTCCCAACCTCCCTGGGCCTCAGTCTTTCTCAGTTGTAAAATGAGAGAGTTGGACTAGAGTTACCTTCCTCTTCCAATGTCTTTTTGTCCTCTTTGGACATTGATGACCTTTGACAATGATAGTATCATGATGTTACTCATGGAAGCACATGAATATGAATTGAGCAATTTTTGTTCTGAGATATATTAAAGTTTAGTGTAGAGAATGAAAATGTATAAAGTATTTCCAGCCACTAGAAGGATACCTGTTTATATGTGTATATTTATTTTTATTTGGGGGAGAGGGACAGATCAAACCACTGAGATCATCAGTATTGTGAACTTCCTGTGCGCAAACTCCCTCCATTAGAGCAGATGAGCAGCTCATCTGTAACATAGTTTTATAGATTTGCCTAGCGTTGTGGGGGCTACCCATGGTCACACAGCTAGTTTATGTCAGGAGGCAGAATTGGAAACCAGCTCTTTTTGACTCCAAGGCCAAGTCTCTGATCTTTCCACCACATTGCCTCTTTTCTTTATATAAATTATATGTATTTATTATGTGAACTATTCATTTAGTCCCTAAAACAAATTTAATGTGACTTAAGTTTAACTATTGTTACAAGGGAATCACTTTAAAAGACTGATATATATTAATTTAAGGTCGCCAAGGAATCAGCTATGTAATTCCTAAATGAAAAACTCAAGTCAGCCGTCAGCCTTTTTTTGAAGTTTAATTACAATAGGAGCAAGAAAGGAATTAGAGATATATATAGAGTGAGAAAGGGGAGAGAAGGGAATAGGGCTTAAATACCCCTTCTGTTTAGGCTGGGCCAAAAGGCCCAAGCCCTTAGATAGCTGGGGCAAAGAAAAGAGATCAGTCCCTTTCACTCACGTGTCCAAAATGGAGAAACAGTCTCAGAGGCCCCCACCTTCAGCTTCCTTCAGAGCAAGCTTCCTCCGAGCCCAGGAACCACACCGACCAAAAACTCAATCCTCTCCCCCGAGTCTCCAGACCCTCCTATCTTTAAGGACACCATCCAAGTTGCCTCCCCTCAGTCCTCACATCTACCAATCACTCTTCATCAATTTCCCTGTCAATGGAGGCTCTCACTTAACCCAGGACCGCCCAGAGGTTTCTGGCTTTTGCACATGTCTGTTGAAGGTCATATTTTCAAATGATTAAATCTATACTCCTTTGCTACAGCCCTTTCTAAATCCTGTTAACTTGAGTAGGGTAGAGATTGGAATAATTAAATTTTGATCTAGGCTGCAGCCCTTACTCAATCCTATTAGGACTGAATAGGGTGGAGATTTATTCCAAGTATCTCCATTGTATCAATTCTAAAATCAATCAAGACTCAAAGAAATTCCTATTCTATGCTTAAGCATAGGTCAAAGTCCTTTCCATTGTTCAGCAAAGGGTTTCTGTCCTAAAGTAATCTTAAGAAGGGAAGAGAAGGAACCTCCCATGCCAATGGAGTTCCCATTCCAATAGACTATCAGTAAGAAATTTTCCAAGTATGAAATATCCCAATGGTGAAATTTCCAACATTTATAAGTCTAAGGAAATTTGAGGTTTACACTATGTAGTAACATTCAGTTTTCATACTCAAGCAAAGGTAAAAATGCCTTTATTCAACAGATAATCATGGAAACATAATTAAGATTGTATTTTATGCTGAGGGATCAGTCTCTGGAGAATTAGTATGTAAGAGTTCTTCATTAGTCTTTTACAAGTACAGTGTAAATACTGTACAGTGAAATCTGTTTATTTAGACAACCCCCCAAAAAGCAAAGAAGAGATTAAGAGGGAGTGGGGGGGGGAGTTAGGGGGTGGGAAAGAGGGAGAGAAAGGAGTCTGTTTAATTTTCCATCTCCTATAGTTTTTTTTTCTCTCATTCTGAGTGAATTATCTAACAATTTACCTCTCCAGGAACTACAGTGATTTTACTCTGGCCTCTTATTACCAAAAATCCAGCATGAAATCATTCCTATAACAAGATCTTGTCACTACAGGAAACTTTAAGGCAAGGGTTCTTAATCTGGACCCACAACCCTCTGTGGCCTCACCCTTCTTCACTGGACCAGAGATGCCTAATGAGGAGTCTTTGGACTGCTAAGAGGTATATGGCTAGATTTCAGGGAGTCCATATGGATAGGGAAAAATTACATCTTTATTCTTACTCTCTACCAGAAATTTAGTATTTCCTTCCATTATTTAAAAAAAATTACTCTGAAAAGGGCCCAGAGACTTCGCCAGACTGTCAACAGGGGCCAGGACACAAAAATAGTTAAGAAGATTTTTTAGAATTCCTCACATTTCTTAAAGTCAAGAATTCTCCTTTAAAAATTCAGCCAATTCTTGCTTCTGTTTAGCACAAGAGAAACTTCTCCTTTAAGCCCTAGAGGCTACTTCTCCTTGTGTTATAGAATCCTACTTAGAGCTAGTTTAGAAGGGTCCTTGAAGGCCATCCAGTCCAAAATCCCATATTGTACACGTAAGGAAACTGAGTCTAGAGAGTTGAAGTGACTAAAAAGTAGGATTTAATCCCAGTACCTCCAACTTCACGTTCAGGGCTCTTTTTTCTATCCCATATTTTTCTATCTACTTCCTTCACATTTTGTCGAGCTTGCCTTAAATTTTAAATTGATTTCACCTTGATTAATGTTTTAGTTTAAATTTTTTTTTTGCTAATTTGCTTTTCTGATAGATATTCTAGGGAGGGGGTCTCATAATGTTCTCTATTTCTCTTCTGTGATATTCCAGGCTGTGTGAACATGCCTGACAGATGGACAAGGGAAAAATCTCTTCTGTGGTTTTAGTGAAATCTCAATCAACCAGAAATTAGAGGATAAGAAGAAAGTCTTACTAACTTAAGTTTGATTATCTGGGATTTAAACAGGAAACTTTTGTTGTAGCTCATGGTGAAAATAATTCTAAACTATACTCATTCTCCTGCCTAAAATTTAAAGTATAACTGGAGGGCAAAGGGAAGGTGGAGAGTGTGACACAATTGAAACTTTCTGCCTTCAAATTCATCATTCTGATCATAATTATTATATAAGATTGTGGGTATAGAAGGTGCAGACAATTGAGTTTAAATTAACCTTCAGGACATCCTGTATAAAGTGAATTTTTTTAAATTCAAGTTTATATTTAATCAGATCTTTCCCAGAAACTTAAATGCTCTGCTTTGAACGTTTGCTTTTGCAGTGCAGTTGCTGTATAGCCCTAACTTCAGTCATGGAAACTGGTGAGTCTCATGAAATATTTGAGTTACAATGAAATCCTCCCCTCAAAAATATTTTTTTTGAGAAATTCAGCTTTGTGAGACTTTTTTCCTTAAGTGAACTATTGCCCTGGGCAGACGTTTAATCTTGTCCAGAAGCTTTCTAAAGCTTGCAACCTTGTATTATCAGATTAAACTTGTGTTAGGAGTGTTAGAACTCCATCAGCAATAATTTTAGAATTTTTTTTAAAACCACAGAAAGGCTCCAAATATTATCTTCCTAAGAATAAGGGCTCCCTCTTCCTCCATCTCCCACATCCACATCATTGTCTAGACAAGCTGAAGTTTGAAACAAGTGTTTGAAAAGATGGAAAGTCATAGGATTCTTTCTTCAATGTTAAGGATCTCACTGGTGACTGTTGTGGTCGACTGCTGCTGAAGAATTAGAGCTAGAAGCCTTTAGGGGGACTGGCAGGGAGTGTGCCCTTTCTGATTAATTATATGTCAACTGTTCTGGCCATCTACTGTCTTCAAACCCAGGCCCCTCTTGCGCTGCCTTCCCTCACAAAAACTCAGCCAGAGGACCAGGGAGGTGGAACAGGTTGAGGTGAATGGCTGGGACTGCAGCTTCCCTCAGTAGTCCTCTTGCCTGGAAATCAGCACCAATGCCAAGTCCCTCAGTGACCCCCAACTCTGTTCTTTGTCTATGTCTCCAACTGGGAGCTATTAACACTTCCTGCTATATCTGAGGGAAGACCACCATTGTCTTGTAGCTAAAGACGTGCTCCCTGGTCTCTTGGGGGCATGGCGTATACCTTGGCTCTCTGAACCCTTTTACTTTAGGCTGGGTGACTGGTCACTTGCAGAACTGTTGTCAGGAGTTGGCTAATTACTGCCCAAACCTCCAGTTTCAGCGTTGCTCTCTTCAGGGCAGGGACTGAGGTTTGCATCTTCTCCTGAAACCTAGCTCTCAATTCCTCAAAGTCTATCATTCCCATCCCATTTGCCCAGTTCTGTAATGCCATCACCAGGTACTACAGGAAGCAGGTGTGGGGATGGGGGAGCAGTAGAGATAGTGCAAAGCCTCAAGAGACAAAGGCCAAAAGGAGCTGGAGACTGAGAGGAATGTCCTCAGGGAGGACCAAGTAAGAAGCTGTGATTAGAGAGGGAGGAAAGACAGAAGGGATCCCCACAGAATGAGGAGCAACAGGCATCTGAGAGGTAGCAAGAAGCTGGGGGTGGAAGAGATGGTGCTGATGACTGATGAGGAGGGCGGCTAACCCTTGGCCATGGGGGTGCCTGGCAGTCAGGGAAATGACCATGGAGACTCGGGCAGCATTTGTTTGAAAGGAAAGGAAAATATCTAGAAAGCCTAGGTATTTGAAGAGGTGGAAGCAGCCTGGGGGAGAAAGGCCAGGGATGGTATAAACTTCACTCTGTGTCCTCTGGTACTAGGCATGGATTGGACAGTGGAGGAGGGTCCAGAGATAGTAGCAGCAGCAAGGCAAAGGGGAAATGATCTGGCTTCAGGCAGAAGCTCAGGTGACCTAGGATCTAAGAGCAAGAGAGTAGGAAGCTGAGGTCAGAGTCAAAGCCACTGTGACCCCTTATCACCTCCCTGCTTCTTCTAGCCCCACTGGCCCATTCCTTGCTCTCAGCCAGCTCTGGGATCCTCAGGTTCTGATCCCTAACCTTAATCATTTCTTATTTGGTATTCTATCTCAACTCTTTGGGACATCCTAGGGTATGAGAAAGGTGACTGAAGAGAGGAAGGGGCATACAAGAAAAAAGAAATTAGCACCTTGAACTAAAAAATAGAAGACTGGCCTATCTTTGCTTCTCTTTCCTACTCAAATGTCTCAAGTTATAAAATAATTCTCTTTCCACAAGCCTGAAGTATTTCTGGGACAAATGCACCATGTTCAAGCACAGAAGTCTTTTGCTGGGGCAGCTAGATGGTGCAGTGAATAGACTGCTGGGTCTGAAGTCAGGAAGACTCAGATCTGAGTGGAAATCTGGTCTCAGACACTAACTGCAGGATCATGAGCAAGTCATTTGACCCTGTTTGTCTCAGTCTTCTCATCTGCAAAATGAGCAAGGAAATAGCAAACCACTTTGCCAAGTATCTTTGCCAAGAAAACACCAATTAGGGTTGTGAACTACTCAAAACACAACAACAATCTTTTGCAGTGCTCATTTATGTTGTCAGTGATATAGAAATATATGTTTTATAGATACATATATATGTGCATATATTAAGTTAAGCTTCTGGACTGGGAACTGAATTCTCATCTTCCTTTCCCCATTCCCATTTAAACAATAACAAAGATAACCCCCCACACTTTTCCCTTTTCCAAATCTCTCTAAATGATATACCAACAAAAGCCAAAAATGACATAATGCTAAAGGATGAAGAGTTAAAACTATCTAGAAAGTCTTGGAGATAGTCTTTGATGAGCTCTAGTTTCTTTTTGGTCTCCCACACATCTAACTCTACAAATTTTGCCCTCCACAGAATATTCTTTGGCTCTGTGTTTGGCAAAGTACAAAAAGCTCTGCCTGAATCACTTTCCCCCTCCCTTGGGATAGGGTTGGCATCCCTATCCAGCCTGGATACCCAGGATGCCACAGGAAACAAGCAAGGCACCAGATTTTTTGTCTAAGGACATCTCCTCAAGCTATCTCTGTTGGCCTCAGGACAAACACCACTTCTCCCCTTACCCATTTCAAATCTATTGACCTAGCAACTCTGAGGCCAGCTGAAGACATAAATCAGTTTTTGTCACAATTCTCATCATCTGCACTTTCCCACATCAGCCTCTTCTCATAGAAGTGAATAACCAGCTGGGGCCACTTGACATTGGCCTCCTTGGCAGGAACAAAGTCAGTTTTATCACTATTTTTCCATTTCACCAGGAATATCAGCTCCCTATTGTGTTTTCGAGCATCAATAATCTCTGGTTCCAAATCTTGGAACTTCTCTTGCTTGCTTTTTGATTTGCTCTCCTCTCTCTTGCCTCTGTGCCTGGAGTCAGCTTTGCCGCTATCCTCCTTGGGTTCATCCTTCTCACGGGCTGTTTCCTGTGATTCTATATACTCCTCATTGAGGTCAGAGCAGTCTATGTTTTGCCCTGGTTCCCAAGAGCTCTCATGTTCCAAGTAATCTTTCCACTCCACAAGGTATTGCTCTTGTTCCTTTAACACTCGCTTGGCAAGGATTTTGTCTATCATAAATGCTTTCTTTTCTGACAATTCTTTTAGGCTCTTCACGATTTTCTTTTCTTCCATCATCCCCAGTAGGTTTCTGATATGAAAGCTGATGCCCCTCAGTAGCACCAACATGCATTTATGAAGCCCTTAACATATTCAGCTTCCTCCACATGAAAAGCCAGATTATACCACCATGTATTTCTTCCTCTTTCTTTTAATTGATGATTTGACTTGTAGGCCTAGAAGTTAAATGCAAGAAAGGAAAAAAAGCCAACTGAAAATACTGGTCATTTAGGTTAGAGTCAGCCTTAAGCCAGAAGATTCAGACTCTAGTCCCAGCTTTGATATTTTCCAATCTTGTTAGCTTGGTCAAGATAATTAGCTTTTTTGAACCTTAGTCTCCCCATCCCTACAGTGGAGATAACATTTGCCCTACCTATGTATCACAAGGTTGTCCATGGTTTAAAGCTAGAAGTGGCCTCATCAAATATAATCTCCTCATTTTACAGACCCAAGAAGACTACCTGACTTGTCCAGAGTGAGATAGTTGGTAAGCTTTAGAGGTGGGAATTTGAACCCAGGACCTCCAATTTTCAAGCTTCTCAGACATGCCGCTTCTCAAATAATTGCAAATGGCCAAACACTGTATGAATATTATTATGATGATCAATAAGTTCTTTACTATCAGTAAACATAAGAATACGTTTTTAACTACTATCCCCTCCTTAAGTTAATTTCATCACCTTAATGCACCAGTGTTACCTTAAACAGATGGGCTCATCACACAGGTTCAAAATGCGTATCTCCTCAGGGAAATGAAATTACTCTTTATAAAATTCAGGCAAACACCAGTGCCCTCTTAAGTAGGTGTTATTGTAAGTGAGGGAGTTGATTAAAGGGAAAAATAACTTTTATACTTAGCCACCTATCAAACATTAGAGTTTTTTACCTAATCCAGCAGACAGCCAGAGTTCTGAGTGGGATGTTCTCTACACAGATCAAGGATTAAAAACCGTCGAGCTGGCTAATGCCTTGGATTTAGTCTAAATAAGGGCCCCACCTCCTTGGACTGCAGTCATGGACTGCTAAGGCAACCTGAGCAGGCAGCTTATATACTGGGGAGTGGCTGGTTACTCCTTCTCAAGCCTGTAACCCATTTGGCTTTCTCTAATGATGATCAAGCTTGCAGCTGCAGAAACCATCTCTGGGCGTTCTCCACATCAGCTGTCTCCATCAATTTCAAGGATACACCTGGGCTTTTGGCAACTGCAGGAATAAGCAACCTTGAGTGGGAAGGGAAATCTGTACTAATGGAATGGGCAGAAACTGTGGTCACAACCACCATTGCAGGCCATTAGTCCAGGAAAGGAAGTTTACAGAAAGAGCCAGGCAGAGTACATATTTAACAGAAGCAAGCTCTAAGATGCAAGAATTCAGTTCAGAAAAAAAAAATCATTAATCCCTTACTGTATATTTAGCTCTCTGCTTGGCATTGAGGATCCAAAGACAGGCATGACACAGGACCTGCTCCTAAGGAGCTTTTATTCTAATGAATAGGAAAGGAAGAAGTATATAAAAGTAAAAGAGAAAATCTGGGTAATGTGTAGTAGGAAACATTTAAGGAGGGAGAGGTCATTTTCACTTGCGGAATCAGGAAGGACTTCACAGAGGAGGTGATAAATTGAGAAATAAGAGATTCTTAGGTTAAGGGGGGGACCTAGAGGCAGCTAGGTGACTCAGTGGATTGAGAACCAGGCCTAAAGACAGGAGTCCTGGGTTCAAATCTGGCCTCAGGCACTTCCTAGATGTGTGACCTTGGGCAAGTCACTTAACCCCCATTGCCCAGCCCTTACCACTCTTCTGCCTTGGGACCAATACACAGTATTGATTCTAAGATGGAAGGTAAGGGTTTTTTTTTTTAATAAAAAATGAAAAATAAAAAATAATAATACAAAGGGTTACAAAGGAAACCCCATGAAAGTCATATATAAGTGAAAAATAATTTAAGTCCAGAGGGATTTAGTGACTTGTTCAAGGCCAAGGGGCAGCAAATAATAAAGGCAAAATATTAATGAAGATCCTTCTGCCTTGGAACCAATATGGAAGGTAAAGGTTTAAAAAAAAAAAGAAGGCATCTGCAACATTATCTAGTGAGCCTTCCTTATAAAACAATCCTCTTCATGGTCTCCCTAACAAGTAGGTTATCTTGGGATAACAGATTTAGAGCCAGAAGGGACCCTAGAGATCAATGAGTCCTCCCTAGTTTTACAGATAAGGAAACTGAAAGAAGTCATACAACATACAACAAGTGTCAGAGATGGGATTAGAACCCAGGTTTTACCTAACTGCAAGATCAGTGTTCTTCATATTTCATGATTCTGTTTCTTATACTGTAAAGATAAATGATATAGTTTTAAAATCACAAATCATTTTGTGTTCCTCTGAACCAAATTTTAGACATTTTAGAACCAGCTAATAAGGAAATAGAGCTACCAGAATATCTATGAAACAGTACTCCATTAATACTCTGGTTATATATATGTGTGTGTGTGTGTGTGTGTGTGTGTGTGTGTGTGTGTGTGTGTGTGTGTGTGCCAATGGGTTCCATCTCAGTCTCTCACATGGAAATCCCTTAATTCTTAACCTATCATGTTGTGACATCTTCCTTATCCCTTGGGGATGTCCTGTTTCTCTATCCTATTCTCAGAATTTATGATTTATTCCCTATTCCCTTTCTATACCCATCCTCCTCAGTGCAGGGAACCTCTGATGGATGGCTGGGCAGCAAGACATCTCCCATCACTATTGCCTTCAATGAGCCAAGACAAATGAAATAAAAGTTAACAGGTTACATATTTGGGGGGCAGAGGGAGTTCCTATACCCTAATGATCAACAAGACTTCTACCTGTGTCTCTAGGTACCACTTTGGGGAGACAGGGACCAGGTAGCACTTGCCAGAGATCATGAATCCTTGCTTACTGAAGCCAGTGCTGGGAATTCGAAGTGAAGTTTATTTCTGTCCTGGAACTCTGAGGCCAGAGATCAGAGAAAACAAATTACCTTTCTACCACAGAGTGCAGAAGGGGCAGAATGCCAGTTGGACTTTCTGCCTTTTCTCGTCTCACTTTCTAGAGAAGGAGCCAGTTTGCGTGCAATTTACTCAGCCTGGTCAAGGTCTGACTCATATCTCACCTTGGCAAGACCTACTCTTTTCCAGCTGAATCATAAGTGGCTGTTTCCGATCTCTGGAGTGACCCAGACTGATCCTGCTTAGAGAGTATGTCAGAAATAGGTTGATGTGGTCCAGGGTCCATTTTTGAGCAAATCATATAAATCCTGAATTTATTTATATTGGGTGCTACTTAAGATCGTCTTTGGATAAAAGTCCATTTACCATCAAAGTACATGCCTTGGAAAAAAATTATGTTGTAATGTTTGTGACAATATGTTATTATCCCCTATTCCCTGTTTACTGGCTATAGCATTCCCAGAGGTAGCTACCTCCTGAGACGTGTACAAAATAATAATAGCCAGATTTTCCCTAGAGAGACTTCAGAGAAACTGTTCTACTGTTGATACATTGCTGGCAATGAATAGAATAATGTTCCACACTCTGCCTACTGCAACCCAAAGGCCAGAAGAAATGCAAATGTAGAGAAGTAAAATAATCCTTCTAATGAACTGTAGGGGAAAAAAAATCTGTCATCTCTGAGACCAAGCAAGATTTTAGATTTATGTTATCAAAAACACTTCAGCTGCCCGATTTGCATAGGTAGTCATTTTTTTTAAACCCATGTGGCTAAAATGGACAGATATCCCTGATCTAAAGTCCGATTAATATTGTCAGAGAAAGGAAAGATGAATTTGGAGGGAGTTCACCTTATCATTATGAACCTGCTGATGGACAGTATGTCTGTGCCAGGGCAGGAATTAGTTATTCCAGAAAGTATTCACCAAATAACAGAGTGGTTCAGCAACTCTATGCCTAAAACCTGCAAAAATCTAAAAGCTTACAGAGCAGGTACTAATCTGTATCAGTAGAGAATGCTCATGGGGGGAGGGGGGTGGTTAAAGCCATAGGTATAGTCCCAAAGAAATGATTATTCTAAGAGAGAACCTTGCAGAGTGGGGCCAAGTCTAGATTAATAGCCTGAAAAACCTGGTTCAAGTTCTGCCTCTGACATATACTTAATAAATATTTATAGACAGGCAAGACAGGCTTCTAAACCCTAAGAGATTTCTTAAGGGCCTAGAAAAGCATAAATTGCATTAGTAGAGGGATATTTCACATTGGGAATTCCCACCCGCCAATACAATCTTCTCTGTCTGTCTGTCTGTCTGTCTATCTGTCTCTGTCTCTCTCTCACCGTCTGTCTCTCTCTGTATGTCTGTCTGTCTGTCTCCGTCTTTCTCTTCCCTTCTCCCTTTCTCTGCCATTTTGCTCTCTTTCCTTCTCCTTCCCTCAGCTATACCTGAACTGAACAGTAATCAATATTATTTTTGCAAACTGACATCTATTTTTCATACAGATAAATTGTACAAGTATATAAAAAGTATAATGAACTCTCTCATGACATTTAGATAATATTTACATGTGATTAAAGGGTATATAACTTTGTTAGTGTGGGTACTCTTTCTTCCAATATAAATCAGAAACCTTATACAGATTAGTGGTTACTGTGACTAAAAAATGCATCACCCCCCTCTGACCCACCTGGTGAGGAGCATCTCCAGATCCAGCTAGGCTGCACCCCACCCTGGTACAGACATACTGTCCATTACCAAGTTCATAATGATAAGGTATACTCCCTCCAAATTCATCATTCCTTTCTCTGTCAAAGAGTTTTCTCTGGACTTCAGATTGGAGATATATATCCATTTTAGGAACATGGATTTTTTTTTAAACATTTGGCTATCTATACAAATCAGGCAGCAAAAGTGCTTTTGATGATGTAAAGGTAAATGGCATGGAAAAAAGAAATGATGCTTCTCATATGGAATGGAAGACATGTTAGTTATCCAAATCTTAATTAGTGATTCTGGTGCTGGACAAATTCATTTGAAATAGAGTGGGAAATGGGGTAGCTGGAGGGCTCAGTGGTCAGAAAGCTAGGTCTGAAGATAGGAGGTCCTGGGTTCAAATCTGATCTCAGATACTTCTAACTGTGTGACCCTGGGCAAGTCATTTAACTCCCATTGCCTAGCCATTATTGCTCTTCTGCCTTCTGCCTTGGAACCAATATTGATTCTGAGACAGAAGGTAAGGTTTTTGTTTTTTTTTAAAAGAAAGAAATAGAGTGGAGGAGTCTGCAGGTAGGGTTCAATCATGATCCTCAAGCTCTAGGTAGACACAAGGCAGGATGACTGGATTGGGAAGATATCAGTGAAATGGGAGAAGACAGAACTCCTTGTGGCAAAGTCTGGCCCTGGGAAAGAGGAAGAAACCTTGTGGTATCTCCTGGCTCAGGATCAGTGAGCTGGAGACCCAAACAAGAGAAGAGATTCTGAGGTTTTGACTTCGGTTGACTGGGAGAATGATGGTGCTTCCAACACAAACAGGAAAGCTGGGTAAAGGATAGGTTCAGTAGGGAGATTAGATGGTCACAACTGAACAAATTGAGTTGGAGTTGCCAGTGGGGCATCTAGGTAGAGAGGTATATTTTGACTTCAACAAAGACATAGAATCTATGTAGCTTATTCAGTTGCAAGATGGGATCTACTGAGTAATAACTGAGATATCTCTAAGCCCAGATATGATATAGAAAAACAAAAGGGCTCAGTTTTCATCACTCTATGTTCTATGCATACTATGAGTCCTTCCACAATGCCAAAGTGGTCATGAATGGCCTTGGCCAGGGGTGCAAAGCAGTAGGAGCATTAGAGAGAAAAGAAATAGAGAAGTCATGAATGCTTTCTCTTCTGGGTGCTTTTCCAGATTTCACTATTTAAAAAAATTTTTTACATATGGTCAGCAAATAACATACATTGTTCTTCAATGTCACTACACATCCTTCATATTCAGTATTTATTACTAGTAAATCATACTCCACTTTACTTTTAAACAGATAGCATTTTTACCCTTGTCAAAGTCGTTCTTGGGATATAGTCCTAGTAGTGGAATCATGAGACCAAAAGGAAAGAGCAGCTTTGTAGATCTTTTACTGAATATTCCCAAATTGTTTCGTGAAAAGATTGCACCAATTCACAGCTCTACTCGGCTGCTTATTTCCCTACAAACCTATCAGCATGAGGTTTTATTCTTCTAACTATCTTTTCCTAGTTAATGGTATCTCAAAGTTGCGTTACTATTTATTTTGATCATTATAGAGCTTAAATAATTATTTTTTTAGTTTTTAAACATTATTTTATTTGGTTGTTTTCAAACATTATTCATTGGAAACAGAAGTCATTTTCTTTTCCTCCCCCCCCACCCCTCCCCTAGCCAACACATGATTCCACTGGGTATCACTTAAACAATTTTCAGGTGTGTGAATTCTTTTTCTTTTTTCAAGAATTATAAGATCATATGCAGTTCTCTCTTAAAAAATGAATATTACTATCCTATAGTAAAAAATACTTCATAGATTCTGAATATCACTTTTATCTGAAATATTTGTGGCAAAGATTCTTTCCCCACGATGCTTTGGTCCCCATTTTTATTCCAAATGTCTAATTGCTCATCACTAGACAGACTTTTTCATGTGATCAAATGCAATTATTTTCTCATATATTTCCTTTAATTTATTGTATAGATTTGTTGCATTCTTCCTTAGACTGTAATTTTGATGGGTTCTATTTTTCCTAAAATTTTTTACATTTCTTATATCTAGACCATTAATCCACTTTAAAATTATTAGAATATATGATCTAATCATAATTCTTGTACTATATAATGAGATATAGATGGTATGTGTATATATAGAAATATAAAATCCTATAAAACTGCTGTACAATTTTCTAAACTATTTTTAACTTATGAATGGCTCCTTTTCTCCACATTTTATGATATTGGAGCTATTAAGTAATAGCTGATTATATATCTTTGGTTTTACTGGATTAATGGCATCAAAGAGAAACAGAGCTACTCAACCAATCTATAAGGATCCTTGCGGAGCATATTGACATAGAAAACCACATATTAGCATTATCTATATTCTAGTATATTTTATTTATATTTTTAAATATTTCTCAACTCTATTTTAATCTGGCTCAGACCACACCTGGGAAGGTTGTCGTTCTGCAATCTGTTTGATACCTCTCTTATATTGCCTCTAATAGCTCACTGGTCTAATTTCCTTTATTTATCTAAGATCAACTTATTGTTCTCTTTAAATTTGTTCCTTATGTTTAAATATGTACACTTACATATACCTTCCCCATTCAAATATATGCTCCTTGTGAGAAGGGATTGCTTCATCCTTTGTAACTATCTACACACCTAAAATAATGCTAGGCACAAAGTAGGCACTACTATGATTTGAGACTTGCAAGTAATCTTCCCCCCTGCCTGAAAAAAAAAATTTTAACTACTTACTCGATTTTGATAGTATGCATACTTTTCAAAAATTGTTTTCTATGATTGACATCCCATCAAATCTACAAATTAATTTAAGTAGTATTATCATCTTTATAATTTTGACCTAACCTAATCATGCATATACATTATGTATTTATATATATATAATTATTTATAAGAATTTTATTTTTCCTTTTCGAACAGTTTCTTCATGTATTCTTTTAGAGAGTGATAGAAATGTAGATGATTTTTATGGGCTTCACAGAATCATAGAATTTGAGAGTTAGAAGGGACCTTAGAAGCTAGTTGTTCCAACTCCCACACAAAGTAAGTCCCCATCATGACATACCTTAAGAATGATTATCTAGTCTCTGCTTAAAGACTTACATATAAAATCAGTTCCTTCTGTCAAAGAAGCAGTATGACAATTATGATGAGGATATTGGACCTGGAGCAGGTCCTGCACAGATACCTGCATTACTCTGGACATGTCACATAACCTCCCTGTGTCTCAGTTTCTTCACCCATAAAATAGGGAAAGGGGCATTTTTGATTTGAGAGCCCTTCATACCCTTCCTGCTCTAAATCTATAATACTGTCATCTTGCAGATACCATTTATTACAACAATTACTATTTTTTTGTTGAATTGTCGTTTTCTGAATATATTATCATATCTCCAAATGCAGATGTTTTAACCTCTTCTATGACTATGCCTATTCCCTATATTTGTTCTTCTTGTCTTATTGCACTAGATAACATTTCTTAAAAAAAAAAACCATTCAAATAAGTATTACAGAGTGTATAGTCCTATCTTATTTGTAGTGGGGTAAGCCTCTAATGTTGCTCTACTGTATACACTGGTTTAATATAAATAGTTTTTATTATATTTAGGAAAAATCCTTCCAGTCCTACAGTTTTTAAAAACTCAAGACCCTTATTACACCTATTAAAAGCATGGAAATATGAGTGTCATATTTTTACAAAGGTCATTTTCTGTATCTATTGACTTAATCACATCATTTTTTGTTATTTTTTTAAAATTAATGATTATGCACTAATTCTTTAGGGTTTGAACTCTATAGAGTTCAGATTAACTGTGATAAAATGGGGAACCATCTCTGAAAACAACCAAGCCCTACCACCCTAGTTTCTTTGAAATTTTGAAAACCTCTAAATAGAGTTCATCTTGGAAAATTCATTTAGTAATGTGAGTAGAGATTCACCTCTGTTGTGATGAAAATTTCTAAATTCAACTTCTTCACTTAAATGGAGATACAGTGCATTTAAACATCCTTTTGCTGGCTCTCTTGGCACTGTCTCTTAGCACAAGAAATGACTTTTCCTTCATGGCATCTGAGAACATGTTATGAATACTCCTAGCTCATACTCTGAGAAGTCTTGGTTTCTCTTCCCAATATTTTAGCACATAAAATTACTTTTGCCTATTTTACTCCCCCATAAATCCCACTGAAACCCACTGGCCAAGATCAAAAATAGCCTCATATAAAGTAACCATCAGAAAACATATACAATGGGTGAAAGTAGACTCATAAGGATAGAGAAAAATATTATTTATATTACCCTTCCCTATCTACTGTTGACTAGGACTAAATTTAAATGATCAAATTTTTAATATGTCTAGAATAATTTTTTGTCATGTAAATTGTACTGGTCATTTAATTATCGTAATTATCTTCAGAAGGATTAAGATATTACAAAATAGCAGTGCTTTCTTACAGGTTAGCTGATCTACTCAAATAATGTAGATGTTGGGCATTCATACTCCCCTTTAGGGAAATAACATCACCATGTATATTATCCTTTTCCCTCATGTCATCTCCAATGAGCTCATCTTTCAACTGCAATTATTTTTCTAGTGAAATGCAGCCCTTCCCATGGCCAGAATTAATTAACAATGGTAGTGGTGGATAGCTAGATGGTGTAGTAATTAGAGTGCCAGACCTGGAGTCAGGAAGACTCATCTTCATGAGTCCAAATCTGGCTTCAGACATTTACTATTTGAATAGACATTTACCAGCAAGTCACTTAACCCTGTTTGTCTCAGTTTCCTCAGCTGTAAAATGAGCCAGAGAAGGCAATGGCAAACCCACTGGTATCTTTGTCAAGAAAACCACAAATAAGTGATTAAATAGAACAAAAAAATAAATATGCAGAATGGAATCTGATAAATAAAAGTTTATTAGATAATCTTTAAAAAACACACAAATATGGTTGCAAAGTCAGACACTACCAAACAACAGCAGTGCATTTTATTTAATATTTCAGGTAGAGGCCAAAATCAATCAATGTTCAAGCATCCCTACACAGGGGAAGCCAACATTATAAAAGTAGGGGTGGGTTGGACTATAATTCAGGGGTTATTAACCTTTTGTCTGTCATAGACCCCCTGCTGATCTAGAGAAGTCTATGGACTCCTCAGAAAAAAACATTTTAAATGCATAAAACAAAATACATTGGATTACAAAGGAAACCAAAGATTAGTGAAAAAGAAGACTTTAATACTTTCCCATCCTAGTTCATGGACCCTATTGAAATTTATTAATAGATCTTGAGAGTTCGTAGATCTCAGGTTAAGAGCTCTTCTATTAATTAACCTCCAAGAACCCATCCAATTTTAAGATTCTTAGATTCAGAACTACCCCCTGCTAAGCTCCACAGAAGTAGATTTATAAGGACCCCCTAAGAGAAATGAGTACTAATGGCATTTTCATTGTATCAGCACCATATAGCTATGTATCCATCTTTAAGGATGATTTCTTCTTATTATTAATTATAATAGTTATATAGTATTTTATTTTCATGAAGATTAAATGAGATAATAATTGTAAAATGCTTAGCATAGTGCCTGGTACATAGTATTGTTGTTCCTGAGTTCTGTCCAACTCTTCATGACTCCATTTGGGGTTGTCTTGGCAAAGATACTGGGATGTTTTCCATTAGCTTCTCCAGCTCATTTTACAAATGAAGAAAAAGGGTTAAGTAACTTGTCCAGAGTTACACAACTA
The DNA here is from genome assembly GCF_027887165.1 of Monodelphis domestica. NCBI lineage: Eukaryota > Metazoa > Chordata > Mammalia > Didelphimorphia > Didelphidae > Monodelphis > Monodelphis domestica. The sequence continues at coordinate 348,244,410 of NC_077227.1, forward strand.
GTAAGTATCTGTGGTCAGATTTGAATTCAGGTCTTCCTGACTCCGAGCCTGGCACTCTATCTGCTGCCCTGTTATATGGCAAGCATACACAAAATGTTAGCTATTATTATCAATTATCAGTTTATCCTCACAACAACTCTAGGAGACAGGTGCTATTATCCTCATTTTATATATGAGGAAACTGAGGCAGATAGAAATTAGGTAACTTGCCCAGAGTCAGAATGCTAGCAAATGACTATTTTAGATTTGAATCCAGTTTTTCCTGACTCCAAGCCTAAGGCTCTATTCCACCACCCTGTGGATATGTGATCTAATTAATATGAGCACTCTCCCCACATAGACCATATCTCACTCCCATCTTTTCATCCTATTTAATTCTAGTTCATGTCCTTTCTCAAAGAAGATATCCCCAGTGTTCTGGAGGATTTGGTTGAACTCTTTTAATGAATTAATATATGTAAAGTGCTTTGCAAAACTTAAAATATTATATAAATCCTGCTATTATTATTATATTTTATGAACACTAGTACTAACACTCAGACTGTTCTATTTTTCCCTCTCTTACTACCCAACCACTCTACCTCCCTTTCCCATCATTTATCAGACCTTTTGCTACTTCTACCATATAAATGATTGTTGATAATATATTACAACCTACCTCCACCCTCTAGGAATCTTAATGTTCTTGTCTTGAATTTCCACTCTTCTTCATCTTATGACACCCCAAGGCACAATACACTGTAGCCAGAATCCATGCTGTTAGAAACTCCATTAAGAAATAAATAAAGCTGGATTCCTTAACTTACATAATGATAGAAATGGGCAGATCAGCAGGTCTACAAAAATGGTTAAACAAAGAGATTTCCCTTTTTAGTTACTAAGGGGCATAGTGCATAAAGAATATGAGCCTGGGAAATGAACATAGAGAGTTTAGTCAGTATCATGCATTATGTCCTAATGTTTGGCTGGGAATTTTCTTAATATATACAAACTTCCCTCCCCCTTTATCCTTGCCTTCTTCTAAGGGGGTTAGAATATGAGACCAGTAGTTTCAGTCCTGACACATGTAGGCACTTCAGAAGAACAGAAATGACATTAACTGGATTCACAAATAAGTAAATATATGCTTACAGCATGGACTAGAAGTCCATTCCTTCTTACTTGGGCTTTACCCTCTTCCTCATCTATATTAGCAATGCACAAAGGGTAGTCTACTGACCCCTGAGGGTAATACCAAAGACTCTTTAAGAGGATCTGCAAAGTCAAAATTATCTCCATAATAATAGTAAATTTATTCATTATTTATATGATCCTCATGAACAAGTTTCTCAGTAATTTTTAAGAGTATTAGGGAATCCTGAGACCAAAAAGTCTGAGAACACAATCATCTTCTGTAAACCTACATGCTTCATAAGAGAAATGTTATCAACTTATTCTCCAGTCTAAGGTACAGTGGATAGACCACAGGGCTTGGAATCAGAAAGACTCATTTTCATAAGTTCAAATCCAGCCTCAGACACTAGCTATGTGACCTTAGGAAAGTCACAACCCTCTTGGCCTCAATTTCTTATCTGTGAAATGAGTTGCCAAGAAAACCCCAAATGGCATCACAAAGAATAGGACATGACTGAACAACAATTTTCCAGTATAGATAAAAGTACCTGAGCCTTACTTCATCTTCTCTCTACATTCTCCTCCAGATACCTCATTCTTTATTGTAGGGAATTCTTGCCTTATAGCTAAAGACTTTTTCTTCTTAGATCTAAGAGGAACAATAAGAGAAGAAAATACTGAATAGAGACTAACCAATGCTTGCTTGACCTTTGCCTCTGCTGATACTTGCCATAGTTTCAACTGAGCCAAAATGGAAGGAGTGGAATGCCCAACCCTGGTCAAGATGCAATTTTCAGGCACCTGACTGAACCTGTTTCTGATAATGATGATAATAATGATTATATACCCCTTTGCAGATTTCCTGGCATTTTATATGCATAATCTCATTTGATCCTCACAATAACCTAGTGAGATAGGTAATGTAAATACGATTATCCTAATTTTAAGGATTGATTTGTCCCAAATCTTGTGAATTTCTGAAACAACAAGGTAAAGTAGTGGAAGCCCTAGACAAAATTGGCAAGTAGCTTTAATATCTTTCTGTATCTCCATTTATTGTTCCTCTGTCTTTGCCAAGGCATATAACCCCCTCTTCTCCTTTAAGGTGAGATCTGATGATAGTGTTTAGAACTGCAGGGGACCTTTCAGATTCAACACCATTATTTTGTGGATTAGAAACTGAGAAGTAAGGAGGAAAGGAGCCTGGCTAAAGGTCTTGAGTATTTAGTGACTGACATGGAACCTAAGAACCACATCTCCATAATACGTAGACTAGACCTCTGTCTATTATACCATTCATCATCTCTAATTCAGACCTTCTTAACCATTTATTTTGGTTCCCTTTGGCTGTAACAAATTTACATATATATTCTAAGAAAGTAACCAGGCCATGAGGATTCCACTCAACATTCTAATGCATGAATGCTACAGACTCAGTTCTATGAGTAAAAAGAAATAAAATATCAAATATGAATCAATCTTTATTGTGTCAACCAGAAGCATCAACAATGTAGCAAGTGGCCTTGGGTCTGAACCAGATTAAAATTGGGGAATATTTGACAAAAATAAATAAAAATACAATAGAACATAAATAATGTTACTGTATCATTTTCTGAGTTAACTTGTGGCCAGGAGGGTAAGGAAGGCTGAATGGCCCTTATTTCTATTTGAATTTGATACCGCTGATCTAGACATATTCATTAATCAATATATAAATTACTTTTTTTCTGGTAAAATAAAAATGATTATAGAGTGGGACTTATTCATAAATATGGTACAATATATTGAATGTGTATTTGGAATAAAAAATCTAAGTTTCAAATTCCATCTCTTGCTCAATACCTGGTTTGCCCAGGCAACTCACTCAATCACTCACCTTTCAGCAGCCTCATCTCCAAAATGATGGGTTTGGAAGATATAGCTTCTAAGTTCCCTTCCACTCCAAAATCCATCTCTTATGTGAGCAAGGCCAGGGTTTTGGAAGCAAACATTACTTTGGACCATAGTCTGAGTTTAAAGGATACAGCTTCCAACGAACTAGCTTTTTTCCCCAAGCAATTAATTGTGCATTAAAATTTGGGGAAGGAAGAAATTGGGAGAAGGGATCATATGCTATACCAAAAGAAAAATGACTTAATAAATTAAAGTTTTAAAAAACCAAAACATTACATATTGGGGAAATGGAATAGACAGCCTAGTTTAATGTCTTACATTTATATAGCATTTTATGGTGTTTTTATAATCATTGTCAGAAGGCGGTTGTGTTTTCATGAAAGAGACAGGATTGGATTAGAAATCTTAGGATCACAGTATCATAGATTGAGTTGCAAAGACCTTCATGGTTATCTGGTACAACCCTCTCTTCCCCCATTTTGCAGTTGAGGAAACTGAAAGAAGCTAGGTGACTTACAACCAAGGTCAAACAGAATCTTTGGGGGTTTTAGTTTCCTCATCTCTAAAATTAAGAGGTTAGACTAGATGCCTTTGAGTTCTAAATAGAGAGAGGATGCTATAAACTCCAAAATGGGAAAATTGCATTAGATGATCTTTAAGGTTTCTCCCCACTCTAAATTATGTTTTCTTACAGTTATCTCACTATTAACCTTGTGATGTGGCTAATATGACTGTCCCTATTTTACAGGGGAGGAAACTCATACCCAGAGAAGTTTAAGTAACTTATAGTCACATAGCTGGTGAAAGGACCAGGAATGGAAATCAGTCTCCATTCCTAGCATCACCAGAAAAGGCAGTCCCTAACAGAATGAAATGTATATGGTGTTACTTAGTCTGGGATGAAAACTTTCAGTCCCAACTATTCTAGTCCTTCCAGGGTATGGCTAGAATGACAATAAAAATGATCTAGGTGCTCTCTCCCATCAAACAACATCTAAGTTGGTGATTTGTGAAGGCATTTGACTGACATCCCTGCGATATGTGCTTTTCCAGGTACTCCTTCCAAGATGAGGAGGACATGTTTATGGTGGTAGATCTCCTTCTGGGTGGCGATCTGCGTTATCACCTGCAGCAGAATGTCCGCTTCCAAGAAGACACAGTCAAACTCTTCATCTGTGAGCTTTCCATGGCACTGGAGTACCTCCAAAGTCAACGCATCATACACAGGTCAGTTGTGGGCATTGGTTCTGGGACTTAATTCAGAAGATGACATTAAAGATTATAAGAATCATAGTATTGAGTCTGAACATTTATTGAGGGGTCACAGAGGGAAGGGCTAGATGGCAGAGCACCAGACCTAAAGACAAGAGGTCCTAGACTCAAATATGGCTTCAGGTTCCTAGCTATGTGACCTGGACCAAATCTTTTAACCCCAAATGCTAATTGACTGTACTGCTCTTTTGCTTTGGAACCAATATTTAGTATTGATTCTTAAAGGAAGGTAAGAGTTTAAAAAAAAAAAAGGCCACAGGGTACCTCATCTTCAAAAGATACTACACAGAACTCAGGAACCCTATCATCCTAGCTGACTTTCTTCTGGGCATTAACAATATTAGTGGATGCCAGTGTCAGGCCTAAAGAACAGAGAGAGAGACACACACACACAGACACAGACAGAAAGAGACAGAGAGACAGAGAGAGAGAGAGAGAGAGAGAGAGAGAGAGAGAGAGAGAGAGAGAGAGAGAGAGAGAGAGAGAGAGAGAGAAAGGGGGGGGAACTAAAGAAAGAAAGTGAAAAAGAGAGAACAAGAGAATATTCTTTAAAAGAAAAGGAACACCAATAGTAAATTACTCTAAAATTAGAGTTAGTATTTAATTTTTATTTGATTTATTTAATATTTTTGTTACATTTTAAGTTTCAAGCTGTCTTCTTTCCTTCCTCCCCACCCTGTTTGACCAAATAATATGTATATATATGTGAAAACATATCATGCTTCCTTCTATTTATCAATTCTTTCTCTGGAGGAAGGCATTCTGTTATTTTTCAAACAATATTGCTGTTGCTGTATACAATATTTCTCTTGGTTCTGTTCATTTGCTCTTTATAATTTCATGTAGGACTTTCCACAGTTTTTGTTTTGTAAATTAATGTGTTCATCATTTTTTACCAAGCACATCGCAATATAAGCCACAACTTGTTTAGCCATTCTCCAATTGATAGGCATCTCCTCAATTTCCAGTTCCTTGACACCACAAGGCAGCTGCTATAAATATTTTAGAATATATAGGTTCTTTTCTTTTTCCCCGTATCATCTTAAGAAACAGAACTAATAGTGGTATTGCTGGGTCAAAGGGCATACACAGTTCTATAACTCTTTGGGGCATAATTCCAGATTGCTCTTCAAAATGGTTCAATCAGCTCACAGTTCCAAGAGTGTGTTGGTATCTCCATTATTCCATGTGACCTCTAGTATTTCATTTTCCTAAATAGATAGAGAAAGAGAAAGGAAGAGAGAGGGAGGAAATTTTTAAAAATCTTTCAAAATACATTTGCAAGTTTTCAGAAAATAGTTTGATCTGCATTTCATTTTGATAAGAAAAAAGAATAGAAGGGGACAAAGAAATAGAAAAGAATAATTTAAGTTTTAGAAATACCATTAATGAGTTATTCTAAAACAAAAGAGTTTAATCTTTTTTTGATAGAGGAAAGAGTGAAAGCAGGAAAGACAGAGGACAGAGGAGAGAAAAAGAAAGTGGTTTGTATGTCAAGAAGAGGAAGGATGCTCTCAATGCTCTGAAGTGGCTACCATTCCTTAAAGTTAACCATTAGTGTTTTATGCCGTGTAATAAGCACAGAAGAAACAAGTTATATACAGTTACCTCAATGAAGATTACCAATCAGTATAAAGAAGAGATAGACTAGTTAGCACAATTAGACAACAAATCTAATAATATTAATTACTTGCTTTTCTAGTGCTTTACTACATTATCTCAGTGGATCATTGCAACAAGTTTATGGGGCAGGAAATACAATTATTAATATCTTCCTTTTGCAAATGATAAAACAGGGGACTTGAGAGACTGAGAAACTTACCTATCATCTCACAATTATTAAGTGGCTAAGACAGGATTTAAACTTGGTTCTCAGTCTGACTGTAAGTCCAGTGTCACATATTGCTTTTCCTAAAAAGTACTGAAATGAGCACATCATGAAAAACATTAGTAGCTACATCAGTAAGAAAGGGAAGCCTGCAAACACAATGCTTTTGCTTTGAACACCTAATACTTGGTTGAAGAACATTTCTTTGTATTTTATGGCCACTGTTTTTCTTTAAATTTCATTTTAAAAAGCTTACATTCCATCTTTTTTTTAAACCCTTACCTTCTGTTTTGGAGTCAATACTCTGTATTGAACCTAGGACCTCCCAGCTCTAGGCCTGGCTCTCAATACACTGAGTCACCCAGCAGCCCCCTTACATTCCATCTTAAAATCAGTATGTATTATCATTTCCAGACCACACTGATTTTGTTGCCATGTAAAAAGTTCCAGCCTTAAGAAATGTAAATTTGTACATTTGCTAAGCTCATCAGTAACAAAACGGACTGAGAAAAAGCAGCATTAATATTTCTTACAGCAATCCTGTGAAATACTTGAAGTGTTATCATACTCATATGATCGGTGTAGGAAACTGAAGCAGATAAGAGGTTAAATAACTTCCCCACAGGCATAGCTAGGGAGTGGCTGAGGCAGTTCTGGAACTCAGGCCTATGAATTCTTTCTTTAACCAGCTCTCTTTTCCCTCTTCTTCATTACTTTTCACCATGAGGAATATGAACTTTCATTCCTGGTACCATCACAATAACTAGATGAGCCCCCTGATTGAATATCACTTTAAACCTGACTTCTTGTTCTAGCTGGGTTTCTTGTGGCTGGTTAGAAAAGCAGTCTTTTGTCAGATGGAGTTTGCCCCCACTGTCTTTTGTCTCATTCATCATCCCAAGAAAATCGCCAACTACCTTCTGGAGCTTTGGTTGCTGACAATGTAAAAATCAGAAAGGACAAATCATTATGTGAAGCTTGGCAGTGCCTCAAAACACTTTTTAAATCTTTTTTTATAACACAGAAACTATTTTCATTTAGGCTCCAGGCATACTCTCTCTCTTTTTTCTGTCTCAATTCTCTCTCTCTCTCTCTCTCTCTCTCTCTCTCTCTCTCTCTCTCTCTCTCTCTCTCTCTCTCTCTCTCTCTCTCTCTCTCTCTTTCCCCCTTTCTCTCTCCCCCCCTCTCTCCCCCTCCTTCCTTCTTTCTGTCTTTGTCTCTGTCTCTGTCTCTCTCTAGTTCTCTCTCTCCCATGTTGTCTCTCCTTCCCTCATTTTCCTTCTTCTCTCTCCATCTCTCTCTCCCTCTCCACCTCTCTCCCCTACCTCTCTCTCCTCTCTCTATTCTCCTTTCCCCCTCAATGTTGTCTCTCCCCACTCCCTCTCCTTATCCCACCTCAATCTCTCTCTACCCTCTCTCTTTTTAAGCCATCAAATATTGCTTTTTAAAAAAACCCTTGCTTTCTGTCTTTGTAACAAATCTCAGAGAGATGGTCAAGGGCTAGGCAAATGGGGTAAGAAGTCCACCTGGAGGCCTCAAGTCAAATATTTCTTGAGTATTTATTATGTGTCTTGCATTGTGCTCAGTGATGGGGCACAAAGTTTATGAGAGCAATGAGTTTTACTACCTTTAAGAAGTATATATATTTGTCTGTCCCTGTCTTGGTTTCTTTCTATTCCTTTTTATCTCCTTTCTTTCACCTACCTCTAATCCAACCCGAGCTGTTAATGGGTTAGAATGAGAGCCCAAATCCAAGTCTCTACATTGGCTCTCCCTCCACCACTGGAGCATTCTGCCCCATTACCTTAGTCTCTTAATTCCTCTGAATTCCTTCAAGCCTCAGATCAAATCCTACCTTCTGCGGGAGACTTTTCCTAGTTTTCTGCCTTTATCTACCCTGTATATATTCTGCATATGCCTAGTTATTCACATGTCCTCTTCCCCATTACAGTGTGAGGGAAGGTACTGTTTTTGCCTTTCTTTCTATGTACAGCTTTTATCAAAGTGCCTGACTTAAAAATATATGACTGCAGAAATAAAGAAATGAGTATATTTGACATTTTAAATCTTCATCCCTTCTCCATTCCTCATACAATCAAAATTACTGCTACTTTCCAATCTATTTGTGTTGAACTTCCTTCCAGTGAAATACTTCAGTTAGTCCCATTCCAACTCCAGTAACAAAGACATGATGTCATTGGCTTGAAGGAGAAGAACTTTCTTCTAAGAACTATGGGATAGACATGAAGAAAGGGGTACATCTATGGCCCCTGTCCTTAAGGAGTTTATAATCCAGTGTAGTAAGAGTAGACTCCTATATTTGAGGTTGTGTATTTAATAAGTTGGTCTGGGTCCTGGTGTCAGTGTTGCCACTGACTTCCTGTATGATCTTGGGCAAATCACACTATTTCTCTGCATTTCACTTTCCTCTTCTATGAAGTGTGAAGTTTAAACCCCTCCAAAGTCATCATCTCATCCCAAATCCTATTAGATGTATGAAGGAAGAAAGTTAAACAGATTGAAAGGAATGTAGAGAACACTAAGCTATTTATAAGGATGCCTGCTGGCCCTATATTGACTTAGAAAACCTTATATGTTTATATATTTCTTTTTTCATTAATATAGCTACCCATAAAAATAGATAGGAATTATATTTACTCTGGTTCTGGCTGCACTTGCTAGTGTTTCCAGCCACCCATTTGACCCCTTTGCTACAGAGATTCTTAAAAGAAAGAGTTCAACCACAGTTGAAGGAGTAGCAGGGGTGGCATGCCATAGTAGAAAGAGGTTTGAAAATCAGAAAGCTTGGGATCTAGTCCCATTTTTGCCAACTAGTCGTGTGATCCTGGTCCAATCATTTTATTTCTTTGCAACTCAGTTTCTTCATATTCTTAAGAGACAAAGTTAGAATGTTGTCATTCAGTCGCGTATGACTTTTTGTGACCTCATCCCTTTGGGGGGTTTTCTTGGTAAAGATACTGGAGTAATTTGCCATTTAATTCTCCTGCTCATTTTACAAATGAGGAACTGAGGCAAACAGGGTTAAGGGACTTGCCCAGGGTCACATAGCAAATAAGTGTCTGGTCATATTTGAACTCAGATCTTCCTGACTCCAGACCCAGCACTCTATTCACTGCACCAATGGATGGTCTCTACAAAGGAGAACTGATCTTAAAAAATCCTTTCAAACATTAATATTCTTTATTCTATGTAGGCCAACACTTAATAGAAGGGCATTTCTTAAATCCAAATTTTTATTTTCTTTAGTCTTTCTGAAGACAATGGGAAAGGGTAATAACCAATAACTTCTGAATTTTTTCTCAGTTGTATATTCTAGTGAAATTTTTGTTCTTGTTTCTTGTTTTCAAGAGTTTCATTGTCAAAACATTCAAGGTAGCTCTCCAATAAGTCTTGAAAGACAGGATAAATTTCCAATGTTTTCACCTTGACAGTCTCTTTTTATACTTTAATTCAACTAATGAAGATGAAAAATTTAGAAAAGTGTTTATTGGCTTTCCCAGAAAAAACCCATAAGGATAACTAAACTAATTACAATCACTCCCTTAGGAGTGCTCTTGCCTAGTACACCGATCACAATGAGCTCTCTGAAGAATGATTTGGGAAAACTAATTACTACAGTTTAACACTAATGGGTGAATTTCTATTAGTGCCTTCATGTCCAATTTTGAGGAAATTCAGTGAATAGTTTGGATACATGGGATGAGCTGTCAAACATTACTGTATCAAAATCACATCACAATAAGTGTTTGGTCCTTTCTTCTCCTCCAAGAAGCATCAGACATTAATAAAGTGGTCACTTTGGGGGTTTTTTAATCTTGAATGAACAATAAAACTTTATTAGGCAACTTATGCAAATAATTGTCACGGGAAGGAACAGAGAAAGTTCACTTGATATTGAAACAAAAATTTAAAAATTGAACTAGAAATTTTAGAGAAACATAGTATATATTTTTAAAACAAGTTTTCTGCCTTTGATATCACCCTTTTCTACTCTGAAACAATAAGATTATGCTCATGGTATTATCACTTTAACTGTCTAGATTTTCTGAAGGACACAAACAATGCCTCCTAAATCAGAAGAGGAATAGACCTCCATCTTCTCCCCTATCAGGCTTTTGGAGGAATTCTGATCTAGCCAGGCACTGGAAAGTTATTTGACCATTAAACCTGCTCTTTCATTAGCCCTATGATACCCCAGAGGAACCTTTTATATTGACCTCAGAACCTTGAAGTGATGCATTTCAATGTTTGACCTTTAACTGTAGGAGAGATTCCTTTGTTACAAAGAACTCCCAGGTTGGAAATTTTCTTCTCCAAAATCCGTGTGAACACTTCCTCTACAACTTATGGTTGTCAATGTAAATTAGCATCTTCTCAGGGCAGCTAAGTGACCCACTGGATAGATAGTGTGTTGGCTCTGGTGTGAGGAGGACCTGAGTTCAAATGAGGCCTCTGACACTACTAGCAGGGAGATGCTGGGCAAGTCACTTAATTCTGTTTGCCTCTGTTTCCTTACTAATAAAATGAACTGGAAAGGGAAATGTCAAACCACTCTAGTATCTTTGCCAAGTAAATCACAAATGGGGTCATGAAGGGTCAGACAGGACTGAAATGATTGACCAACAACCACTGGAACTTACAGTCTTAAGAGAATTGCCTAGATCCCTGAGAGGTGAAGTTTGTGGACGTAGTTGTTTAAAGAAAAAAAAACTCTGTTGTTCTGAGTATAAGTTGTACTAAAGCCAATCAGATTTCCATATGACATCTGGCACCAAAATGGTGAGCCCTGAGGAGCAGAGGGCACAAGCTTCTTTGCCAGCATCAGTGGACCTAGGCCTGGGAATGGATGTTTCACTTTCAGCCCAGGCAAATTAAGGAGATCCAGTCTCCAAAGAAGAAAGGGCAAGATTATATAATATTTTACCTTAAGCTAATAAAGAATTATCTCTCATCATGCAATCACAAATTGGATGCCAGCTAATTAATTGGATAATTCTAGAACCATAGTCTTTCTGGACAACCATGTTTTCCAGATACCTTTTTTAAAAATTGAAGTTTTAATCATTATTGATGGAACTTATATTTCTTTTGTATGCTTTTTCCATCTAATCCTTTTTCTTTAGTCTTTCAGTTGACAATACTTGCTATCATTAGTATGCCTAATGAATGAGTCTAATCCCCCTTCCATGTGTCAGTCTATCAAATATTTGAAGACAGTAATTCCATTTCTTCCAAGATTTCTCTTCTAAGCTAGACATCCCATTCCATCTCATCCCATCCCATGCCATCCCATCCTATTTATATATACTTATTAAGTACTTGCTTTGTACAAGGCACTGTAGAAGGTCCTGAGGATGCAGAGACAAAATGAAAAAGAGTTCCTGCCCTCACAGCTTATATTTTGGGAAGGAGATGAATGGTTGGGGAAACAATATGAAAAAGCTATTTGTAATCACTCTAATTTGAGGTGAGAGGATCTGGGGTGAACCAGAAAACAATACACGCAGGAAATGGCACCTGAGCTGAGGCTTTAATGAAACCAGAAATTCTAAGAGACTAAGGGGAGGAATGTCTTCCAAACTTTTGAGCTAGTTTGGGGAAGAACCCAGAAGCAAGAAGACAGAATGAGGTGTTCAGGCAATAACATATAGGTCATATGGGCGTAATATAAAGTGCATGACAGGAAATAGTGTGTAGATGGACTCAGACACTTAGAAGCTCTGCGACCCCCTGGCACATGATTTAACAACTCTCAACTTCCATTTCCTCATCTAAAAATGTGGCTAATGATAGCAAACTATTTCACAAAGTCATTTTGAGGTTCAAGGGAGATATTTTATAAGCTCCTTAAAACGTCAAAGTGCTAGTAAAGCTAGAAATTAATATTCTTGTCCAATCAAAGAGTGATAAGAACATTAGGGTGGTGGCCATGTTAGTGGAGAGGAGGCAGATGCAAGATATGATACGGAGATAACAGCAACAAGACTTGGCAACTGATTGGAGAGGGTTGGGTTGTGGGCAGAGAGGGAAGAGTCAAGGATGGCTCCAAGGTGGAATACTTTGGTGACTGGAAGGGAAATCAGAAGGTTTGAATAGCCCTAATTAAACCTCAAAGGACATGATCTTCAATGTCCTCACTTTCCTATCTGACTTTTAGGGGGTCCTGGTAGCCACCTTTGAGTACTTACAGGGCTCCCACATGGAAGAGAGATTAACTTTGTTCTCTTTCCTTCCTTAGAAGGAAGAACCAAGAGCAACAGGTAAAAGCTGTGAAAAGGCTGATTTAGGCTCAGCTAACAATCAGCTATCCAAAAGTAGAAGCAGCTGTCTTGAGAGAAAGTTCCCAGTCATCAGAAATCTATAAAAATATATTCTAAATTAATTAATTAAATAAATAAATTTTTAAGAAATAATTTAAAAAATAAATCCACAAAAAGGGTTTGTAAATCAACTTGCAGTAGGCTATGTGCCAGACAGTATAGAAAGCACAAAGACTAGAAAACCATGTCGAGGCTGTTGAAGAGAGTTCTTTTATTGGACCTAGGCTGGACCTAGTACCCTCTTATCCAAAATCCCTGCAATACTAAGATTATGTGATTATTGTGTGTGTAGTGTGTGGAAATGAGAACTGCAAAACTATCGCTCTTTTATTTGATTGCTGAAGAGAGTTCCTAGCTGTATGACTGTGGGCCAGTCACTTAATTTCCATTGCTTAGGCTTTGCTGCTCTTCTGCCTTGGAATTGATTCTTAGTATCCATTCTAAGATAGAAGGTTAGGATTTTTTTTTTTAATTACACAAGTAACTCTTTCTGGAGAACATTTTCTTTTTAGTTTCTTTTTTCAAAGTCTGTGTATCTTCTCTCATACAAATGGATCATAAACCTGGCAAGTTTTCTCTCTCCAATTTCTGTAGCCGAAAGGGACTATGTTATACTAGGAGACAAAACGGTAAGGTAGTAATGAGGGTATTAAGTTGATACATTTCCATTCTGCACCTGCTCTCGAGCTACCAAATAATGAATGAGTATGAATTACACCTCTGAAAAGAAAAATCCGCTTTCCCTGTATTATGCATCAGGTCGTTTAAAAAAATGAGGGCTGAAACATCCATTTTCACCCAAGGCTACTTACACATTTAGGCCTAGGAGTCAGTGCAGGTTAGCTCAACTAGGTCATCTTGCTCCTTAAATCATTTTAGTAAGAGTAAGAGGTTTGGTGGATGTAAGGACTTTAACTATTCTAAATCAAATCCCATCATTTATTATGGGGCTTCATGGTACAGTGAAAAGACAGGTGGTTGTGGTATAAATCCTGGCTCTGCACATCCTACCTGAATGATTTTGAAGAAGGCAATTAGACTTTCTGAGCCTCAGTTTCTTTATCTGTAAAATGAAGTCATTAGATGACATAAAATTCCATAGAGTCCTAAATCTATGTTCCTATTCACGTTACAGGAAAGCTCTAAGCAAATAAATGATCTCAATTTTTTTTGTTGTTTATAGGCTTAGAGAATGTTGAAGTGGAAGGGGTTCTCTGTTAGGGTTAAGAATCCAGGATGAAGGGAGACAACGACTACAGGGAAAATACAACAAGAAGTGTGGCGGTAAATATTTTAACAACTCAGAAGGAAAAGGAAAAAGAGAGAGAAGAGAGAGAGAGAGAGAGAGAGAGAGAGAGAGAGAGAGAGAGAGAGAGAGAGAGAGAGAGAGAGAGAGAGAGAGAGAGAGATGTACAACAGACTTTTAAGTTTAATCTGCATCATTAACACTTCCCTATCTCTTTGGTCTCAACAACAAAATAGTAAAGTCCTTAATTAAAGAGTTCAATGATTTCTGGGGCATAAATTCTCACAATAAAATGTTAACAATTGGCTTTCAGGAGCAGGTCTGAGCTGATTCCTACAAACTTTGGCATCCATACAACATTTTTTCAGCAGTCTATAATTACAAATTACTTCCAGGGTATAAAACAGTTTGTAAACTGAGGCATAAACTCTTCAAAACTCAGGTCTCCCTTTCCCGCAATTGGGGGGCATATACTCAGTGGTGCTGAGGCCCCTGGAGACCTCCATCCCACTTTCCCAGAACCGAGAGATTCAATGCCTTAAAATCAAGATAATTTTTACTTATGAAGGACATATAAGCACATGAGAGCAAACTCATCTAGTACCAACAAGCACTGAAAAGTATGATTGACTAGCAGTTACTTTTATAATTCTTAGTGAAGAGAGGCAGGAAAGGGGCTGGAAGAGGCCTCTCCACGGAGGGGTCTGGGGTAGAGTTGGAGAAGAGTTCCCAGAAACCAGGTGCTGGATTCCCACATACAAGGGGAACAAAAGCATCCCTGTCACATGTATTTAGCACAACACAGCAAATGGCTCAGTCTCAAGGTTTTCAGCAATATAGTGACCCACTGAGTCATAGGGCAGATGTCCCATAGTTGAGGCCAAGTGTTAAACTCAATGAGAGATAGTCTGGGACCAGACATGTTTACACAAAGCCCAAGGACTTTTGGCTAGCTCATCCTAGAGAGACTGTTAGAACTGATATGGAATGAGTCAGTGGCTGATGGACTTCATCCAGGCTATAATTTTCAAAGACAGTTAGTTTCTCCAGGTTACTCTGGGGGCAGAAAGACAATCAATTTCTTCAAATCACTCTGAGTTCTGGGTAACAGAGTCAATCTTACACATCTTCATCACACATAGAAGGGTAACTCTAGTATATCAAGATAGTTATCGAGATAATTTACACAAGTTCAAGACATCCCTTTGAGGCTAAAGATCCTTGTCTAAAAGAGTGATCCAGCACTTGCACATGTGTGTGAAAAAGCATGGAGGTAATTTGAATAACTGAGTGAAGCAGAATAGGAGGGGGGGGAGCAGAGACAGAGACAGAGACAGAGAGACAGAACGAGAGATACAGAGAAGAGAGAAGGAGACAGAGAAAGACAGAAAGAAACAGAGAGAGGAGAGACAGAGAGAGAGACAGAAAAGAGAGATAGAAAAAGAGATAAAGACCAAGAAATAGAGAGAGAGAGGGGAGAGACAGAGACAGAGAGATAAAGGCAGACAGAGAGAAAGAGAGGGAATAGCACATTGGAGAAACAATATAATATAATGATAGGACACTGGAACTTGGAGTCAGAAAAACCTGGCTCTAAATCCTGGAGGCAGCTGTTGGTGCAGTGGACAGAACTCTCTCCCTGGAATTAGGATAGACCTGCATTCAAATTTAGCCTCAAACTATCCTAGTCATGTGATCCAGGACAATTCACTTAACTTCCACATGCCTAAGATTCCCCAACTATAAAATGGGGGTAATGATACCTGGTTGTCCTGAAAATCAATCGAGGTAACTTTTGTATAGTGTCTGACACTTTATAGGCTCTTAATAGAGGTGTATTTTCTTTCCCTTCTCCTTACTAGCTGTGTGACTGGGTAAGTCCCTTAATTTCTCAGGGTTTCAGATATTTCACCTGAAAAAATGAAGAGATAGGGCTCTGTGGCCTATAAGTTCTTTTCCAGCTCCAAATCTATTATTGAATTTCTGTACCATACTAGAAAGTAAATGTAAATAAAGAGTGCAAAAGAATGGATACTTAGAGTGATTCAATATTCAGTCATTAAGTATTGAATTATGGCCATAAGGAAGGTGGGTCCTAAATCAAGGCAGAGGCTACTGTTCCCCATTGATGTAGCTGATCAGATAAGTAATAATCCCCGTGGAGACACCCTAATATATAGACATGATGCTAATAAGAACTAGCAGATGGGCACATAAGATTGGTATTGTTCTGGGATCCCGGTAACCTCCATAATAAAGGAAAGGAAAGTGCGCAGGGAGAAATCAGCTGACTGGGAGTTTGGATGTGAGCACAATTAGTACTGTGTGGTAAAGTACTCCTGAGAATGTGTGAGCAAGTCCACAATCACCTCAGTTTACAAATGGGGGAAGTAAGGACCCTAAAGGGGGAAGTGACTTGCCCAAAGTCACTCAAGAGCTTGATCTATGGGCAACTGAATGTCAAACTAATGACCTTTCTGGTGTATAGCACTCTCTTGACTTTTGTGAAGTCTAGAAACTCACCAAGAAAACTTCAATAATTAGGTCTTTTGCAAACTGGGAAGTCTGAGTGTTGAAGTGAACATCAAGGATGGCATCAATTAGCTGATTTTCACACTCTGATGGAGAGCCTTTTACCTGATACTTGTAGTAGATTCATAGGAGAGAATTTCAGAATTAGAAGTGACATTAGGAATTATCTAGTCCACCTCTTTTTTTTTTGCACATAAAGAATTTGAGGCTCAGAGAGAAAGGAAGCCATTTGCCCAAGGACACCTAAGTTGGTCAAGCCAATGCTGGAGTCAGGTCCAAGATCCTTCCCATTAAGCTTGGAAGCAAGGTCTCTTCCCAAAAGGTCTATTCGAGCCAAAGCTAAAGCATTCTAACTTTCTTAAGCTGGGAACTATGTTTTAACATGATGGGAGAATTTTTTTAAATCCCACCTTGTCTTAGTAAATTTTTGCCCTATTCTGATTAGACTAGTAGTTCTGTGCATGATTTATAAATTGCTTTTGCCATTAACATTTCAAAGTAAACCTGGATTTAAAAGAGTCTGGAAAGGATTATGGCAATGTACCACTGGTTTCATTTTTATTCTCTCTGTGACATGGAGTGTAAATTTGTTTCATTTTCAAGTGGAGAATTTATTTTTCATGTGTCCAGGCCAGTACATTCTGTTCTGGAGCAGGAATAGAGCAAAATACTTTGTACCTAATCATCCCATTCGCTCCTGTGCTATAAAATAATTGGCTTGCCTTCAGATGATAATTCTGTTAATGTTTATGACAAACAAATCAGATTCAATCCCAGTCTTTGTTCTTTAGGGTTATTGATCAGAACTGAGAAACTAGGAGCAGAGAAGATACTTTTAAAGTTTTTTTAAAGTATTGATATTCATATTGATTTATTGGCTGATTTAAAAAGATAATGATAGCACAGCACAAAACATTGTGTCTGGCCCATGGTAGGAGCTTAGCAGATGTTTATTTATTGATAGGCGAAATGATTGCTTTGGCACAGCTGTACTTCCACAGCTAGAGGATGCCTTTTTCAATAGCATATTCAATTCAATTCAGTTTTTTGGATATATTTTGTTTTTGACGTCACCTTTTCCAAATGTAAATGTATCCATCTCCCTTCTCTTGGCTTGAGTGATCCCTTGTGATAAAAAAAATAAAATAAAAAAGAAAAGGTAAGGAAGGAAATCAATAAAACTAAATCATTATATCAATTGAGTCTGACAATATATGCTATGTTTCATCCTCCTATCTGCCCCTCACCTCTCCCATGAAGGGGAGAGAAGGGCATTCTCATATCTCTTCTTTGAGGCCAACCCTGGTCTTTATCATTATGTGTCAGTCAGTTTTATCATTGTTGTGTTGTTCCTATTTCCTTGGTTTTAGCCAATGTACCCATTGTTTTTCTGGATCACACACTCTGCACCAATTAATTTGGCAGCTAAGTGGTGGAAAAGCTAGAGCAGTGGTTCTCAACCTTTCTAATGCCATGACCCCACAATACAGTTCCTCATGTTGCGGTGACCCCAAACCAAAAAAATTATTTTGGTGGCTACTTCAAAACTGTAGTTTTGCTACAGTTATGATTCAGAATGTAAATACCTGATATGCATTATGTATTCTCATTGCTACAAATCAAACATAATTTAAACATAGTGATTAATCACAAAAACAATATTTAATTCTATGTTGAGAAATATTAATCCAGCAGGAGGCAGCCTGAGCGCTGGGGTGGGAGGTAAGTCCTGCCTGGGGAGGGGGTCCGCAGACACTGCCTTCTTCTTCCTGTCGTCTCCCTCCAGCTCGAGCTGAGGCTTCACTTCGCTGGGGTTACTCGGCTCTGTTATCCGCTCCAGGAGTTATCCACTCCAGGACACGTTCTTAACTCCTCCAGAGCCAGCACCAAGGTGCTTTCTCTGGGTCTCTGTTTGAGTCCAGTCTCCAGGCAACAGGGTAAATCCATAGCCCCTCATAGGGGGAGGGCTGCTCATAGATAACTAATATTAGTACAATGTATGGGCAGCAGGGTTCCCGTTCTTTCTGAGATCTTGCTGTAAAGTAGCGTGATTTCTCAGCGGCTAAAGCCATCAGAAATATGTGTTTTCTGATGGCTTTAGGAGACCCCTGTGTTTTGGTCGTTCAACCCCCGCCGGGGTTGTGACCCACAGGTTGAGAACCGCTGAGCTAGAGGGTTGTACTTGGAGCCAGGAAGACCTGAATTTGAACCCTGTCTCAGATATTTAAATAACTGTTTGACCCTGAAAAGTCACTTAACCTCTTTAAGGTTCTGTTTCGCCATCTGTAAAATGGGAATCCCCACTAACCTAACAGGGTTGCCATAATGATCAAATGAAATATTTACACATAAAGTCCTTTGCAGACATTAAACTGCTATAAAATGGAGCTATTGTTTTTGCATATCTTTCCATGTGGCTCTATATTCTTCAAAGTCATTGTTTCTTATTGGCTCTTCTCTTCTACATGATTGCTAACATGCAGCCCCAGACCTATATCCTAGGTCACCCACTTGGGGGAGTTCCTTACTGGCTGGAGCTGTGTAGGAGCAATGCCTCCTAAGACAACTCTTTCATTACTACCATAGATATTTTCGTCACATTCTTATCTCAATTTAAATTGTTTCTTGAATGTTGGATTAGTGTATAGCTCTTTCAACACTGTATTGTAATCTCCTGGAAGGCAGGGACTAGTTCTACCTCTTCTTGTATCCTTAGTGAATAACATAGTGCTTGGCACATAGTAGGAGCTTAACAAATGGTTATTGATTGGTTGATTATATTGACACACCTGTACTTCCACAGCTAGGAGATCTTTTTCAATAATATATTCAATTCAATTCATAAAAATTTATTAAATGCCAACAATGTGCCAGCCAGCATACAACTCTACCCAAAACCTTCCTTCAGATTGGGCAAAGCCTGGCCTTTGGAGCCCAGTCCACTTTTTATCTGCCACTCTGTTTGGTCTCAACTCCATGGAACTAGGTGCCTCCATGTTGAAGAGAACCAAAATGACATCACTGGTGATGTGCATAAATTGGATTGAAGTGAGGCAATGTTACAAAAAGTTAACATCTCATGCTATCTTCTGGAGTCATGGAAGGCCAGTGGTAAGGCAAAAGTCAAGATGGCTGGTGCTGGGTTGGGATGACCTTAGCTTCTTTGATGTCTGACAAAGCTCTAAGTGCTCCACAGTACCTGCTTCTACTGCCTTCATGGCCATTGAAACAAGTTGTTTTCATCTGTTCCTTCCAGTAAAGTCTTCCCATACTTGGTGTAGATGTCCCCCTAACTCAGTGATGGTTTTGAGACCTGTTGGGGGTATACAGGAAACACGAATGCCTCTGGCGTAAAGGCTTGCCCAGCACTTTTCAGGGTTGCTTCCTTCCTTTGTTATCCACTTGCCACTCAGCTCTCACCTTTGACTCCAAGAAACTGTGGCATGCAGAGCAGCTACATCCTAGTAAAATCATCTCAGCAGGCAGGCTAAACCCACACTGGGTACCCCTGGTGTCTCCCACTTTCCAACTTTCTCTTATGTGGTATCCCCCCCCATTAGCTCCTTGAAGGCAGGAACTGTATTTCCTTTTCTGATTTGTATCCCCAGATTTAGTACAGTGGCTGGACACATTGGAGGCACTTAATAAAGGTGGAAGATTTAAACATACCTCTTTAAATATCACTGGGAACAGAGAGGGTCACTAAAAAGATGGATTTCAGGACAGACACACTGGTCTTCTATTTCACAGTTTTCATGTCATATCAGATTGCTGGGGGACTTGGTTCCAGAGTGAGTGCAGAAAAGTCATGTAATTAGCCTATTAAGTTCATTTAATGTCTTGTAAAGCTATTCAGGTGGGTCCAGTAGCTAGATCAGTTACATCTTGTTCCCTGCCTTGCAGAGTGTTACCTTTCCACATTGGTTATACTTCCCTTAGAGAGAATCAGCCAAATCAGAAGGAACTGGTTCTTTCATATCCTGTAAACAGAGAAATGTAATTAAGGGTTTTTGTAGCCAAATCCAGGTCTAAGAGGTGTGTCTTTCCACCTCTATGATCTTCAACAAGACTCATAGATATAGAATACCAGAATATTAGAACTAAAAGAGAGCTTTAGAGATCTGCAGGTCTACCCTCTTCATTATACTGAGACTTGCCTGAGTCACACAACTAGCAACGGCCAGGCTCGGTGTTGTGAGTGGATACAGAAGGAATGAGAATGTTATGGATATGGAGTTGTAAGGAAGAGAGAAAGGTCAAAGGTGACTCTGAAGTTGTAAAACTGGATGACTAGAAGAATAGTGGCACCCTCAATAGAAAGAGGAATGTTTGAAGGATGAAGCTAGTTTGGGAAAAAAGAGAATGTATATGTTGGATTTCAGATGTGTATGGGACATTCAGGTGGAGATGGCAAACAGACCTGCAGGACTGGAGGCCAGAAGGCCTGGATATGTACATTTTGAAGTTATCTGCTTAGAGATGACAACAAAAAAGTGTAGTATGCATGGTGGAGAGAGAGAGAGAGAGAGAGAGAGAGAGAGAGAGAGAGAGAGAGAGAGAGAGAGAGAGAGAGAGAGAGAGAGAGAGAACACTAAGAAAAGACCATTGAATGTAGCATTTAAGAGACTGTTGGTAACCTTAGAGAGAGAAATTTTAGTTAAGTGGGGGGGGGGGGGGCTACCAGGGCCCCACAGTAGTGGAAGATGAGAAAGTGGAGTCAATGAGATCATTTTTCTATGATTTTGACTATGAAATGTAAGATAATTAAGGAAGTAATGGGTTAAGTGAATGTATTTGAAGAATAGAAATGTGAGAATATTTGTAGGCATTGGAGGTTGAGGAAAGATTGAATATTAGAAGTAAAGAAGGGAAGATTGGCAACAAAAGCTCCCAGAAGAGATGGAAAAGGATGAAATGAAGGGTACAAGTAGAGGTGACATGGAGAAAGATTATCTCTTTGTCAAAGAAAAGAGCAGAGAAGAAAATTGTGCAGAGGATGGCATCAAGGAGTTTTAAGATGTAGAACTAGGGAAAGGAATGAGCTGATGACTAATGATCTATTTTCTCAGTAAAATAGGAAGCAAAATCATCTACTAAGAAAGAGAAAAGAAAGGGTCGTGTGAGTACTCTTAGGAGAGAAAATAAGGTTTGGAACAAATATAATGGGAAAGAATAATAAAATCAATCAAGAAAGAATAAAGACATTGTCATGGCAAATTAAAATTAGACAATACAACTTTATAGTAGATCTATTTGGCATAGTTATGTGACTTCCTCTAGTGGTATTCAACAGCACAGAGGAACAAAGAAAGCAGATGATTTGGGTAACCCAGGATCAGGTTTTGACAAGGCACAAGAGGCAATGAGACAAAAGAGGAAGCAATTGTAGGGTACAGGTCTGGTAAAGTTGTACTAGTTAAATACTGGGTCAAGATTTCAAAGGGAAGAAATTGTGGCAAGAGCTGGGATTAATAGGCTAGGATAACAGGAAGATGTAGATGACTCAGAGGTTGTATTGAGGATAAATAATGAGTTTACAAAGAGTGGGGAGAGAGAGAGATGAGAGTACAGGAAATTGAGATCAGAGAAAGTAATATCAGAGTTTTGGATCATGGAAGTTGAACAGTTATAGGCAATGGTAGGATAAAATATACAGCTCTTCCTGTGTAATTGAGGTAGAAAGCATATGTCATATGAGCTGAAGAGCTTAATTACCTTGGAGACCAAAGCATTTAAGAAGATATTGATAAATATATTGAAGGCCCTCAGAATGAAGGCAAGAGTGAGGATAGAGAAGACTGCACCAGGTACTGAAATCCTTGAGAAAAGGGAGACATACTAAGAGGGATATACACCTAAGAAGGTCAAAGACAGGCAGAAAGATACCAATACACACTAAAATATTTGTAGTAGTGTGGATGAGAGAGAGATACTGAAGGTTCCTGATCCCCCGCTAGTACAGCAGCCAGTTTGTAGTAGCAAAGACCTGGAAACAAAAGTTAGTACCTATCTGTTGGGGAATGGCAGAACAAATTGTGGTGTGTATGACTGGGGACAGTATCTTGTGGAGGAGCCAGGTATTCATTGGTACAAGAAAATAAAAGGCATGTGAGAAGAGGTCTAATAGGAAGGGACGTTTTTTTAGCAATAAAACTGAGAGCAGCAGTTAAGTTGAACAGTGGAAGAACATCAAGCCTGGAGTTAGGAGGACCTGAGTTCAAATTTGGGGTTAGACACTAGCTGTGTGATGCTGGACAAGCCAAGCTACTTAATCCCAATTGCTAGCTCTTACTGCTCTTCAGTACTAAGTATAGATTCTAAAGCAAGGGTTTAAAGAACAACAGAACTAAGTTCCATAGGGCACAATGGAAGGAGAGGAGATTTGAAAAGTTCTTGTGAAGGGCAGAGCTAAGGTGGACAGGCACGAGGAGTTAAAGAATAGTAGCAGGGGAAGGAAGTTTTTGTACCCCCAAACCTACAATTCTGAGTCACAGGATTTCAGAGATGAAAAGGAGGGAGGATGCTAGCCAGGTTATCAAAATTTCTACAGACTCAGCTTGATGATAATGGAGTGTTACAGCAATGTTGATTCTTCTCACCCTGCCCTGCTGGTTGGATTGGATCCAGCTGGTGAGTGGCTATTAGACTATGAGCTCCTTAAGAATAGGGAGCCTTTCTTTGTAGCTCTAGCCCTAGCACAATACCTGGCACATTTCTTTTTTTTTTAGTCACTTTTTAGTCATGTCTGATTCTTTGTGAAACCATTTGGGAATTCTTGGTAAAGATGTTGGAGTAATTGTCCATTTCCTTCTCCAGTTCATTTTATAAATGAAGAAACTGAAGTAAACAGGGTTAAGTGACTTTTCAAGGTCACACAGCTAGTATCTGAGACTAGATTTGAACCCAGGATGATGAGTCTTCCTAACTCTAGACCCAGGACCCTATCCACTGTGCCACCCAACTGCCCCAATTTGGCACATAGTTGGCACTTAATAAATACTTATTGATTGATCATTTTCCCAATAATTCATGACCATCAATGTAGAAAGGATAGGACTGAGAGCTATTTTCTACTTTACTTCTTTTTGGTCACCAATTGGTCACTAATGTGTCACCAATTCTTTGGTCAAAGAATTCATTTCCAAATGACCAGCCTCTTGGTGATTAACCTAGTGAAATCTAGCTAAGTTGATCCTCACAAAGTAGAAGCTGTAGCATCCTGCATAGCTCCTAATGCCCTCCATTTCTACATAGATAGGGTTCAACAAATTATTTTGAATGAATGAATGATTCATTCCTTTCTTTTTCTTCAATCCATCTCCTAAACAGGGAATCTACTCAGTTTAGCTAGTTTGCCAATTCAACAAGATTCATGTTGCATTTCCCCCCAAAATCTTATTATTTAGATTTAAAACAAATATTCTTTTCTTTGCAAATTGTTCAATTTTTTTATATCTGAATGAGTTTCAAAGGAAAGAAAAACAGAGTTCAGTGTTGAGAAATAAAAGGCCTCAACTTGTTCCAGTAAGAATTTTAATAATCTCTGTTTCATTTATTTTCTCCCAAGGTACTTTAATAGATAAGTAAAACTACAGTGCTCCCTTCAGTTTTATTCTACAGGGTTAGATCTTAGTCTTTGATCATTTCAGTATATTGAAATTCAGTATATATTGAAAAGAATTCCTCATTTTTATTACAAATCTTATCTGTTCATATTCAATATGAATAAGGGATATTGTTACTGATATAGTTCATTTTTACCTTTTATCAAAATGTCTTCAGTCTCAAAGCAAAGCAACTCTCTAAAATAGGTACTAATGTACTTTTGTCTAACCACATGTGACAATATGAGTTAGTGCTAAATTTTTTCAATTTTCTTTGATTCTCCAGCCCCACTCCTGACCCCTCCACTCTTGGTAAATAACCTCACATCCTACTTTACCAAGAAGGCCATTTTACTGAGAAAGAAGGGACAGGTCCCTTCCAAATTCATTCCCCTCTCTCCATTCCTACTTCTTTTGTCCTGCTTCAGGCCTTTATTACTTCTGAATTGTCTTGACTCTCATGGTGGCCTCCTAAGTGATCTTTCTGCTTTCAGACTTTCCTAGCACAAAGCTGCCCTTAATAACCCTGTCATACAATCATGTTATTTCCCCACTAAAAGATTTTCCCTGGCTGTCCAGCCTCTTTTATGTCAAGTTAAAACTACCTAGCTTAGCATGCAAGGCCCTCCCCAATTTGGTACCAACTTTATTCACAAGCCAGACTTATTATTTGCTATTTCCCTGAATACATAACTTTTTTCTTGTCCAATAAAATGAGAAATGAGTGACTGATAGGATGATAGATGTAGGATTGGAATGACCCTCAGTGAGTCTTCTAGTTTAACCTCCACATTTTATAGATAAGGAAACCAAAGCCCAGAGAAATTGTCATTTGCTCAAGATCACATATCTTGGTAAATCTTTGGTAGTAAGTCTTCAGGTTGTGAATTCAAAATTACAGGTCCAGAACTGGAAGAAACCTCAAAGACCCATCCCGTCACTTTACAAATGAGGAACCTGAGAGATAGGAAGGTGCCCAAGTTCACAGAGGTTAATAAACATTGGTGGTAGGCTTTGAACCCACAGATTTTCAAAACTCAAATGACCAGGAAGTTCTAATCATGTTCTCCACAGTTTTAAATCATATTATGTCAATATACAAGGCTCCATGATCTATCTTGGTGTCCTGAGTTGACTCACCTCTACAAAAGTGAAGTTTATAATCTATCTGGAAGAGGTTTGTTTGACATTTCAAATCCCACCAAATAAAACAAAAGTTTTGCTTTAGAAGCATACTTGTGAAATTTCCCTGCATAAAACACTCCATCTTCTCTTTCCATGTCTTGCATAGATTGTCCCCTCTTGGAAATGTGAATCTTAAAACTGCTCAGACTGTACTTTAGAAAATTTGATTAAGCTATTCCCCCTTTAACAATGAAGATACTTAATCAGGAATGTATTGAGAACTTTTAAAATTACTCCACCCTACTCAGACAGTGCCTTAGGGGAAGATAAAGTTGTAAACTCCTGATTGAACAACAAAAGTCCCCAACTCATACCTTATAGAAAAGCTAGAACCTTAAGCTCAGGTCTATTTTTAGATTTGATACAAAAAGGTGCTCAGTACCTATAAAGGTTAAATCAGTACCTAAAAGGTCAAGCAACTTACAAAAGGAGAAGCTTAACAAAAGAGGTGTGAAGTAATCAGATTTAATCTAACCAGAAAAGGTGAGAACAAAAGAAGATGAGAACTAAGAATGGGCAGTCCTGGGAAAAAGCGTCTACTGTAATTGGTAGACGTGAAAATTTAGGGGAGGTGACATAAGAGAAATTTTCTTTAAAAGGAAGGGACTTTATTGAGTTGGAGGTTAGTTTTTGGATTAGAAGTTAGTTGGAGTTGGAGTTCGGAGGTTTGGAGCTTTCTTGAAGACGATCTTGTGGTGAGTGATAAAGACTGACTAGCTCTCCTTTAGGCTCAGGCCTAGGCCGTTTGGCCTAGGCCGTTTGGCCTAGGCCTTTTCTACTATTTTCTCTTTCTCTCTCTCTCTCTCCTTCCCTTAATTCCTTCATTTGTATTAATTAAAATCTCCATAAAACCCAGCTGACTTGGGTATTTTCACATTTGGGAATTTTCCCATGGCGACCACTTAATTTTAGATTTTAAATCAAGATACTAAAAATTATCTTTACAGTTTGGCTGAAACCTTTACAGTTTTGGCATTTACAGTTTTTAACATTCACAGTTTTGGTAACCACATTTTGGCGGTTACAGAATTTTTAACTCCCTTCAAGATTCAGTTTGTTTCACTTCCTACAAGAGGCTTTTCTTGATGCTTCCAGTTCTTAGTGCTCCCTGGGACTAAGATGACTGTATTTCCTTTGCATATATTTTATATTTATTTGTATTACACCTATAGTGTACATGGGCTACTTTGTATGTATCCCAGGAAGCACTTGGAGCCCTGCAGTAGCAGAAGTCTAGTTTAGTTCATGTACTGCTTTCTTTAAGCCTACAGAAAGGCAGTGTGTCACTTTATTAAATATCCAGTAAGGGGCAGAAATATCTGAGTTTACACCAGGTTGATCTCCAACCTTCAGTTTCTCACTGGCACATATCAAGTGTAGCTTCCCAAAAAGTTGCAATATCCCCAGTAGCCACCAGTAGCCAGTCTGCCTTGAAATGCTTAGAATACTCCTAGCACTAGACTTCTCGGCTCACACCCAAATCTTATTGCTTCCCTTTCTCCTCTCTGTTTTAGGCAGGATCAGGACCATTTTTCTTACTGGTTACTTATTATTTGGTTTCTCCCTATGAGAACTTCCAAGGTCCCTTGGTACTACTCCCTTTGAGATGAAAAAACTCTGCAGAAACATTTTCTATATTTATTTAGGCACCTGGTATAACACCACTCCAAGTAGAATATAAGCTCCTTGAGACCAAGGACCATTGCTTTTTTGTCTTTGTAGCCTTAGCACCTTCCATGGTCCCTGGCACATGGAAGGTACTTGATAAACATTTATTGAATTAAATTGGGTCAAATATTTATTTGTGGATAATTTATTTTAGTTAGAGAAAAAAATAAATTTAAACCATTCAGTCCCATTCAAAAATATTCTATATTCAATTTGGGGTGAAGAGAGTGTAATGAACATGTTGCCATTTCACATAAGGACCAAGATATCTATGCATTCTGGAAAAAGAAAACCTCAAATGTATTGTTCTGTGATTGCGTAGGAAGCACAAAGCAGCTTGATTCCAGCAATATATAGACAACCTTCGTGAACCTTATTTCAAAATGGTTTCTGTGAGAATGGCTTCTGAGCATTTGGGTTCAAGGTGAGGGCTGGGAGATGAAAGTCTGAGGTCATGGAAGTAGGAGCTGGTAGAGGCAATTCTATGTGCTGATTGATTTATTTGTGGATAATTTATTTTAGTTTAATATCACATGTTTCATGGGAACTTTGTAGTTGATGAGATATTTATTTTTTCCTCCAGACAAGTCATTTCCTTCATTAGATCAGAAGAGTCATATTCCCTTCTGTGGACTAAAACCTTGAAGGAGAATTTAGATTAAGATGCTAGTTGAGAGAAATGGCCCCAGCTCCCATTTTCAATCTTAAGTGGAATAGTATTTCTTTAGCAGCCACGAGGACATGGTACTCTGCTGGGGACAAGGAAAGGCAAATTAAATAAATACCCTCTATTGGTGGCTTCAAGCTGATGAAAGTCAAATGAAGTTGACTCATTTGGGGAGGGGGTTGCCTCTTTTTTTAGTTGTTTGGAGGATGTTGGAGAGGGAAAGGAAAGGGAGAAAAGATGAGAATCCATTCATTGTCACCATTTTCCCCTCAGCATCCAATAATGCTCTCAAACCATTACCTTCCTGTCCTTAAGAGGCATCATGGGAAAATTGATAATTGACATATAAAACTTTCTGTTTTCTGTTTCTAGGGATATGAAGCCTGACAACATTTTACTTGATGAGCATGGTGAGTAGTATGTACATGTAAATATTTGGGGTAGAAAGAATTGATTTTTTTTAATTGATGGATAAGTTATGTGCATGTAAAGCAGCTTACATATGTGAAATTATTTTACACAATAGACTTATGGCTAGCAGGGATCTTAAAGGTGATTCAGTCTATTCCCACTGCCATTTTACAAATGAGGAAACTGAGACCTAGAGGGGTGCAATAACTTGCCCAAAGTCAGAGCAGAACTGGAATTACAAACTAAATCCTCTGCTTCAAATTTTAATCCTCTTCCCAAAGCGTAATGGTGCCTTTTGATAGCGTGCTTTGGAAAAGTGTAGTCATGAACTTCTATCTTAAATACATGACAGTATGTAAATTTGATGAACATGGCAATGGCAATGGCTGTGTCTTTGTCCAAACTGCTAATAAAAAATAGTAACCAGAAAAAAATTAAATACATGACAAAAATGTGATTGGATATCATCTAAACAGTTTTCATGAAACTTGTAGGATAATCCCTAACCATTCAGTTTTTCAGTGTTCAAATTTTCCCTGTGGTCTAGAGGGATGTACATGCTCCTGTGGCGTATGTGGTGGTAAAAGATTCTGGCCATAATTACCAGGTACACTAGATGAAGGAGTTTGGCATCTACAAGTTTGCTTAATCATTTAAAGCGTAGGTTAGGGTTTAGTAATGGGGTTGGAAATCCAAAGGGAGATACATTGTTCTTTTATTTATTTATCTGAGTTTTAAACTGAATTTGCCAGGTAACACCTGAGCCTCGAGAGCTGAGCATCAGTTTTTAATATGACCTTTCCTTTTAAAACACAGGGTAAATCATTTATTTATGGCCTGTTGGGAAAGGGTTGAATATTTTTTCCCACTTTCAAATTGATTTCCTTTCCCTCCTTTCTTCTTTTTTTCTTTCTCCCCTCAGTATTCTACTTCTAATGCTAATAAATTATGAAATATATGCTTTGGGGCAATGGATTGAATTAGCATACAGGTGTTTGAACTGAAAAGAACTTGTACCTTTCTTATTTTTACCCAATAGCAGGGACAGGAAGATTCTCTTAAAGTTTGGGCCAAATGAATCATAGATTAAGAGCTGAAAGAGATCTCAGAGGTTGCCAAGGCCAACCCTTCATTTTAGAGATAAGAAAATAAAATCCTGGAGAGGGTACATTGACTTGCCCAGAGATACACAAATAGTAAATATCTGAGGTGGGATTTGAACCCAGTTCTTCTTGACTTCAAGCCCAGCACCCTATATAACAAACTGTGCTGCTTCACCATCAGATAGGTCACTAATTATAATGAAAGAATTAATGAAGGAGATACCTTCTCTGATTAGGGGAGGGTAGGAATGAAGGGAGTTAACCAGGTAATTGAATATAACAAACAAAAAATGTTTTTAAGACAAAGAAAAAGCATGGGCTAAGCAGTGAGGTTACAGGTATTTACATTCTAAAAAAGGGAGACAACACATAGACGCAAGTTCAGTTTGGGTAGATGGAAAGCTCCCAGAGGTTCTGAGGATGCAGAGAGCAAAGCAAAGAGTAATCATCTTCTTTAATTTAATTTGCATTGATTAAAAACTACATCAAGTGGTTTGGTTAGGTAGTTCAGTGGATAGAACAATGAAACTGGAATCAGTAAGACCTGAGTTCAAATCCAACCTTAGACACCTACTAGCTGTGTATCCCTGGGCAAACCATTTAACTGCTGTTTGCCTCAGTTTCTCCAACTGTAAAGTGGGGATATTTAATAGCACCTACTTCCCAGGATTATTTTGAGAATCAAATGAGATACACATAGGAGGTGTGTAATAAGTGCTTGTTTCCTTCCTTCCTGTTTTCTGATATTGAATCATTTGATGGAGTTAGCTTTCTTTTCTGGATTTTCAGTAGCTTTGACCACTAAGGAGATGAGAGCTGTAGCACCTGAAGAGATAATGGCCAAGAATCCATTCCACAAGAGTTGTTTGCCTGGATGGTGGCTTTGGGGTCATTGTGAAAGCAGGGACACTAATATATGGCTTTTGGACTTGAGCTTTCTGGGTAGATTGTGATAGGGCTAGTAGACCTCTTCTCCACAAAGGAATCATAACATACTTTATTTGGCACATCCATCCCTTTATATTTTTGTAATAACTTCACAAATTGAGTTTTCCCATTTATTTATTACAACCTTATAATATAGGCAGAGATGATTAGATCTACCTTACAGATAAGGAAACTGAGACCAAAGATGTTGAGTGACTTTTCCAAAGCCACACAGCTAAAAAATGGCAGAACCAGAACTAGAACCTGTGGCTCTTAATACCTAGTTCAGTTATTTTGCCACCATATTCCACCGCCTCCCCAAATATGTGGCCATTTAGTCTCCATTTTGTGAAAATCTTAGCATTAATTTATTTTTTACTCAGGATCGTGCCCAATGTTAACACAATCTGGGGACCAGTGCCTTGACTGAGGTTTTTTTTTCTTACCATGAATCTTATGACTTTTCTATTATCCCTCACTCAGTAGCCTTGTGGACTGTCCTTGTGAAGGGGTAGTATGAAAAAAGTTGAGGGGACAAGCTAAGAACCTTTTACAAGGTCAGCTCTTTCCTTAGTCTCTAACCACCAGCACCAGGGCATTCATGTTTATTCTGAGAGAGCTGAATTATGCATGGTGGCCCTGTCCTCTTGGGAAGGAAATTTTGCACCTCTGCTTTTTCCTTATTCTGTGGCTGCATCCAAGCCGGTTTCACATCAAAACAGACCCTGTGAAGACTGAGCAGTCTTCCCCGTGAATTATATGGCCAAAGTGTGATTACAAGGACCTCTCTGCAGTCTGGGGAACCCATTCACTTCCAATTAGTCCATGGTGCCTCCGGAAAATACTTTTTCAATCTGCCTTTTCCCCCATTTGGCACAGAAAGCCAAAATCCATCCTGACTGGGTGTCCTTCTTGATGAGACCAGGGCAGAAATCCCAGCAGGGTCTACTGAGCCCGAACGATTTCAGACCTGAAGCCGACAATGAACCGAGGGAGACTCTAACTAGAGAGTTTGTTTTCAGAGAGGTCGCACTGCCCTGTCCTTATAGGAGGCTATATTCTACACGTTCTGAGCTTTGCTTTTCTAGGAAAAAGACAAATGACAAGAATATACTCTCATTAATTATTATAAAAGGACATATAATATCACACATTATAAATATATAGTCAGAATCAGTGCAGATTAAACCCTATTCCCTATACCTTCCATAGCTATTAAGTCAACAATTGATTAGAAGATCATATATTTAAAGCTAGAAGGCCCCCAAGTGGTCCTCCTTAGTTCTCTCCAGTCACTTATGCTCCCTTCCCAAAATGCATTTATTTTGTAAATCCATTTTACCTAAGTATCTGTTGCCTCTCCCCTTAGAATATACACTTCCAGAGGGAATGGACTGTTTCGCTTTTATCACTGTATTCACAGTCCCTAGCACAATGTCTGACCCACAGGGACTTAACAACTGTCTGGTGATTGATTAATTGGTACGTGTAAGCCCTCATTTTAAAGATGAAGCATCTGATGCTTGGAGAAGAGGACACACAGGTAATGAATGGCCAAGTCAGAATTAAAACCTAAGTCTCCTGACCCCCATTTCAGTGCTTTTCCCAATGAACCCTAGGAACCCAAGGTGACTTCACAGCCACATAATATACCCTTTATTCATATATCTCTTTAAATTTTTCATAGCGAATTAACAAATAAGCTATATGGTTTCACTTGATCCTTACCACGACCTTACAAGTTATGTAGGAATTTATAATCCCATTTTATAGATAAGAAAATAGAGGCTCAGCAAAATTAAGTGACTGGCCCAGCATATGACAAGTCAATGATCTATAGAATCATAGCTGAGAGGAGCTGTAAAGACCATCTAGTCTGATCCTCTCATCTGACAGAGGAAGAAACTGAGGCCCAGGGGAAGAAAATATTTTATTTACAGCTAAGTATTAATTGGCAGAATCGGGATGAAAACACAGGTGTCAGTTCTCAGATCAAGGCTTTTCCCACTACGCCCTTTTCTCTCACGCTTGAAAATCCCTCGATTGGCGGCTGAGAGATATGTCTTAATGCATCTTTCATGCTGTTCTAATGCTGCAGATGGCAGGTGAGTGGGATAGGTGACCTTGAACATGTTCCATTTTCCATGGAAGTTAAACTGTATCCGACATGAGGACTGAAAACAAGGCTGCTACAGCTCAGAAGGCAATCCAAGCTCCAACCCAGCCCAGTAGGACCAGATGATTCACTTCTCTGTCAAGAGAGCCCTTAGCAAGCCAGGGTTTTCAGGAGCTCCTTTGGGTCCCTGACCAGCTGCACTGTGAGGGGAGACATGGGAGGTAATGAGAAGATCTGAGTCTTCTCGGGTCTTGTGTCCTAACTCTCACCCACCAAGAAAATCATTCCCTCTCTCTTGGCTTGTCTCCTCCTCTGCAAAATGAAAGACTTTTATCGAATGAACATTAAAATCCTCATTTTGTATAACAGCTTCTTCATCTATCAAAAAGGGACAATATTACATGGCCTGCCTTGTAGGGATTAGTTTGTTTTTAAAGATGAAATGAGAAACTGTATTTAAAAGTATCTTGACATAGCATAAAACAACTATATCAATATAAGATTTTATTTCAATAATAACAGTAATAATTAGCATTTATATGGTGCTTAATCGTTTGCAAAGCACTTTACATACGTCATCACATTTGCTTTTCACAACAACCTTGAAAGGTAGGAGCTAGTATTATTTCCATTTTACAGATGAGAAAAGTAAGACTGAAATTAAGTGGCTTGCCCAGGATCACACAGCTAGAAAGTGTCTGAATCAAGGATTTGAACTCATATCTATGATCTCACTGATATGGATGAATCTACTATAATTAATTATACATCTAAGTCTTTACCCATTTCCTCATTCCTGTGCCAGATGTATTGGTATCCTCCCATAATGGAACCCTTCCTCCATGATTTTCAGTTTTATGGATACCTATGTAGATACTTCAGACTGCATACTATTCTTCACCAATATGGAAAATCAATATTGTAGCTACCTTTTTCATCAATCAATCAATCAATCAATCAATAAACATTTATTAAGCACCTACTACATACCAGACATCATCCTTTAGGGTACTTTTTAAGTTATCCTTTTTAGAATTTTTTTAATATACATTCAAACCTGCAGTAGAAAGTCTAGTTTTTAGAGTAGCACGTTTTTTCTACATTTTCCCTTCATGGGTAGTCCTTTCCAATTATACATTTTCTTAATGACATCCATTACAGTATTTCTTGCATGCAGGTCGCCATTGGAAATATGCTGTTGTTTAAATGTCCTGTCCCCTGTGCATCCCCATACGTTGCCCTTTGGGTCACCAACAATTTGATTCTTCGGAGATTGCATTGTCCCATCATTCATCACCATCTGGCACAATCAGAATAGAGGAGTTTTGTGTTGGAAAGCTGCTTGGAATTATTAAAAGCACTCCACTATGTGCTATAAAATACAGTTTGCCCTTTTGCCCATATTCAATTTGGGGCCCAACTCATTATCCTTCTGCATTTGCCTGTCCCAGAAATAAGTACTTTTGTTCTAACTTAATAGCCAGGCCATCCAGCTGCATGTCTTAGGCTGAACAATAGGCATTTTTCATCTATTTGGTTTTGCCTTGAGAATGATTTCTTTTGAGTTATGGTGGGTCGGAGGCTCTCACGACATTGGAGATAGGGAGCTCTCTTCCAAGTGAGGAAGACGTGGTTCAGGTACATGTGATACAAATCCCTTAATCTCTCAGTGGCCCCACAAAACCCTCTAAGACTGTAAGTTGGAAAGCAAGTATTGATTACCTTTGATAGAAGATATTCTTTACCTAGACTTCCCTTGCCTGATAAAAGCACTGGTCTTGTCAAAGACAGTATAAAAATCATGAGTCTATATGGCTTTGAGGCTTGATGCAAATTAGCAAAATATCATCCACAAATAGGAGCCTACATAACAATCTTAGAAAACCAATATGGTGACTACCTTATTCATCAATCAACCAACAAATATTTATTAAGCTCCTACTGTGTACCAGACACCCTACTTTCGGGTACTTTTTAAGTGATCTTTTTTGGACTTTTTTAAATGTATATTCAAACATGCAATAGAAAATTCAGTTTTTAAAATGGTACATGTTTCCATGACTTGCATTAGGCCATAGACTGCCTGGGGAAGCCTGATGATTCTCACATTGAGAACTAATGCACTGATAAAAGATGTAAGCTCTGTGTGTTGGACTGGAAAGAGGATCAGATTTGGATTCATAAAACCTGGTTTTGAGTATTGTTTATTCAATTTAATAGCTATGTGGCCTGGGCCAAGTCATATGCTTTTTCTAGTCGTGTTTTCTCATTGTTTGTCATTCAAGGCAGCTAGGTGGTACAGTAGATAGATTACTAAGCCTTGAGTCAGGAAGACTCCTCTTTCTGAGATCAAATCTGGCCTCAGACACTAACTAGCTATGTAACCCTGGGCAAGTCACCTAAACCTGCTTGCCTCTCAGTTTCCTCATTAAATATTATTAAATTAAATATTAGTAAAGATAAAATGAGCTGGAGAAAGAAATGGTAAGCCACTCCAGGATCTCTGCCAAGAAAACCTCAAATGGGGTCACAAAGAGTCAAGCATGACTAAACAAAAACAATCACGTTGTAAAATGATCCCTTCGGCTCTAAAATTCTATGAAACTAATTCTGTAATCCCATTTCATCCTGTCTCAAGAGTTGGGACTTCAGGCAAGTTCCTTAACTTTTCAGGACCCCATTTCTTGGTGGAGTAGGTCCTCTGCCTCCTATGTCTCATCTTCTTCTGAAGAACACTGGGAAGGCCATTGGATCAGGAAGCATTTTGAATGCATTTGAAAGAGAGACTCCAAGGATTGACTACAAAATAATATTTCACCTTTGCTCTGACTTCAGAATATTTGTGATATTATTGGTCTGTGTATCCCTTCTGCTGATGCATAAAGTATTCATTTCACACCTTGATGTACCATAATGAGGCATCCAAGAGCAACTTGTTAGTAATAATCCAGGAGTCGTAGATTTAGAGATGGAAGGGACATTCAAGGTCATCAATTCATAGGATCAGAGATATAGACTTAGAAAGGGACCCTGCAAACCAGTTGGTCAGTAAGTCAGCATTTATTAAGCACCCAGTATGTGTCAGGCACTGTGCTAAGCACTGTGGATACACAGAAAGGCAAGAGACAGTCCAAACTCCTTCCTTTACAGATAAAGAAACTGAGGCCCAGAGAAATTAAGTGACTTATTTAATATTTGTGTCATCTAGTAAGTGCCTGAGATAGGATTCAAATTCAGATCTTCCTGACTTTAAAATTCATTGTCTTAGCCACAGTGCTACATTGCCTCTCTTCTTCCATCCCTCTTATTTTACAGTTGAGGAAAGTAAGACCCAGAGAGATTGGGCCAGTGATTTGTCCAAGATCATGCAGTTTCTAGGAGTGCAAAACCAAAGGTTTAAACCCAGATCCTCTGACTACAAATATAGCACTCTTTCCATTGCACCATGAAAATAACTGGGATCCTATTGATATATTTAAATTAAATTGCTATTATAGCACAAGGGCAGTTAGATAATGCAGTGGATAGAATCAGGCCTAGAATCAGGCAAGAATCCTTCCTGAGTTCAAATCTGGTCTCAGATATTGTGACCCTGGACAAGTCACTTAACCCTATTTGCCTTGGTTTAATCATCTGTCAAATGAGCTGGAGAAGTAAATGACAAACCACTCAAATATCTTTGCTGAGAAAATTCCAAATGGAGTCATGAAGAGTCAGACATGTCTAAAAAAAATGACTGAACAACAAAATTACAGCACAGAATTATGAGAATTAAAAGTTGGAAGGGGTCCTGGAAGTTCATTGTTAAATTTTTGGTGTGAGTATTTACACCTTAGAAGTCAACAAAACCTACAAATCAGGACTCAATTTGTCATTTTGCTCATTGTCTACATTTAAGGAAATGATTGAAAAGGGGGCAGCTGGGTAGCTCAGTGGATTGAGAGCCAGGCCTAGAGATGGGAGGTCCTGGGTTCAAATCTGGCCTCAGACACTTCCCAGCTGTGTGACCCTGGGCAAGTCGCTTGACCCCCATTGCCTAGCCAATACACAGTATTGACTCCAAGACAGTAGGTAAGGGTTTTAAAAAAAAGAAAAAAGAAAGAAAATGATCAAAAAATGTTAATTCAGATTAAACCTAAAAGTACATTATGAGTATGCTTTTTTTTTAGTTAGTTGTTGAACATTTATCAACATAGCCCTGCCTAGAGATCACTGTAGCTAAATGATAATTCAGACACAGTCACCTCAGATGTTGGTCACAATTAAGTTTTATCTTTATTCCTTTAAAAAAATATAAGCACTCATTCTATCTGTTGTTACCCTCATAAAATAAAATCAATAATGAATGCCAAATTGCAAGAGGCAATGAGATTTACCTGAAATAGAATCTTCAGCGCCCTCAGGGAGCATATATTGATGTTTGATGTGAGCAATATAACTTCCATAAAGGAAAACAATCAATTTTTCCCCCATATTGAGGATAATGCATTGAGACATCATAAACACAAATGGAAATGTCAACAAGTTGAGGTCTTTTGGATAAGATACCATTTCCAGACTTCCAGATATGAAGCTAACAGAGTCTCAGATTTTTCTGTCTCCATTTCTACCTTAGTATCATTTCCCTTTATGGTTGTTACAAGTTTAAGACCCTTACACAGCTCTAGAACAATGGCACCAGGGACCCTATAGTAGACTATCCAGCCCTGATGGCAAAATTTGTGTTTTGGGTTTGGGGGAGCTTTGAGGTTATTTTTGGTACAGATTTGTTTTCTTTTATTCACAATAGGGTAGTCTAAGGGAAAAAATTTACTCTACCAATGAAGATTATCAGTGTATAATCTTATAGAATAATCTGGGAGGGCATTTGAGAGGTTAAGTGACTTTACCTAGTATTAAAAGTCAACATATATTAAAGGCAGAACTTGAATTCAGTTCTTCCTGATTCCCAGATCAGCTTTCTATAGATTATGCTACAATGTTTATATGTTCAAAATATTCCTTCCAAACCTATATGACAAAGAAAGCTACAATAAAGCTACAAAAAAAGAAGAAAAGCAAAAGTACTATTTCTTGGCAAGAAATTACTTTCTTTTTAGCCCCAGTTATGAAAACTGGGCTCCCTGAAAAAGCAATACCAGGCAATCAGATTTTTAAATCATATTTAACTCCCCTCCTCTCCACACCCCAACTCCTACATATACATACTTCCCTGCTAGTTGACTGACCTGATATAAAGAATGTTAATTCAGCAATATT
This sequence comes from Monodelphis domestica, assembly GCF_027887165.1. NCBI lineage: Eukaryota > Metazoa > Chordata > Mammalia > Didelphimorphia > Didelphidae > Monodelphis > Monodelphis domestica. The sequence goes on from NC_077227.1 coordinate 348,281,575, forward strand.
AGACAAAGATCATCCGTGAAACCTTGGCTACTCTCAGCAATGTAATGATCTGGGACAATCCTGAAAGACTCATTACAGGGATTGCTCTCTACCTCCAGAGAAAGAACTGCTGGAGTCATCTGTCACATCAGGGTAGCTTTGCTTTTATTTTGGAGTTTGGGTTATGTATGAGTTTGCTCTTACAACAGTGACCAATGTGGAAGTGTTTTGCATGATAAGAAAAAAGAATGTTAATTAATGGATTGGTGTAGAACTGGACTGAAGTCTTCAGTGGAGTACCCAAGGAATCTGTTCTAAGGTTTCTAGTAAAGTGTCTAAAGTGTCTGTTTTTGGCACTAGGCTATCAATAACTGGGTTGAAGTAAACACTTTGGAGGTCAAAATAAGGATCTAAAAAAGATCCCCAATAATCTAGGGTCGGTAAAATGTAATAAGGATATGTATAAATCCCTGCCCTCGGGTTAAAAAATCAAAAGAACATTGAAAAAGATGTGGAAAACATTCCTAGAAAACAGTTAATATAAAAGAGAGAGGGTCCTGGTGGAATTCCAGTGTAAATCAGTTCAATATGAGTCAGCAGTACAGTAACAAATATTAACTACCTTTTGGGGGGGGCTAAACCTGTAATTTTGTTGGTTTGGGGAAATCCCTCTACAAAATGCAGATTTGCAGATTCTAGTCTAGAGAGTTACCTGGGTCATTCATTAATAGGCTATGTGTGTGGGGGGGGGGGGGGGTAGCTAGGTGGCTCTGAGGATTGAGTGCCAGGCCTAAAAATGGGAAGTCCTGGGTTCAAATCTAACACTTCCTATACCTGTGACCTAGACAAGTCATTTAACCCCCATTGCCTACCACTTACCACTCTTTTGAATCAATACAAAGTATTGATTCTAAGACGGAAGGTAAGGGTTATATATATTTTTAAAAGATATTATGAAGATTTCATGATTAGGTGACCAGTACAATGTACTTTGAAAAGACTGTTTCCTATGATTACTAAAAAGAACAGAAAGATAAGAGACAAATCTGGCTTATTTCCAGACATTGAATTAAACCATTATCAGGAAAAGAATTATAAAGATTCTTAAGCAACTGTGACCAGTGTCTGGAATATACTGAATGGTGTGAGGTTGTTGCCAGATAAGGGAAGAAACATCATCTACTATTATAACCAAGGATCTGAGTGTGACTTTGATCATAGCCAAAGTATTATAGTTATATCCATCTTTTCTTACTTTCTTTTGTTTTTATTTTATACCAAGTTATATATATTTGGTGATTTTAATGTATAGAGAACTAAGAAATTACTAAGATATATTTATTAGTTAATGAGAACATGATTGTAAATTTATTAATATTTCTCATTATCCAAACGTCCCCTGGATAACTCTAGAGCCAGGAATGAATCAGGTACAGGTTAGTTTGGGTGAGATCCCCAAGACTCCATTTACCCTTGCTTTATGTTTGAGGAATGCTAGAGAGATGGGAAGTCCTCCTTCCCTTATTCTATACTCCATAATATATACTCTATTTAGTATGTGGATACTCCATAGGCATATATGAAATACTTATGAAGTACAGGCAGGATAATTTCAGTGGGAGAGGGCACTTACATCTAGCCTCACGTTGGAGGTAAGCACTTAGTTTGAGCTTGGAAAGAACTAAGGATTCCAAGAGACTGATGTGAGGAGGGAGAGAGCGTTCCAGGCTCAGGGTTCAGCCTCTGTAAAGGCATGTTGCCAACAGATGGCCCTAAGCACTGACCTTGGCTCTTTTCTTTTCCTTAGGACATGTGCATATTACAGACTTCAACATTGCTGCCATGCTGACCAAGGAAATGCAAATCACCACAGTTGCTGGCACCAAACCTTATATGGGTAGGAATTGCTTTGATTATTGGTTATGTAACTGAGTATTTCTTGATTACTCTTTATGCTATTAAACTTTGTGTTATTAAATATAGATCTTTGTGTTATTAAAACCCCTTCCAGCATTTGTCAACTATAGAATATTAATCCTTTTACAAGCTAATGTGTGACTGTTGTTAGATTTTTAAAATTTTTTTTCATTAAGTATTTCCCAATTACATGCAAATTTAAAAATTTTTCATTTTCTAAACTTTTGAGTTCCAAATTCTCTCCCTTTCTCCTGCTACTTCTCCTATCTCTTGAGAAGGCAAGCAATAATGATATCCATTATAGATGAAGTGATAAAAAAAACATTTCCATGTTAGCCATGCTGCAAAAGAAAACACACAAATAAGCCAGAAAAAAATAAAATTAAAAAAAAAAAGTATGTTTCAATCTACATTCAGAATTCATCAGTTCTGTCTCTGGAAGTGAACAGTATTTTTTATCATAGGTCCTTTGGAAGTATCTTGGATAATTGTTTTGAATAGAGTATCTAAGTGTTTCCCAGTTGATCATCCTTACAATATTGCTATTACTATATACAATGTACTTCTGGTCCTGCTAATTTCACTTTGCATCAGTTCACATAAGTTTTCCCAAGTTTTTCTAAAACCATCAAGTTAATAATTTCTCATAATACAATAGTATTCCATCACAATCATATGCGACAACTTATTCATCCATTCCCTAAGTAATGGAAATCCCCTCGATTTCCAATTCTTTACTACCACACACACACACACACACAAAAAAACTGGAATAAATGTTTTTGTACAAATAGGTCCTTTTTAATCTCTTTGGGATAGATATCTAGTAGTGATATTATTGGGTCAAACAACATGGACTTTTTTTTCTAAATTATGTTAGAGCCACTGTGATAGGTATGAGGTATGGTCTTAGAATCAACACTAAGTATAATTTCTAAGGCAGAAGAGCAGTAGGGGCTAAGAAATTAAGGTCAAGTGACTTACTCAGGGTCACAGAGCTAAGAAATGTCTGAGACCACATTTGAACCAAATACCTCTCGTTTCTAGACCTGGCACTCTAACCACTGAGCAATGTGACAAGGAAATCACTTTAAAAGACTGATATATATTAATTTAAGGTCGCCAAGGAATTCAGCTATGTAATTCCTAAATGAAAACTCAAGTCAGCAGTCAACCTTTTATGGAGTTTTTAATTACAAACAGGAGGAAGAAAGGTAAGAGAGAGAGAGAGAGAGAAGGGGAAAGAAGGGAATAGGGCTTAAATACCCCCTCTGTTTTGGCTGGGCCAAAAGGCCCAAGCCCTTAGATAGCTGAGGCAAAGAAAAGAGATCAGTCCCTATCACTCACGTGACCAAAATGGAGAAACAGTCTCAGGGGCCTCCACCTCCAGCCTCCTTCAGAGCAAGCCTTCTCAGAGCACCACCTCTCAGAGCAAAACCTCGCCCACCACCTCCAGTCCTCAGACCCCGCCATCTTTAAGGAAACCATCTAAGTTCCCTCCCCTCAGTTCTCACATCTACCAATCACTGTCCATGTCTTCCCTGTGCCAATGGTGGCTCTAGCTTAACCCAGGACCTCCCAGAGGTCTGTCCCTTTGCACATGTCTGTTGAAGGTCATATTCTCAAATAATTAAATTTTGATCTATGCTGCAGCCCTTCCTAAATCCTGTTAGGTCTGAGTAGGGTGGAGATTGTAAGTTCCAAGACCTGGTTCTGTCATTCCAAGTATCTCTATTGTATCAATTCTAAAATCAATCATGACTCAAAGAACTTCCTGTTCTATGCTTAAGTATAGGTCAAAGCCCTTTCCATTGTTCAGCAAAAGGTTCCTGTCCTAAAGTAATCTTAAGTAGGGAGGAGAAGGACCCTCCCATGCCAAGGGGGGGTTCACATTCCAATAGACTATCAGTAGGAAATTTTTCCAGTATGAAATTTCCAAATGGTGAAATTTCCAACATTTATAAGTCTAAGAAATTTTAAGGTTTACAGCAAGTTAGCTGCCCTGGTATTCAAGGCATACTTTCATAGCCCATTGAACATAATTCCAAATTGTTCTTCAAAATGGTTGGAAGAGTTCACAATTCCACTAATCATGCATTAGTGCCCCACTTTTTCTATTTCCCTCTGGCATTTGTCATTTTCCTTTTCTGTTATGTTAGCCACTGTGATTGGTGTGAGGTGGTGTTTCAGGGCTATTTCAATGTGCATTTATCTAATCACTAGTGACTTAGAGCATTTTTTTTCAAGTAGCTATAGCCTTGATTTCTTTTTCTGAAAACTGTTCACATCCTTTAACCATTTCTCAGTTGGGGAATGACCTGCATTTTTACAAATCTGGCTCCATTCCCTAAATGTTTGACAAAAGAGGCCTTTAACAGAGAAAAATGCTTTAAAATATTTTCCCCAGTTTCCTTGTTTTCCTTCCAATTTTGACCACAGTTGTTTTATTTATGCAAAATCTTTTAAATTTCATATAGTCAAAATTTTCCATTTTACTCCACATGATCCCCTCTATCTCTTATTTTCCCATAGACTCTTTCCTTATCCATAATTCTGACATGTACATTTTTCCATACTCCCCTAATTTATTTATGATAGCACCTATGAAAGGGAATTCTTTTTATCTTATTTAATCAATCAAGTACTTCAAGTGTTCCACCCTTTTTTAACTTAGTCAGGAACTTGAAGATTCTTTTGATAAAAGTTCATGCCCTCAGAAGATGGGAAGTGGATCCCACAAGCACTGCCCCCTGGGCAGTGCCAGGCAAATTAAGAAACTATGATTGGTTCCTGAGATGTGATAAACCAGCCTACAGTGAAAGGAAGTAGAAACCAGAGAGACAGGAAGTGACATGGAGAAAACTGCTTATAAAAGCCAGTCGAGGGCATTCTGATTCATTCTGCCTTGGACTTGGGCATTGGATTTGCTCAGAGTTGGAGCCTTCTGCATTGGAGGGATTTCTGCAGTTCTGCAGTTGGATGCACTTTGTGTTGGAGATTCTGCATTGGAGATTGATTCTGTGCTGGTAAGACTCTTGCTGAAGAGACTATCGTGACTCCTGGTTGGAGATTGGGACCTGAGGGAGCCTTTGTCAAGGCTGAACTGGATTTCTTTGGATTAGCAGTTATAGGGTACTTAGCTAGGCAATATTCCCTATCTCCTTCCTATAATTCCCTTTCTTTACTATCTCTACTTTGCTGTATGAAAACTACTAAAGCTACTAACAGTCTCGTGACTTAAGAGTTAATTTTTACAAATGGCGAACACAACAACTTTTATAATTCTTAATTTGACCAAAACTCATTTTAATTCTTACATACCCCTTATAGCTAAATCATTTTTCCATTTTGATCTTGTCTTGGAATATAGTATGAGATGTTGTCTGTGCCTAGTTCCTGCCAAACTAGTTTTTCAAGCAATTTTGGGATTTAGCAAACATTAGATTATTTTGGTTATTTACTACTATGTATCATGTACCTAATCTATTGAATTGATCTACCACTCTATTTCTTAGCCAGGATCATATTGTTTTCATGATTACTGCTTTGTAATAGTTTGAAACCTGGTACCTTCCTTCACATGCTGTTCCCTTATAGAAATGCAAAGTAACATCCCTATTATTGGTTCAGGCATACTATCATTTAATTAACATTTATTAAGGTCTTAATGTGTGCCCAGAGCTGTGCTAGACCCATCAGCATACAAAAGCAAAAATAAAATAATCTGTGTCTTTAGAGAGCTTTGATTCAATTGGAAGAAACAACATTTAAGTATATACAAATAGATGCAAATAGACACAAATTTATTTGTAGGGAAAAAACACAAGTAACTGGATGGATCAAGATGAGCTTCTTGTCAAAGGTGATGCTTGAACTCTGAAGGAAATTAAAGATTTCAAAAGGTAATGGTGAGGAGGAAGACAGAATTAGCATGGGCCACAGCCAATGCAGAGGCACAGAACTAGGAGATGGTGTGATATGGGTGCAGAATAGCCATAAATCCAACCTGACTAACCTATAGAGCATGTAAAGACATAAAATGTACAAGGCTGGGAAGACAGAGAGGTCAGTGCCAGGTTGGAAAGAACTTTAAATGCCAGATGGGCAAATCCACCATTTAAAAAACTTTCTTCTACCTCCTCTCCCTTTTTAAAAGTCATAATATTGCTTTTGGATGATTAGAATATAGTTAACAGGAAAACTTCTTTAAATGTCCTTGATTTTATTTTTTTATTTAAAAAAATTTTAAACCCTTACTTTCTGTTTTAGAATTGGTGCTATGTATTGGTTATAAGGCAGAAGAGCAATAAGGATTAGGCAAAGGGGGTTAAGTGACTTGCTCAGGGTCACACAGCTGGGAAGTGTCTGAGGATGGATTTGAACCTAGGGCCTCTCATCTCTAGGCCTGACTCTCAATCCACTGAGCCACCTAGCCACCCCCTGTCCTTGATTTTATGTGGTATAGGAGAAAGAATGCAGATCTGGGGTCAGGAGAGCCTTGGAGTTGAATTCTGCCTCTCTAGAGCCAGAATTAGTACCTCTGGAAAGGGGCAGCTAGATGGCCCAGTAGATTGAAAGCCAGGCCTAGAGATAGGAGATCCTGGCTTCAAATCTGGCCTCAGACCCTTCCCAGCTGTGTGACCCTGAGCAGGTCACTGGACCCTCATTGCCTAGCCTTCACTACTCTTCTGCCTTGGAACCAATACACAGTATTGATGCCAAGACAGAAGGTAAGGGTTTAATAAATTAAATAAATAAATAAAATAGAAGGTAGGTTTTTTTTTTAAAAAAAGCTCTGAAAAGCTGAACAAATTATTTAACCTCTCTGAGACTCAGTTTTCCCTCCCCATAAAATGAGGATAATAATACCTGTAATAGCTAACTCATAGAGCTTTTGAGAGAAGCAAATAAGATAATGTGTGTAAAGCTTTTTATAAACTTTAATATGTTATTTATTAGCTATTGTAATTATGATCCTTGTGCCCTGAAAACAAACAGAAAAGACTAGGGGAGAAAACAAATGTGAAATCTGGGTTCAAATGAGCTAATGTCTGTAAAGCATACTTTGTAAGTGACAAAGCTTTGCATAAACGCCAGTCATCCTTGTTATGACCATTACTTTTATTAGGCCTGGCGAGTACATTGGGTCAGATATTTGTGATGCAGAAAGTCTGGGCAGTAATCGAGTTAGGGAGTGAGTCGCTGTGGCCTGTGAAGATGAGGGTCAGTAGTAAAAGCTGAGTGGCGGTTGAGGCTGACCTCTGGAATGGACTGGCCTGGCCTGCTAATGGTCCCTGAGTCTCCATTCAAAATAGATGGTCATTCCCAGAGATCCCCTGAAGAATCTTGAGAAACACCAGTGTAACACTCACGAAGCCACTGCAGCTGCTTGTGTAGACAGCACACGGGTGCCTCTTAATGAAGTCAGTCCCCAGCCTATGCAAATTATGAGTATTATTGTCAGTGCCAGCCAGGGTGATTTGCATGGATGGTGCTGCTTCCCCTGAAGGCCTGTCACCTCTGTTCCATAGCCTGATCGCTTTCTTTTTCTCCTCTGAGAATTTGGTTGTCAGTCACATAAGCAGTGATTAGACGCTGACAGAGAAACTCAGAGCTGCCAAGTTCAGGGAGGATTATTTGTTCAATCGAATGTCCGGTGACTAAATGATGGCAGGACCTGGGCCTGGCTAACCCTGGAGCACAAGCCGTCAGCAAGGTACAAAACGGTGGCATTAGACATCACCAAGACAAGGAATTAATTTGGAGTATGTCTGGCAAGATGGAAATCATTTTTTCCCCAGACTGGGATTCCATTGGCACAGGGAACTCATTATGAGGAAACTCTCTCTGCTCTTTCAGAATAGCATCTGTTCTACAGTTTATAATTCTAGTATTTAAGTGATCTGTCTAGGGTTACGCAGCTAATGCATGTCAAAGGTTGGGTGCAAGGAGGGTTCAGGAAAGACTAGCACCTTTTCAGGGCAGCTCACTCCCCTTGGGTGTTTACCTTTCACCCAACTGTCACCTATGGCCCCAAGAAGCTGCAGCAAATCCTGTGGCTATACCCCCACTATCTTGGCAGACAGGTTAATAAGGATGAGAGTTACGGACAGACCTCAAACCCGCTGATGAGTTAGAGGGGTGTCTACCCCAAACATGTGAAGACTTCCCCCTGTGGAATGGGCTGAAGAGAACAAATGTCCCAAGGACCATGAAGGCAGCAGAAGGAGGTGCTAGGGAGCAATTAGAGCTTGGTCAGACGTAGAAGACGCCAAAGCCATCTTCTGCACCCCTGGCCATCACCAGTCATCCCCGCTTTTGTCCTGCCACTGGACTTTGATGACTGGAAGAGAGAGTGAGACTGGTGGCTTTGTGCCACTCTGCTTCACTTAAATGCCATTCATGCACAAGTCATCCCCCGCCATACACTCTTTTACTCCAACATTGTGATGTCATTGATCCTTATGGAAAATGAAGAACGAACAACAACAAGGTGTCAAAGAAGGGACTTGAATCAGGTCTTCTTGATTCTCTAGGTCAAGTTCCACCACCAAGCCCTCTCACAGGAAGTGATGCGAAATATAAAGGCAGTTCTTTACACTGCTTATGTCTTACATGTACCAATGGTGGCTTAAACTTGCCTTTGGACAGCCCAGGGGGTCAGTCAGTTGTTTCTAATTTGTCACTTGCTAGCACATGAGGATCATGGACCTTCCTCCCCCATACTTAATCCTTAAGTGGGGGTGTATACATTTCTGGTTGCTAAAATTCTAAGACTAAGACTAAGAAGGGTAGAGTAAATCTAAAATTCACAAGTATGCTGTCTCTACTGATAAGGATGAGGATGTTGATAAAGATAACTACTGTTGTTCTCACCATTATCCAAACCTAACGTGGATTCATAAAGATGCAAGAGTCATGTGTCTAATAAATGTCACCACATCAAATACTCATCATCCCTAGGGTTCAGGGAATGAAGTTTTAAAAATACAGAGACCTAGTAAAAGAAATTAAAGCCATGTGGAAACAAGAAGCTACATAGCATCCTGATGTCCTTTCTGCTACTGGAGACACACTGAAGATGCTGTCTATGAGATTCCAGAGGATGAGTTCATATCCTAGTACTTTTCTTCAACTACAAAAAGCAATTATTTTGTCACTCTGGGCAATAGTCTATAGAATTTTAAACATACAAAAGAATAATAACAGCCTTTTGACTTGTCCAAGGACCATTTATGAATTCTATGGAGAAGAAAAATGAAAACAAGATGACAATAGTTCACATTTATAGAAACACTTCAAGGTTTGTACTTGTTCCCTCAAGTCTCAAATGAAATCCTCACGACATCTCTCTGACATATGCACTATCATTATTTTTATTTTTATAGATGAGGAAACTTAGACTAAGAGAGAGGAAGTGGCTTTGCTAGAGTCCCAGAGCAAATAAGTATGTGAGAAGGTATTCTAATCCGTCTTTCTGACTCAAATACTAGTGTTTTATCTGCCACATCATGCTATAAGGATGGTTGACTATTTCTAGGCAATTTAACATTTTTTTCATTATCATAAAATTCATATAATATGACCTTAATAGAATCATAGACTTGGAGCTGGAAGGGACCTTGTTCAACCCCCTTTCACAAATTTGGAAAATGAGGCAGAAAGAAAGTCAATGCCTTTGCCAAACTCACACAGTCAGTATGTAAATGGCAGAGCTAAAATTTGAATCCATATCTTCTAATTTGAATTTATTGCATTTTGCTATATGTTTTGTTCTGCATTACCTCTTAGTGATGACCCACATGTTCATTTTTGGGCTAAGGATCAATCAAGCTAAGCTTTTAAAAGTTCATCATCAGGCTGTCTCTGGGTGATGATCTTTTTCCTCCACATTTTTTTTTGTATAAAAAATTATTTATTCATATTTACTTCTATAGGAACAATGACAGGAAAAGGAAATTGGAGATTTTGTCCCCTTTGGGAAAAAAAAGCCTTACCTTATGTCTTAGAAATGATACAAGTGGGGCAGCCAGGTAGCTCAATCAATTGAAAGCCAGTCCTAGAGATTGGAGGACTTGAGTTCAAATCTGGCCTCAGACATTTTCTAGCTGTGTGATTCTGGGCAAGTCACTTAATCCCCATTTCCTGTCCCTTACCACTCTTCTTTCTTGGAACTAATACTTATATTGATTCTTTTTTAAAAAATAAGACAAAACAAAATCCTTACCTTTCATCTTAGAATCAATATTGTGTATTGGTTCCAAGATAGAAGAGTGGTAAGGGCTAGGCAATGGGGGATAAGTGACTTGCTTAGGGTCACACAGCTGGGAAGTGTCTGAGGCCAGATATGAACCCAGGACCTCCCAACTCCAGGCCTGGCTCTCTATCCATTAAGCTAACTAGCTTCATCAGAAATACTCTTAAAATCCCTTTCCCAAATTCCAGTGGGTTTGTGATCTGTGTTGGCAGAGGGAGTAAAAAGACTTGCTATTAACAGATATTTGAATGGTGAAATAATGATCTCCTACTCTGCTTCTTGGCCTATCTTCACCAGAAACAGTCTTAAGCAGAGCCATTCTACTCCATGGGAGACATCTCCTATGGCTGTTTCTCTTAGATTCCAGGATCGAGACCTTTGTTCTCCTCCTGCCCTTGTCATTTTGCATTTATGTAAGGCTACCATGTGCCCAGAAGAGAACTTCCCCAGCAACCATGCTGCAGTTTTATACGAGGATTTCTAAACAATTCAGTTCAACAGCAAATAATTAACAGTAGCAAAAATAATGCAGACACAGATAACATGCCCTGGATGAACCTCTGGGCAATGAGTTGGGGCCAGGAAAAAGGGGCAGAGGCCCCTCCTGGGTGAGCAAGGAAGGTGAGTAGACTGCACAGTGGGAGAAGTTTTTGACTTAGGGAGCATACTTTTCTAGTGTTATTTCATTTATTTCGTTTGATATTTCATTTTCTTCTTTATTTACCTGTGGCACAGAATGACAGTGAGGCAGGGGAAGGACAGAGGGAGAAATCAGGGCAGAGGAAGAGGACCAGAAGGAGGGGGGGGTGGGATAGGAAGAGGGTGAGGGACAGGAATATGAGAAGAGGGATGAGAGAGAGAGAGAGAGAGAGAGAGAGAGAGAGAGAGAGAGAGAGAGAGAGAGAGAGAGAGAGAAGGAGAGAGAGAAGGGGAGAGAGAGAAGGAAGGAGAGGGAGAGGGAGAGAGAGAAACAAATGGCCCCATTCTTCATAACAGCTAGAAAGCGCATTTTACTAGAAAAAAATGAGCCTCACTTTATGGAACTTCAGAATCCACCAATGTCACAGCTTCCAAATACCAGGTGATGAAATGAATCATTTTTGTCATGGCTGAAACAAATGAATGCATATAATTCAGTCCATTTCTATCCTAGACTCTGGTACTCAAATAAAACTAATAAAAAAGGAGGAACAAAGAGGTCTGATAAGCCCATTCACTCATGTTTGCTACATTTCAAACTGTCATTTTCAGGAGTGGCATGTGTCTCTAAGGTTTTCATCATTCTAAGGTCTGGACCTGGTTTCCATGGTGAAAATTGAAGACAGTCTCTCTCTCTTTCTCTCTCTCTTTCTCTCTCTCTCTCTCTCTCTCTCTCTCTCTCTCTCTCTCTCTCTCTCTCTCTCTCTCTCTTGTCTCTCTCTCTCTCTCTCTCTCTTGTCTCTCTCTCTCTCTCTCTCTCTCTCTCTCTCTCTCTCTCTCTCTCTCTCTCTCTTTCTCTCTCTCTCTCTCCCTCCCCACTCTGTTTTTCAGCTTAGATTACATGCATCATCTAATTTACTTTTACTAAAAAAAAGAAAAGTGGTGTATCTTGTCTTTTTTCAACAGGACTGAAGCTGGGGACGGAATCTTAGCTAATCCTTCAGTGAAGACATAATCCCAGGGCCACACTCCATGTTTCTTGATTGAGAGTCCACCTTTAGCCTTCTTGTTTTTGCTTGGGCTCCTTATGCCTGTGTGATATAGCAGAGAGACAACTGGTCTCTTCTTTGGAAAAACCAGGGTTCATGTGTCTACTATTACACAGTAGCTATGTCATTGGGCAAGTCACTCAAGCTTCCAATGCCTGAGGTCAATAAAGAACAATGGCTGATATACATTGGTAGAGGGAGCTTTCCTCCTCTTAGAACCCTAATCAATGGAATTACCAATGAAAAAGAGGTAGATTGTTAGTCCTTCATTTTTTAAGAGGACCAATGACATCACAGAGTGATGTCTTGAAGGGTAGGTAGGCCAAGTTATCTGATACTTTTCTTCCAGGAGAAATTCATTGTTCCCACTCCTCCCATCTTTATGCAGAAGCTGCTTTCTGCTTTTGAGACTAGGTAAGGAATTTTTAAAATTTTGGTCATGGCAGAAGGTATTATAGCCCTTTGTTTTACATTTTTACTTTTGCAATCTAGAGCAGGAAGGTTTGGATCAATCCATCAAACAGACTTTCTGGGGTGGATTCCAGTATCCTTTTTCATGGCAAAGTAAAGGTTATTTAGAAACTAGCAGAAAAAACAAACAAACAAACAAAATAAGTCTGAACAACTTGGCTCTGCATACTAAATGACTTCAGCATGTATAAAAATCAGTCACCTACAGTTCCTAAAAATGAGTACCTGATCAAAATAGCACCAAGGCTCTCAGTTTACCCAGCACACAATAAGGCACTGAAGAACACCCATATCTAGAGCTTCCTTCTTGTTCTCAATTCTCTTCCATCCACAGGAGAAATGCTAGTCTCTTAGAATCACAGATAGCCTCATCTGGAGAATGGAGCAGTGATACTTGACTCCCTAGCTTTCAGCCTTGTTTCAAAGAAAGCTCTTTGTAAACCTTAAAGTGCTGCCCAAATGGGGCCAGTTTTCCTATTATTTCTCCACTGAAGTCCGTTGGTGCTTCAACAAGGTGTTGTGGGTTCCCAAAGGCTGTGACAGTAAAGCACAAGTTCTAGCTAGTCCTACCAATCCAGAAGTTTTTCTAGTGTGAACCCAGTGATGTTCTGAAGACTATATAACAGGCTGCATTGATGGAAAGAAATAAAATCAGGGACTTATGAGATGATGGCAATCTGTGCTCATCATGGCTGCTCTCACACATTGAGGTTGGGAACAATGCCAGCCGATAACCAAGATGAAGGCTTTATTTGTTATTGTTTTTTTTTTCTTTATCATGGGGAAAAGCAACAAAGATAATTTGTTCAGGAGGTGGGGGTAAGGGGAATGGCTGTATTTCTGAAGAGAGGGATATAATCTTACTTATATTTAGGTATATTTTCTTTCCATGAGGATAAATTTGATGAAGACATAGCAGAATCAATGGATCTTTCATTGATCAGGAACCCAGAAGTAATCATTTGTCCATGTTTCTGTATCTTCTAGCTCCAGAGATGTTCAACTCAAGAAGACAAACAGGATATTCCTTTGCTGTTGACTGGTGGTCCCTGGGAGTGACTGCTTATGAGCTACTCAGAGGCCGGGTATGGTAAAATTTTCTTCCAATTTGTTTCATGCCACAATTATTTTACCAAAAAAAAAGATGGATCAGCCTACAGTAGCTCAGTACATCTTCAAGCTCTGCCTCCTCCATACCCTATTCTTGGATTGACAGTAAGATATCAGTCCTGTAGCCTAGTGAAGAGTTGGAAAGCACCTATGTGATTTCAATGTAGATTAATTCCCTGTCACTCAGCATGAGGCTCAGAATGTTGGTTAACATTAAATTAAGCACCAGAAATTGAAAGAGTAATTTGAATAATGGCAATCTCCCAAGTGGTAACTGCAATACCGTTCATTAAGTAACTTGTGTAAATATATTTGTATGTTTGAAGAAAGTCATTTGGCAATCACAACATGACACACTAGTTGAGAAGCTACCCACTACAGCAGGTGTGAATTATTAATGCGACACAATTCATGCCCTGTCATGTTGAATTCCTCACTGGCACTCGAATCTGGAGTTCTGAGTTCAGGGGCAAAATAGAGTTGTCTCCTTGAAAACCAAAAAAAAATTTTTTGCACTAATGGAAAGAGATTTTGGGGGATGGTTTTGAGCCAAACTAAAGCAACTATTGATTTTCCACATTTTATTCAGCGGAGTGCTTCCAAACATTTTCTAGCCTTCCTCATGTTTTAAAAAAATAAAAAGAGAAAAAAAGAAGGAAAGGAAGGGATGTACCCTGATGAGGAAAGCTTGGACTTTTGATATTGGTGGGGGGAGGAGAGAGAGAAGAACCCCCCTTTCCCACAAAGCAGGGTACAGGAGGGGACAGCAGATGTAACAGGTTGGCTCAGAGAGAGGAGAGGGGGTTTGAAGATTTTCCCCCTTCTGCCTTCCCTCCTTAGTTAAAGCTGCTCTCCCCAATTTGCTTTTGATCCCTCTTGTCCCCCCTCCACTACTCGAGACCCAAAAGTCTCCCCTAGATCCGTTCACTCACACTCAGCTTGGGGAACAGATAACTTTAATGTTAACTCAATCAGATAATACAAAAGGAATAATGGGCAGGGAAGAATGGGAAAAGGAAAGTGGGAAAAGGGGGTCCCTGTCTATCTAAACCCTTTTCCTTCCCTCCTCGAGTTTGGGGGGGAACTCTGGCCTTGGATGTCTGAGCCCCCTGAGAGAAGTCATGTTGACTCATCCCTGGGCAACAGGAGCTGAGGTAAAGTCTGCTCAGGTTTCTCTTCAGAAAGTCTCTTCAATTGGGAAGTGTTTGGGGGAAAGCTTTCCAGTCACCAGCAGGAAAAATGGGTAACCCTCAGGAGAAAGTCTTTATCCACTTTCTCTCTTTGACATCTCAAGATGGAGAGACCCTCACTGTTCTCCTCACCAGAGTCTTCTCTCCTCAGGAAATTCACTCCTGGGGCCCCTCCCCCATCAAGGTGATCAATTTCATATACTCTTCAATCTGGCACTTTTCTCTAGTGCCAGCCTCTATCACACTCATGATGAACACTCCCAAAGGATATTCAGAGGAGAGAGAGTAGAGAAGGCTAACAAAAAGAAAGAAAGCAGGTAGATGAGTGAGAGAACATTTGATATTGTGATCACCTGATGGTTAGAACACATCAACTGGAAAATACTGATCAAAAATCCTTACTATAGTTTTGGGCATCTAATTTTGAGAATTGTATGGTATCCCTAGTAAAGGGAAAGGAGGTTGGAAAAAGAGGAGTTAGGAGAATGAAATGCTAGACAGGAAAAGAGCAGAACTGAGAAACTGGATTATACTCCTGGATACTGCATCATGTAGCAGAGGTAAAAGAATTTAGATTAGGCCCAAGGAAGAAACAGTAAGATGGAGAGGCTCTTGTAATAAGAAGAGTCCAAAAATATATTTTGTGGAATTTCTCACTTCTCTGGTCCACAACTGCCACCATGATATCCAGGTCCTTTATATTTTTCCTCCCCTGGATGAATTCCCATTTATCAATGCCCTTTTAAAATGTGGTCCTTAGAAGGGAACACAATAGTCCAGGGTGCTACATCCCTCTTAACAGAGCCTATAATTCTATTAACTATTTGGATTACTATATTATGCAATAGACTCATATTGAGCCTACTGTCCACTAAAATCCCTAGGTCTTTTTTCAACTAAACTGCTTTCTAGATGTCTCATCCATTTCTGTTTTCTTAAATAGTTCAATGGTTCCCTATATGTTAATAGCACAAACGTGGTGGTGCCATTATAATCTAGAATGAGAAAAGATTATTGTAAAAAACACTGGAAAGTGTTTCATTTCAAATGTATTTATTATCTG
Source organism: Monodelphis domestica (assembly GCF_027887165.1). Lineage (NCBI taxonomy): Eukaryota > Metazoa > Chordata > Mammalia > Didelphimorphia > Didelphidae > Monodelphis > Monodelphis domestica. The sequence continues at coordinate 348,297,250 of NC_077227.1, forward strand.
TTTTATGACTTCATTAATGACTACTCTTCCCATAAATTTGCTACACCTTCTCTAATGCTTTGCCCAGCAATACATCTTATAATTTCCCATTGGTCTCCTCTGTAATGTTTTAACAAAGAATTTATATTATAAATCATTAGAACTCTTTGTTACCAGGTCTCCTCAGCTGAAAAGAATTATCATAGTTAGTGATCAAAGTGCTTTTCAGGGATTTTTAATGTTTTTTATTGTAGTTATCATTTTAATTGGCTGGCCATTGGATTTTAATTCCATCAGTACCACTAACCCCACCAATACCTGTTTAGCCTCAGACAAATTATTTAACCTCCCTGGGCCTGACTTCTTCTTTTGCATAATTAGGGGGATGTACTAGCTAGCTTCAAAGGTCTCTTCCAAATTCTAAATTTATGAGTTTAAGAATTGGCAAAAATTAGACTCTGTGTCTTTGCTTTCTTTTCTTTTTCTTTTTTTTTTAATTTTATTTAATTGATTAATTTAGAGCATTTTTCGAGGATTACAAAAATTATGTTCTCTCTTCTCTCCCCAGCCCCCTCCCATATCTGATGCACAATTCCACTGGCTTTTATATGTGTCTTTGATCAAGACCTATTTCCATATTTTTTATATTTGCACTAGGGTGTTCGTTTAGAGTCTATATCCCCAATCATATCCCCATTGACACATGTGATCAAGCAGTTGTTTTTCTTCTGTGTTTCTACTTCCACAGATTTTCCTCTGAATGTGGATAGTGTTCTTTCTCATAAGTCCATCAGAATTGTCCTGGATCGTTGCATTGCTGCTAGTAGAGAAGTCCATTACATTCGATTGTACCACAGTGTATCAGTCTCTGTGTATAATGTTCTCCTGATTCTGCTCCTTTCACTCTGCATCAATTCCAGTTCACATGGAATTCCTCCAGTTCATTATTCCTTTGAGCACAATAGTATTCCATCACCAACATATACCACAATTTGTTCAGTCATTCCCCAATTGAAGGGCATCCCCTCATTTTCCAATTTTTAGCCACCACAAAGAGCACAGCTATGAATATTCTTGTACTTTTTCCTTATTATCTCTTTGGGGTACAAACCCAGCAGTGCTCTGGCTGGATCAAAGGGCAGACAGTCTTTTATCACTCTTTGGGTATAGTTCCATATTGCCCTCCAGAATGGCTGGATCAATTCACAATTCCACTGGCAATGCATTAATGTCCCAACTTTGCCACATCCCCTCCAGTACTTTCCTTTGCTGTCATGTTAGCCAATCTGCTAGTTGGGAGGTGATGCCTCAGAGTTGTTTTGATTTGCATTTCTCTGATTACAAGAGATTTAGAACACTTTTTCTTGTGCTTATTAATAGTTTTGATTTCTTTATCTGAAACTTGCCTATTCATGTCCCTTGCCTATTTATCAATTAGAGAATGACTTGATTTTTTGTACAATTGGTTTAGTTCTTTATAAATCTGAGTAATTAGACCTTTGTCAGAGGTTTTTGTAATGAAGATTGTTTCCCAATTTGTTACTTCCCTTCTAATTTTGTATGCATTGGTTTTATTTGTACAAAACCTTTTTAATTTGATGTAATCAAAATTATTTGTTTTACATTTTGTGCTTTTTTTTCTAATTCTTGCTTGGTTTTAAAATCTTTCCTTTCCCAAAGATCTGACATGTATATTATTCTGTGTTCACCTAATTTACTTATAGTTTCCTTCCTTATGTTCAGATCATTCACCCATTCTGAGTGTAGTGGGTGAGATGTTGATCCAAACCTAATCTCTCTCATACTATCTTCCCATTTTCCCAGCAGTTTTTATCAAATAGTGGATTTTGGTCCCAAAATCTGGGGTCTTTGGGCTTATCATAGACTGTCTTGCTGAGGTCACTTACCCAAGTCTATTCCACTGATCGTCCTTTCTGTTTCTTAGCCAGTACCATATTGTTTGGATGACCACTGCTTTATAGCATAGTTTGAGATCTGGTACTGCAAGGCCACTTTCCTTCACATTTTTTTCATTGTTTCCCTGGATATCCTTGATCTTTTGTTCTTCCAAATGAATTTTGTTATGGTTTTTTCTAATTCAGTAAAAAAAGTTTTTTTGGTAGTTCAATGGGTATGACACTAAATAAGTAAATAAGTTTGGGTAGGATGGTCATTTTTTTATGTTAGTTCATCCTACCCATGAGCAATTAATGTTTTTCCAATTGTTTAGATCTAGTTTTAATTGTGTGGAGAGTATTTTGTAATTGTGTTCATATAGTTCCTGTGTTTGTCTTGGCAGATAGATTCCCAAGTATTTTATATTGTCTAGGGTGATTTTAAATGGAATTTTTCTTTCTAACTTGTTGCTGAGATGTGTTGGAGATATATAGAAATGCTGATAACTTATTTAGGTTTATTTTGTATCCTGTAACTTAGCTAAAGTTGCTGATTATTTCCACTAGTTTTTTAGTTGATTCTCTAGGATTCTTTAAGTAGACCATCACACCATCCGCAAAGAGTGATAGTTTGGTCTCCTCGTTGCCATTTTTAATACCTTCAATTCCTTTATCTTCTCTAATTGCTACTGCTAGTGTTTCTAGTACAATGTCAAATAGTAGAGGTGATAATGGGCATCCTTGTTTCACTCCTGATCTTATTGGGAATGCATCTAGTTTATCGCCATTGCAGATGATGTTGGCTGATGGTTTTAGATAAATAGTGTCCATTATTTTTAGGAAAGGCCCTTCTATTCCTCTCTCTGCAGCTGCTGCTGTTTGTTGCCCCTCTCTGTGCTGTCTCCCCGCACAGGTGCCCAAGTCTGTGCTCCTCAGCCTGCTGGGGCCTTAGGTCTAGCTGCTTTCAGGAGTAGGTCCTTGGTGGTCTCAGTCAGCTGCCAAGGACCCAGAGGCGCCCCTCGCTCACTCACTGATTCTAGCAAGTGCTGGCTCTGACTCTGGCTCTGTAGGTGGGGTGGGGGAGGATGGATCAGCTCACGTTTTGGTGGAAGCTTTTTCACCCCCTTATGGTGTGGAAATGCCCAAATCCCATGTACCTTCAGTGCTGCACCCTACTGTAAAGTCCCTTTGTTCGTATGAATTTGGGTTATTTGGGGTTTTGAGGTAGTTTGTATCAGTAGGTGGTGAGGAGAAGAAGCATCCTACATCTAGACTGCCACTATGTTTACCTGGAAGTCCCCCGGCAAGGTATTTTTTTGTCTTTTTTTTTTAATTCCTAGCACTTAGCACAATGCCTTACATGTGATAGGGATTTAATAAACGCTTGTTGACTTAACCTGGCTGTCACACTTGGTATTAGGCCATAGAATGCCTTTTGCATGATGATACATGATGATACAGAAGGAAAAAGGAGAAATAGGTTGACAAGTGAAATCTACCCAAGTCTTGGGAGGTAGAAACTGTGGTCACCACAGGTATTGATTGTTATTGGGTCATCTGAAGTTAGTGGGTAACTTGAGGTCAATGACTTTGTTTTATTTTTTTATTTTTAAACCCTTACCTCAATGACTTTGTTTTATTTTTTTATTTTTAAACCCTTACCTTCTGTCTTGGAGTCAATACTGTGTATTGGCTCCAAGGCAGAAGAGTGGTAAGGGCTAGGCAATGGGGATTAAGTGACTTACCCAGGGTCACACAGCTGGGAAATGTCTGAGGTCACATTTGAACCTAGGACCTCCCTTCTCTAGACCTGGCTCTCAATCCACTGAGCTACCCAGCTGCCCCCAATGACTTTGTTTTAAAGGTAAATATTTTTCTATAAGATTTGTACCCTTTGAGGTTCTAGGTATTCTATTTTATATATTTTTAAACATAATTCTGAGAAAGAGTTCATAGGCTTCATCATACTGCCAAAGGGGTCTATCACACACAAAAAAAGGTCAAGGATCCCTGCTCTAGGTCACTTTGAGTAATTAAAAATGATTATTATTGAATTCGATATTCCAAAGGAAAAAATGTAATTCATCCATCAAAATGAGTAGAAGAGAATAAGAAGAGAAACAAATTCTATTATCAGGCTTCTTTTGATAGATTCAATCAATGGAGACATGAGAATTATCTTCCAATTTCTGAACTTATCTGGAAGAGGGCTTACATTTCTTCTGTCAGTTCTGAGTACACAAGTAAGATCAGTAGGAGGTGGCAGGAGGAGGCCAGTTACAGGGATGCAAATTTCTATTCCAACTTAAGGAAGAGCTCTCTATTGGTGGGAGCTGTCTGAAAATGGAATGATTTGTACTGTGAAGTAGTGCGTTCCCAGGGCAAATGGCCACCTGTTAAGAATGCTTACAAGGGAACCTTGCATGGGATAGAGGAAAGAGGCTGGATTTGATGACCTCTAAACTGTCTTCCAAATCTAGGATTTTGCAGTTCTATGAACCACAAACTAAGCTATAAAATGACATTTTTTTAAAAAGTACGGTCACATAAGAGAACAAAGTATCAACTGTTTATGAACAATTATCAGCACCACCCAGTCTCGCGGAGAGGGTGTTAAATAATCACTCCTACATGTGCAAGTTATTATTTAGATAGGAACTCAGGTTTCAAAGAGGGAATGAACTTGAAAATATTCCCTTGAGTTCTGAGCTTAATCATGGCTGTTGACAAATGTGACCCTGAATAGTTAAACTCTGCCTCCTCGGGAGTCATTGTGGCCTACCCCTTCTCCCCAAGGTACCCCTACCATAGCCATCAAATTTTCACAAATTGACTCATTGTCAAATGAATTCCTGTTCTGTTTTGTGCTCTTCAAATTTCATTTTTTGTTTATAAACATGAAATAAGACAGAAGCCAATTAAATTACTCCCATTTTAACTCTAAAAATTGCTCCTATCTGGGGTAGCTGGGTAGCTCAGTGGATTGAGAGCCAGGCCTAGAGATGGGAGGTCCTAGGTTCAAATCTGGCCTCTGACACTTCCCAGTTGTGTGACCCTGGGCAAGTCACTTGACCCCCATTGCCTAGCCCTTACCACTCTTCTGCCTTGGAAACGGAAAGTAAGGGTTTAAAAAAAAATTGCTACCATCTAACACTTGAAACTATGGTAGCCGTTGGAAGTGAGTGGTCAGCAATGCCAAGAACTGAAGAGATAAATGGGGGGGGGTGGTAACTTACTTAAATAAGACTAATGGGTGTGTCAATGAGTGGTCTTAAAGAGAACACTTTAAGAAGAGGGCTGGGGAGGAAGCTCAACTGCTGATGATTGAAGAGAGAGTGAATAGTGAGAAGCTGAAGGTACTGGCTATAATCAACTTTAATTTTTAAAAAATGTTACAGGTATTTTTTACAGCTCTTCAATTTCCAAATGCTCCTTTCCTTCCTTCTCTCCTCAAAGTTTCTTAGAGTAAAAAAATGCACATAACAAAATAAAGATGGGGAAAAAGCAGTTCCACAAAACAGACCAACATGGGAGCCAAGCCTAATAGTGGAGGCATTTTACTTCACCCATAATTGCCAGCCTCTATGAAATCAGTCAATAAATGTTTATTAAGCACATAGTATGTGTATTAAGCACAGTGTCTGGCACGTAGTATGTGCTTAATAAAATTTATTGACTGATTTCATAGAGGCTGGCAAGGATGGCACTGTGCTAAGTGCAGAGGTAGAAAGACAGTCTGCTAAAAGGCAGTCTGATGCTGGGGAGTGAGGTCTAAGGAGCTGCAGTCTCATGAGGGGAAGCAACATGCAATCATTCTGAACAAGTTATTTATAAAGAATAAAACTGGAGGGGGCAGCTAGGCGACTCAGTTAATAGAGAGGGGAGGTCCTGGGTTCAAATGTGGCCTCAGACACTTCCTAGCTGTGTGACCCTGGGCAAGTCATTTAACCCTCCATTGCCTAGCCCTGGCTGCTCCTCTGCCTTGGAACCAATACACAGTATTGATTCCAAGATAGAAGGTAAGGATTTAAGGATTTTTTTAAAAAGGATAATTTGAAAACAATTGACAATGGGAAGGCATTTGACTTAAAGGGGATCAGAAAAGACTTCTTGCAGAAGATAGTATTTTAGCTAATATGTGAAGGAAGCTAGGGGAAGCCAAGAGACATAGATGAGGATGGTGAGCATTCTAGGCAGGGAGAACAGCCAGGAAAATTGCCCAGAGGTGAGAAATAAGAGTATCTTATTCTAGAAACAGCACGAAGGCCAGTGTGACTGGATCACAGAATACATTTGAGGGTCAGTGTTACTATGCCTAACTTTCCTCAGCCCCTCCATCATTAACTATTGCTGTTTTTAATCATCCTGAACAATTTGCTGGATGTGAGATCAAACAGCATCATTTTAACTTGTTTCTCTGTTATTGTGAATAATCTATTTTTCATATAGCTGTCAATCATCTACATTTTCTCTCCTGAAAACGACTTGTTCCATCTTTGACTACGTATCTACACTATTAGGGAATGGCTCTTGATTCTGGGCCACTGAAAATGAGAAGGTATGAGATACTATGAAATAAAGGAAGCTGACCCAAGAGAGCAATGTACCCAATGACCACGCTACCTCAAATGATAATAATACTCAAAGGATTTTAAAATCTGATGAACTGTAATGGATAATCTTAGTCCTACAGAGCTGAGAAGAAAATATACCTTCCTCCTGTCAGCAGAGAAGTGGAGATGACAGATATGGAATGTGGTAGAGGTACATTGTCAGGCTGGTTACTAGGCCAGCTAATTTTGCTTCAATATTTGCCTCTGATGCAAGGATGGGTTCAATGGGGAGGGGACAGTATTAAGAAAAAGACAACAAATTTTTTTTTCCAAAAAGGAAAGAATGAGGCAATTATATTAGATGACCTCTGAGCTTCTTTCCAGTGCTAAGTTGATGATCCTAAAGACATTTCTATCTTATTGAGACTTCTATTTTTTATTTGTTTGTTTGGTAGAGGAATGGGGGGATTTTGCTCTGTGATTTTTATTAGGAACAGAGAATTTCCTGCTTAGAAACTCTTCACTTCAAATAAACATCACAACATTTCAACTATAAGTGATAGATTTAGAGATAGATCTGTTTGGAGCTCTGAGAAGCTCAATCACACAGTTTGTAGGTCTGACTCTAAACTCATAAATCTATCTGTTAAGCCACAGTGCCTCTTATCTATGGAGGCAGCAGGGCAGTTCAATGGATACAGCACTGGGCCTGGAATCAGAAACACTTGGATTCAAATCTGGTCTTAGACACTTAGTGGCTGAGTGACTCTGGGCAAGTCACTTAACCTCTGTTTGCCCTAATCCACTGGAGAAGGAAATGGCAAACCACTCTGATTATCTTTGCCAAGACAACCCCATGGACAGTACTTCCCCAGGGTCATGAAGAAATAGAAATGACTGAAGGACTCAATAACCACAACCTCTTAGCTATGTACTAGTATTGTTTCCTAATTAGGTGGCTTAGTGGATAGAGCACTAGGCCTGCAGTCAGGAAGATCTGGATTCAAATCCTTGCCACAGACACTGTCTCTTTGTCCCTGAGCAAGTCATGTAATTTCTAGTTGCTTCAATTTCCTCCTCCATAAATGTGGATAATAGTAGTATCTTCCTCCCAAAATTGTTGTGGAGATCAGAGAAGATATTTAATTGTAAAGTGCTTAGTACAACATCTGGCACATGGTATTTGTTGTTCAGTTGTTTCAGTCGTCTGACCCTTTGTGATCCCATTGGAGTTTCTTGGCAAAGATGCTGGAGTGGTTTGCCATTTCCTTCTCCAGCGTATTTTTACAGATGAGGAAACTTAGAGAAACAGAGTTAAGCGATTTGCCCAGGGTCACATGGCTAAATATCTAAAGTCACATTTGAACTCAGATCTTACTGACTCCAGCTCCTGTGTCATATCTACTAGGCCACCTAGCTGCCCCCGGTACATCATAAGCACTATATAAATGTGAACTGTTATTGTTATTTGTTTATAAGTTGCTTGTGGAACATATGCAAATGTTAAATAAAAATCTTCCAAAGACAAGGAATAAAACATAGGCTTCAGCAGTATCACAGGACCATAGAGCTAGAAGGGACTTTGGAGGTCATCTGGTCCAGACTCATTTGACTGAGGAAAAAGCTGAGGGCCCAGGCAGCCAAAAAGCTTGCAGAGGCCAAGTGCCCAAGCTGGGATTGAAACCCAAGACTTATGTGACTGTCAGTTTTAAATGAGTGGTATCTGCCGAAGCTACCCTTGGACAGACAAATATGGAGAAGGAAGGAAGGAAGGAAGGAAGGAAGGAAGGAAGGAAGGAAGGAAGGAAGGAAGGAAGGAAGGAAGGAAGGAAGGAAGGAAGGAAGGAAGGAAGGAGGGAGGGAGGGAGGAAGCTATGATTGTGGACTAGAAAGATCTTTAATTGTCAATTTTCAGCCAGACAGGGGTCTCAGTCCAAGAAAGAATATTCTTCTCTAAGATATCTATCTAGTCAGGACCCCAGGGCAGTAACAGAAATTTTATTTTTCATGTTAACTTTCTAATTTTATCACCAATTGTAGCATTAGACCTGGAAAGGGATTTTGAACTATGGGTCCTCTGGACCAAATTCCTCATTTTCTAGAAGAGAAAGCATCAGTACAAAGAGAGAACTGACTTACCCAAAGTCACCAGGGTGGCAGAGAGCCAAGTTTTCTGCTTCCAAATTCTCTTCCTACTTTGCCCAAACCAAACAAATGGGAAAGGAAGCCTACCTGAGTCTTGCCATGCCCGTTCTCTTTTACCTTGACCCCAGCCATGATCATGGTCAAGCCATTAGGCTTTCCTGTGCCTGCTACTTCTGCTTTGAAAGCACCAGCCATGCTGGCCACAACCCTATCTTTGTTGCTCGTGGGTTATTTTTTTCTTTTTTTCCTTTTTCTTCCAGGTCCCTTTACTTTTTGAGCTACCACATTTTATTGGGTTTATTGTTGTTGCTCCTGTTGTTTTCAACTCTGTGTTAATCTATTTACTTCAACTGGGCTAGGCCTGGCCCTGGGCTGATTGTCAGTGGCTCTATTGAGAAGAGCAAGATGGGGGTTTAGAAACGACACAAAAACATCTTAGTTATTGAATGCCTGACCTGGGAAAATTTCCAAGGGAAGTGTTTTTCTGCCCTCCTCTCTGCTCTCCCTCCTCCATCTGAAAAAGAAATCGTTTCCTTGTTATATTTTTGCAGAGACCATATCAAATTCGCTCTGGAGCATCTACTAATGACATTGCTCACATGTTTAAGACAGCAATTGTGACTTACCCGGCTTCGTGGTCAGTGGGGATGGTGACGCTGCTGAAAAAGGTAAGAGGGGCAGCATGGTCCCCAAGACTAGAAGATATTATAAACAATTGCCTGTGTTAATGTAGCAATCAGGCCACTGAATTTAGAGTCAGGATGTACTGGTTTCAAATCCTACCTCTAATATTTACTAGCTATGGATCCCTGGGTAAATTACTTATCTGTCTGCCTCAGTTTCTTCAACTGCAAAATAAAGGAGTTGCTAATATGCAAATATATTCTGCACAACTCAATATATACAGTTGATTTTTTATTTACCTTCTCAATGGGTAATGGAAATTGGAAAAGAGAGATGGAAATGGAAAAAATGGAAAGAGAGAATTCAGAACTCAATTTTTTTTCAATGAATGTTAAAAACAAATAAATGATAATTGTTTTAAATGGGGCAGCTAGGTGGCTCAGTAGATAGAGTACCAGGCCTAGAAATGAGAGGTCCTGCATTCAAATCTGACCTCAGATACTTCCTAGCTGTGTGACCCTGGGAAATGTCACTTAATCTCCATAGCCCAGCCCTTATCATTCTTTTGCCTTGGTACCAATATGTAAGACCCTGAGCAAATCACTTAACTCCAGTTGCCTTGCCAATGTAAAAAAATAGACTCGAATACAGGACTACAATCCCCATGAGCCTTTGCTCCACTTCCCCAGAATGCCTTGTAATCTCACCTGGGCCGAGATCGAGAAGGTATTTAAGCTGATTCAAAGGCATTTGAGGTGTCT